>NW_023270739.1:26474599-26853196 GCF_011800145.1 Mirounga leonina
GTGATCAAAAGCAAAATACTAAAGGGGAATCAAGGATGCAGCTTTTAACCACATATTCATATATACTTTACTACTATCATTGTCACTATCAATATTAAAACATTGCACTGAGCCATTTCATAATTGTGTTTTTATGTTTCCCCTGACATTTCTCAGTGCAACCACTGGGGAAGCCCCTGTCTTCCTGTCTGCCTTGTTTTGGTTTTGTTTCATGTACCTTTCCTGGCAACGGGGTCCATTTAGTTGACTAGTTACCATAGAAGCCTGCTTGCTTTGAAGGGTAGTAAATGTTCTAGGGAAATCGGCAAACTACAGGAAAGGAAAGACTGAAAAACTCTTGCCCAGATTGTGAGTCAACAGGTAAATTTGATTCACTTTATTCCACATTACTTCTAGGTGGGGTCTAATCTGGGGTACAAATGGCAGCTTAAAGGTTTTATTGCTTCAATATAGGTGTTCTATCAAACCATTTTTATCTCTTATTTGCATGGTTATAACAGATTAAATAAGCAAGTCTCTTGATTTTACCACTTTATTTGATGAATAACTTTCTTTTATTGCTTCATAAATAAACTTCACAGAATTTTTAGCTTTAGTTCCTATTGCATGGGGAGTGAAGGGGAATTACAAAAGTGTGTTTGATGGTGATAATTGTAAATGACATTTAGAAAAAGACTAAAAACATAGACTTGCTCGATAATGGGCATAGAGAGGGAGAAAGATATTGAACATCTGCATTCATGAGACTTTCAAGTTAAGTCTATAGAAAGAAAAAAAGTTATTCAGAAATACACAATTGAGGGCTGAGCTTAAGCCAACATGGATTTCAATTGAGCAAATCGTTTCATTCATTTGTAGAGATGGGAAACTAACATATACTTTGTCAAGCATATATTCTTTCCCAATGACCTTTGAAGTATTATTGTTATTCCCATTTTTTAAAAGAGGAAATTAAAGTTAAGTTCAAAGAGAAAGACAGAGGTGCTTTTATACAAGGACCCTACATCCTTTAAGAACAAAAACACAGTAATTTTATTATTTCAGTTGAATATATGAAGCAAATTAAGATTTAGATAGTTCCTAGCATCTTAGAAAAAGTATAACTTTTTTTAAATTTTATTTTATTATGTTATGTTAGTCACCATACAATACCTCATTAGTTTTTGATGTAGTGATCCAGGATTCATTGTTTCTGTATAACACCCAGTGCTCCATGCAGTATGTGCCCTCCTTAATACCCATCACCGGGCTAACCCATCCTTGTACCCCCCTCCCCTCTAAAACCCTCAGTTGTTTCTCAGAGTCCATAGTCTCCCATGGTTCATCTTTCCCTCCAATTTACCCCTCTTCATGAAAAAGTATAACTTTTAAAAACACAAAGAAGGGACACCCAGGTGGCTCAGTCGGTTAAGCACCCGACTTGATTTTGATTTCGGCTCAGGTCATGATCTCAGCGTCATGAGATCAAGCCCCTCGTTGGGCTCCACACTGGGCATGAAGCCTGCTTGAAATTGTCTCTCCTCTCTCCCTCTGCCCCACCCTCCTCTTAAAAATATAATAAAAATTTAAAAAATAAAAGCACAAAGAAGACAATGGTGACATCCATTGTGCCATAAAAGCAGAGTTACATGGGGACAAGAGCACAAAAAACAGGAGCTTTTGATCTGTTGTTTGTTGAAAAGGAAGCACTATAGCATTGGCAAAAACAGCCTGCACTTTCATTCAATGGAAAGAAATCAGAAAGTCCTTTGGAACAAGTTTGGGCTTAGTGGAAAATCACGTCCTGGTGCAAAAGTAATAGCCATTGTAGATAAATAACCATTTATAGCTTTTTATCTTGGTTAAACTGTTATCTTCCAGTCTGTAAAAGATAATTTGGGTTTGTTGCAGAGCTTTTTTAAGAAAACACTCTACCTCTCATGAAATCCATCTCCCCAAGCTTTGCTCAAGAGTTTGAAGACATTCTGTGAATATCTTGGAAATAACATCTCTGAGAAGCCCAGTGTTAGCCCTGAGTAACATCTCCCTCTGTTGAATTATATTTTCCTTGCCTAAATAGCAGGTGGGGCTCGAAAGCAAGAGGATGTCCCTGCAGAGAATTTCTGGGCTTTTCATCCCTGAAATCTAAGATATGCTTTAGGAAACGGCAGAAGTTCAGCATCCAAATCAATTTAACACTTAATGGGAAAAGTACAGAACCATTGGAATAAAACAGCTGATAAAGCACTAGATTACAGATTTGCCACAGGGTGAAATGGCCTCAAGACAGGTGAGCTGAAAAACACATATTAAAACCCTTCCCTAAGGTTCCTAAAATTAAAGTTTACTCCATTCTTAACTATTTTTTCCTCAAGAGAAGAATTTTAAGGGTTTACCCACTCTTGGGCTTTGCTACTGGAAAGTTGAAACAAAAAATTAACATTACATATAGGAAAACTATATGATTATATTTCTTTATTGTGTTAAAATACACATAACACAAAACTTATTATAATTTTAAGTGTGCAGCTCATTGGCATTGTGTATATTCACATTGTTGTGCAACCATCTCCACCTTCTGTTTCCAGAACTCTTTTCATCTTAAAAAACTGAAACTCAGTATCCACTAAATAACTCACCATGACCCACCTCTCCCCAGCCTCTGGAAACCACCATTCTACTTTCTATCATTTTTTTGTTTTCTTTTCTTTTTTCCTCATGCCCCACCCCTTGGTAACCACCATTTTCTTTGCTGTTACTGTAAGTTCAAAAATTTTTTTTAACATATACCACCTATAAACGTGTAGAGAGCAAGATGGAGTCACTCATGTCAAGCAGTGACATAAGCAGCCAAGGGCATCACAGCTAAGACCAGATATGGCCAAAACCAGCACAGGTTGACAACACCCAGAACTGACAACTAGCAGAAGCAGAGGAGGTCTGCAAAGGCTCAAGACTGATTAAATCCCTTTAAAAAGGAAGGATTTCTGCAGCAAACTGTCAGTGTCTAGACACTGATCATTTCATGTTTGACCACATCAAAAAGGCAACTGCCATTGCCCCTGAAGGCTCTGCCCTTTGATCTCTGAGCAGCACAGAGATTCTCCGTGGCTTGAACATAATAAGCGGCACGTGCCACGAGATGCCCTGGACTAGACTGGGAGCTCATCTCAACCGTGCACTCATAGACTGACTTTGAGTTCAGTTCTTGAACTTCCTACCCCTTGTTGTATCTTGTTTGTTGTATGACTTTTTATTATACTTTGCCTTGTGTGATGCGTAAGAAGCCAAGTTAAACATGTAGCGAAAGGTCGTTGAGTTTGGAATCCTGAACCTGCTTCATAATTACGTTAATCTTGCTGTATGATTGAATAAAGCTGACATGAGAAGAGGTCAGGAGCCTGCTTATTAACCCCTTCTCTACCACAAATCACTGCGAAGACCTTGAGTAAGTCATTTCTCATCTGGGCCTTCCTTCCTTCATCTGTAGAGTGCGGGGGCTGAGCTAGAAGATTTCTAAAGTCCCTTCCAGCTTGAAGATTCTGTGATAATACAGAGCTGTTCCCAGGTGCCTGGCAAAACTCCTAGTTTCTGTCTCTGTTGTTTCCCATGTACATTTAAATTATGGGTCCCTCAAGTAAATTTCAATAAAAAGGCTCCTTACCCAGGGCAAGTTTTAAAAGGGGGAAGGGGAGAACCCACAAAAGAGTTGTTGAAAACCCAGAGGTTGCTACCAGGATTAGAATCAGCACTTTTGTCTTGCCAAAATTCCTCTCCGAAGTCACATAGGCCAATCCTCTTAATAAAAGAGGCAGGTTTAGCTGGAGTCATCACACCCAGCCTAACAATGGTGGGAATTTCAAGACATTATAAAGCTGCTGTCATGTGAAATTGCACTTTCACATCTTATCCAATATTACAGGCATCGCCTACTAGGGGGCAAAACCAGAAATGATCAACTTTTAACCAGGAAAAAAAAAAAAAGGTGTTTATTGAAATCCAAGAAGATTCCAATGCTTGCCCTTGATATTCCCTGGGCTCAGGACCATGGGAAGAGCTTCATAGGACACAGACCCTCTTATTCTGGACATCATGTTCCACATTCTACCAAACATTAATGTGAGTCCACATCTTATCCTAAATATAATATTTTTCTTTAAACAGCAAAAAAATTTATCATTTTTTGAAATTCTTTCATTTTGAGGTTTCTCTCTCTTATTTTATAGTCTGTAATTTTTTTTTCAGATCTTAGATATTTTCATTGGCTTCTAAAATGTGTTATTGCCTCTGGTGCCCAAAGAATTAAAATCGCCATGATTAGCCCCATGTTCAAAATTCTTCTTAAAATGCACCAGATCGTCAGAACTGGGTCACAGAGTAAAGACACAATGTGTGATGCCTCTTCCAGATAGCCTACTGGCCAGCTACATCCCCTGAACCCAGACTGTACTTGGAGTCTCCAGAGCCAATTCAGGCAGGGTTTGTATTGAGGTCAGGAGCCCTAACCTCCTGGTTAACCAAATCAGGAGAAGAAACAGAAGTAAATGAAAGTTTCCCTTCAGAATATCAGTTTGAGAACCATTCCAATATGGCCCTAAGAGGACTTCATACCTTCCTAGAAGTTGGTTCTTCCTGCCACATTATAGGCTGACCTTTGAAATGGAGCTTCACCCACATACCATGGCTGTATTGAAATAGTGCTCAGGTTCCAAGGATGGGAGTTTTCAAGGATAGCAACCTGACACCTGGGAAGGCGGGGATTATAAACCAGAAACTTTGTACTACACTTAGTATTGGAAAAATAGTCTGCCAGAACAGACATCCTCTGTATTCTGACACCTGGTATCTAATCTAGAAAACATTCTAATTGTTCTCATTTTTTCCATGACAAAATACAAGCTGTTGCCTGTATAGGAAAAAAAAATTGCAGATAATCTTGATTACAGGGTCAAGGATCCATTTAGGACAGTAGCTCCCATTCAGCATTGTCTTGGACAGCAAGAATGCATTTCGCTAAAGCTCTCCTTGAGGGTTTCCAAACAAAATCACCTTGAACCTTCATGAAATGGACTAAGTCAATCGACCCAATGATAATTGACACAGTAAACCTATTCAAGAATATGCAGTTTAGAATCATATATATGAAAAATTTCCTCTTAAAATGTCTTAGACCTCTGGAAAATGCTGCCCCCTTTCCAGTTATTCCCTGCCCAAGGCTTGTTAGCACCCAAAGATGCTTTAGGTGCTTAGAAACCTTCCAAGGTAAATGGATCCTTTTTCCCTAAACCAGAACTAGAACACATGCCAAACAGTGGTACAGTATAGATAAACTCCATATTTTCCTGGAATACCTGAAACACACGATCTCCATCCTAAAGAGAGGATCCCTCTATGAAATGACATTGGGTGATAGCCATATTCAATTCCTACTGATAAATCTGTCTTCTTTCTTTATCCAGGATGAATAGCAAATGGCAGAGGGGGAATGAGGATATTGGGAAAGGCCTTTGCCAGCCCACACAGCTCTTCTCTTTTTCTAAGAAGAGTATTCACTGCATTTGTAAAAGAAACTAGGGGCGCCTGGGTGGCTCAGTCGTTAAGCGTCTGCCTTTGGCTCAGGTCATGATCCCAGGATCCTGGGATCGAGCCCCACATCAGGCTCTCTGCTCAGAGGGAAGCCTGCTTCTCCCTCTCCTACTCCCCCTGCTTGTGTTCCCTCTCTCGCTGTGTCTTTCTCTGTCAAATAAATAAATAAAATCTTTAAAAAAAAAAAAAAAGAAAGAAAGAAACTAAGCAAATTTCTGTTATTTGTATTTCTTCTGCCTACTCTTGAGATGAAAGTCATAGCACATATATCCATTTCTGTATTTCAGAAGTGTGCTGCCTGGCCTTTTCCTGAGTTCTGTATTAGTCCATAGGAGAAAATGATAGATGTTTCTTCTTGTTCTTCTTGTTCTTTGTTCTTGTTCTTTATTCTTGTTCTTGTTCTTGTTCTTCCTCTTCCTCCTCTCCTCCTCCTTCTTCTTCTTCCTTTTTTTTTTTGTTTGTTTTCTTTTACCATCATACCCCATATGGTCCTGCTGACCTTACTGGACTTGGATCTGTCTGGCAAACATGATTCCCAGATGTTTCCCATCCCTTCTAGCCCTGGTCAGGCGCAGAATGGTGTCTAAGATGGCATGAGATTTGGCTTCAGGGGAATTAGCAACTCTGTTCCGGAGCAGGATGAATGCTGGCAGCCCTGGATGTCCCCTAAAAGTTCCAGCCTGTGGCCCAATATATTCCTACATGGCCCAGGCCTGTGGACCAATTCCAGGGAGCCTGGATGCCAAACCAGAACCACACGCATGCGCAGCTCACACCCCTCGCTCCCGCGCCCGCCCTCAGGTTTTCAGGAATGCTGGGCCGGTGTGAACCGGGGTCCGCGGCCCAGAGCAGCACGTCGTGTTCCTGGGGCCAGAGATTCACCTGCTGCACTTCTGATGCGGGGTGGGGAGGGTTGTTTGAGCCAGATTCCTTATGGACCTGTGCTGGGAAGATACACAGGGCCTCAGTGGGGGTCGGGTCTCCAGGTGCCTCTCATCAGCGGCCTTCTGGCACTGCTAAGAAATTTCTGTAATTTAGAGGTGACTGGTCCAACTTCCCTTCTTCCTAGGGATGGGTTGTTTCTGGTTTTGTTTTTTTCAGTTGGTAGCGAGTACAGATAAAATAGTACCTCTCACCCCTGGTTTAATAGGAAAGAGATAGCAGTCTGCGTATCCGGTAAGTGATTTTTTAAGTCTTTCTACTCATCCAGTCTGTGTAGGCGTTGCTGACTATGTGATATATTAGCTGCACCACCTCTTTTCTACTTATTGTACATTGGATTAGACAGAATTTCTGGTGAAAGCAAAACCTTGTGGTCAGGGTATTATGGTTTTCAAGTAGGATATGACAAAAAACAGGTAAGAATATTCTCCAAGGAGAGGCCTATGTTGGAAGGTAATTGGGTTAGGTGACTTATTAGGATTTTTATTGAATTTTAAGAACTTGCTGATTTGTTTTGCCCTTAGAAAGGGTGCATCCACTGTCCTTTGAAAGCATATTATGTAGTCTGCAACTGTATCCTCCGTGATTAACATTTTTGAGAGAGTTTAATTTTTAAATGGACTGGGGAGCTTACCACTGGGACTGTTTCTAAAGCCTGTTAGGTATTTCATAACCTCACCATTATGAAAATTTTAGCTATTTGCTCTGGCTTCTAATTAGAACTATGGCTAGAGCCCCCTCATTTAATAAATACTTTTTCTCACTAATTCAGAAATTCAGGGTCCAAGTTATGAAATGACTAACTACACTGCTATTTAGTGGTAAGAGATTTTAACTTCAAGAGTTCCTTTTGTCCCATGGTGATACTTGGTTTAGTAATTTGTATTAATTTGGTTAAATCTTTGGAAGAATCCTAAATGTCTTTTAGTGAAGCTATTCCTTTAATCCCTTAAAGAGGTATTTGACACCCCTGAAATTAATCACCATTCATCCATTCCACAGATATTATTGAACCAGTGCTATACATAAGAGATTCTATGTGGCTAAGGCAGAGGGAGATACAAAGTACAAAAGATAAGGTCTCACCCTAAAGAAAGTTATGGTCTGACAGGGAAGGTATTCTGTCTTTGCAATTCTCAGAGCTTCATTTGCCCTGTTACAACCTCAGAGGCTTTATTTATCTACCTCTTACGTCCACCTCTATAGAGCAGTCTTGGGCATTTTGCTTCGGCTAAAATTTTGCTTTATCCCCAAAGATAGCTCAGGTGATTGACCAGTAGAGGGTGGTTTTCTTACCTTTGGAACCAAGTAGGCTTTCTGTGCAGACATTTTAGAATTAAACCCAATGACCTCAGATTTATGCTGTTTTATGATCTTGGCAAAGTCTCCTAGGCAAATTTAAGATTTTCCAAACTATTTGAGGTTGATAGAAGTTACTAGAAAAAAAAAAAGGTAGGTTCTATGACCAAATAATTTTGGGGAGTGCTATATATAAGACATTCTGCTCTTGTTGGTTATCATGTTCATATTAAATGTTATCAGATGTCCAACTATAAAGAAATTTGGTTAACTTTGTTGAATCCAGCATTTTCCAAACTTATTTGAATACAGAGCCCTTTTTCAATAATGATTATTAACATTTCATGGGAAACTAATGTACCTTGGAACATAATTTGGGAAGTACAGTTCTATACCAGGCATTGGCAAGCCTTTTATGTAAAAGGCCATATCATGAATATTTTAGGCTTTATGGTCCAGATAGCCTCTGTCACAAATACTCAGCTCTGCAGTTGTAGCAGGAAGGCATCCATAGATATTACATAAACAAATGGATGCGGCTATGTATTGCAATACAACTTTACTTACAAAATAAGCAGTGGGCTGGATTTAGCCCAATGGCCCTAGTTTGCCAACCAATGGTCTATATTTTCCACTAAAACTTTTCAAAAGAGCTATAGCTCCATCCAGAAAGGTTCCAAAGTCCTCTCACTGCATGTAATATTCAAAAACAATCAATCCATTCTGAACTTTTATTTGTAAAGTATCTTTTTAGTCTGAAACTAACGTCAACCTCAATAAATGGCTACTCTTTCCATCAGAGGTTTTAAGCATTTGCCAAAAGACAGGAAGGATACTTACTAAAGAACACTGGTTATCACTGGATGTGGGACAGCAAGGGATTTTTGTTTTCTTTGTTGTACTTTTCTATAAAATTTTTGTCATCAGAAACAAAAACAGAAGAAGATATTTTTTTAAATAATCCTTCTGTAGTGCAATATTTTCAAAGTCCTTCTCTTGTCTTAACAATAATGCCACATCTTATTTTCATGGCACCTGGTAATTCCCAGTGCCTTATATGACCTTTATTTCGTATCCCCCGTCCCACTTCCCCTTTTAAGTAAAACAGAACAAATACAGGTTCAGCAGAACCTCAGCTTTCCTTGGTCTCTTTTGCATGTTTTCCACTCTCTCTCATAATTTAAATTTTAACCTCCTTATGGCTGTTTCCTAAATGTATGTTCCTAGATCTGATTCATCTCTTATCAGAATCTCCTTGGAATTTATTAAATATGCCAACCTTTGAATCCACCTGAGACTAAGGTATACTTTATGCCTTAGCCAGGGGACAGAGGCAGGATCCTAAGAGAACTTATCATAAATGCTTCTCAAGGTATTTTCTCTGAGTAGATTCCTGGTATTTCTTAAATCTTTCCTTTTGGTATGAGGAATGGGAGGTAGAGGCAGCAACAACTATACATAATAGTATTAGTTAATAAAAAAATAATGGTATGGACAGGAGCAACCTAAATATATGTCCAAACCCAAATATTCTATTGCCCTAATGACATTTCAAAAGTATTTCCTGCCATTTGGGCCATTTTCTAATAGTTGCTTCTCTACTTAACATTTAACATTCACAGTAGTTGTACCTCTAGTCAACATTTATTATTAAACATCCACCATGCACAGGACACCTTATAAATGTTATATAAATTGATTCTAATCCTTGTATTAAACATGTAAAGTGGGAATTATTATCTCAGTCATAAGGATGAGGAAACAGGCTCATAGAGTTTGACCTCTTTTCCCCAAGGTCACAGATTCAAGAAGTGCCAGAAATGGGATTTGCATTCAGTCCTCTTCATCTACAAAGCCTCTCTACTCCTGCAACTGTCTTTTAGCTCAGTAAAAACCAGTCATACTGTTAGGCAAGGCTAAAGTGATGAATCATGGGTGACAGAGAAGGGAAACCAATGAGAGGAACATGGGAGTAACAGAGTAAACAAGAAGGGAGGAAGAAAAAGCATAGAACTTATAAACCCCTTAGTTATAAAGATATCTGCTAGATTATAAATTCTATCAAGGAAGGGTCTAATTCTTTTATTTCTTTATCTCTCACCCTGCTTAGGACCAGGTCTGGGAAAGAATGGATACTTAATGAGGACTTATGAACTGACCCTTTATTAATAAGTTGTTGATTAAGTATCACCATTAATCACTGCTTATTCTTCCCCACCCTTAAGATAGAGTATAGCAGAGGTCAGGGCAAGGTGTGGTAGGTTCAGGGAGGCTTATCAATAGAGGGCATTTTAAATACCTATAATGATCTCCTCATTAAACTCTCTGACCTAAGATAATATTTGAAGAAGTGCTGATTGCCAATAAACCAAAGTCCTGGGGTTGACTTTCAAGGAATTGAGCTGATGAGAAACAAGTTGGATTTCTTTCTTTCTTTTTTTTTTTTTACAAGTTGGATTTCTATCAATGAACAGGTACTAGTTCTTATATTCATAAATATTTATTAAGTACTTTCTATAAGCAAGGCAATGGGTAGGTACTATGCATGGAAACATCCAAATATCCAGATGTCTCTGACTGGAATAAATATGTCTTAAAATGTCATTTTGTTTATCTGAAATGTCCAAACAGAGAGTTTCTATGAAGAGGAAAAAGGCCATCTTGGTGAAACACTTCAAAAGAGCTTTGTAAGATACTCCCTTCCCTGCACTGATGATAGTGTGTCTGAATTCCGGTTCTTAGTGAGAAAGTTATTATGGTCCATCTGGGAGGGAAAGCCTCTTGCTCCTTTAGAAAATCTCAGTGAGGGCAGGAGACCTGTGTCCTGAGTGGATATATGTGCATTTATGTATATTGATATTTAGAGGATGTAGAACAACATGAGTCCCAGGAAAATTCAAAACTAAGAAGTCATATGAAAAAAAAAGGAAGAAAGTTGTGAAACTTGGAGGAGAAGTTGGTCAAGGCTCTATGTTAAGCTGGTGCCTATGATGTGCTTAAACCAGAATTTTCACATGGCTGTGGAACCAGAAGGAACTCCCCGTATTCCCAGTTGTCAGTGGAAATCAGAATACCTTATACCTTAGCCAGGGGACAGAGGCAGGATCCTAAAAGAAGATATCATAAATGCTTAGAGCTGAAAGATACATTACAGGCAACTGATCCAGTAGTTCCTAAATCCTGTTGCCACCAAAAACACCTGAAAAGCTTTCTAAAAATTGGAGACATAAGCCCCACATCATATACCTAGATTTGATTTCCCAGTGGGTAAGAACTGGAAATCTGCTCTATCAAGCCCCTAGTGACTCTAAAGATAAAATATGACAAATAATGACAAATGTCAAATAATGAGTATATATTTTCCCATAAAATAGGGCTTTTCAGAAAGAAAAATCTCCAGTACAAATTGGAGAAGTAAACTCAGAGGAGAAGGGTATAACAGAATTTATAGCCTCAGAAATATATTCCTATTACATAGTCAGAAGTAACAACGTACAGATGAGAAGACCAAAGACCAGCATTCCTCTCTTTCCTGGGTATGTGTGCTAGGGGAAGTCACATGACTACCAGCTAACTCCTAACATAAACATGGAAACACCATGCCTGAAACATAGGTGTTAAAGTCGTCTACACCTCAATTTTCTCATCTATAAAACGGGAACACTCACATGAATCCCCTAAGAGTAATTTTCTCATTCCAAAAGTTGAATTAAAAGTTATTTCTCCTCTTAATGAGCCTTTACCATAGAAACACTGGTTCATGGAAAATATAATAAAAACAAGCAAATTCGTCCTATTCCTGCCTTTCAGAGACCCTGTGGAAAAGAAAGTGGAAGATCTCTATTCAAAGAGAGGGTTTGCAGTACCTTTTCTTGCCATTCCTGATTCAATTCATTGTACGTCCAAAATGGGAGAAGAGTGAGTGTTATGGCTGAATTGTGTCCCCCAAAAAGATATGTTGAAGTCCTAACTCCCGGTACCTGGGAATGTGACCCAATTTGGAAATAAGGTCACTGATTTCATCAAGTTGAGGTCAGTAAAATGAGCCAAAGTCCTATATGATGGGTGCCATTATAAGAAGAGAGAAATTTGCACACAGACCGGCACAGAGAGGAGACTATCACGTACAGACAGACCACCACGTGTTGACAGAAGCAGAGTGGCATGCTGCAGCTGCAAACTTGGGAAGACCAAGGCTTGATGGCTACGACCTGGGCTAGGTGCCGTAGCTGCACCACAAGGACCAGACTCTGCCCAGACTCCCTTGCAAGACAGCGTGGCCCTGCTGACACATCCGTTTCAGACTTATGGCCTCCAGAACTGTGAGACAAGACATCTCTGTTGTTTTGAGGCTCCCCGCCTGTGGCACTTGGTGATAGCCACCCTAGAAAGCGAACAGTGAGTGAAGAGACCTCTAGATCCTCAACAAAACCAAGTCTCTTCCTGTCCTATCAGAGGACGAGGACCTTCATCCACGAGTCTTGGCAGGCAGAGAGCAGTGGTACGGTTCAGGGCATGTCCTTCTGATGCCCTGAGAAACATCCACCGACCCTTCCCTGAGAGTAGTCCTGACACCTGGAGTGGCATCACGAGGAGGGGGGCCAGGCATTCCAAAGGTAGGCAGGCAGGTAGGCTCTCCAGCCTACTGAAAGCAAAACCAAACCAAACACAGATGTAAGAGCTGTGACACCCATTCGTTTCAAATTTGGTGTTAGCATCTAAAAGCCAAGGGCTGAAATCCCACCCAAGCCTCCTCAGTTAGCTTGTATGTAAGGCCGAGAACCCTCACATACTGTGTGGGATAGTTTGGTGACTAAAAGTTCACTACAAAGTGGCATTTGCTTGGGAAACCAGGGCCTCACAGAGGAACTAATGACAGGACACCTTTCTAAGATATTGTTTCCTAACACTACTTGCAGAGGTGTTATGAAGATGAAAATATTAAAGTAGCATGTTTGTAAACCAAAAGCGTTACCCCCAACATAGGTATGGCTGCTGGTTCTTTATCAACATAGTTCTGCAAAATAAAAAAGGTTTATTATTCCCATTAGTTCACTGGTGGAAATTAAATAATAGGGCCAAGAAAAAAGGGAATGTATGTTCTCACTGTGACATATGCAAATGGAGTATATGAAGAAATATCCCCATTAGCTTGCTGTCTGCCCGGAGAACCAGGCCTTTCGTCTGACATCCCCTACAGGTTAATTGAGGACGGCTGCTTGTTTAAAGAGTCTAGCAATTATTCTGAGGAACTGACTAGCCAAATCTATTCCATTTGATGATGAGTGAAAAGGTAGAGCTTAACTCTTCTCTAAAGACAACAACAACAAAAAAGCACAATTTGAAGGTGGGAAAAAGAAAATCTGAATTCTACCCAGTGGTTGCTGCTGACATTTAATACTATCAAGAAATACTAAATTGTCTCATCCAAGCTGCCTTTTAAGTCATATATTACAAATAGGTGAGTTAGGCACTCAATACAATGCAGTTTCTGTAGTAGCTGGGGAATTCAATGATTCTAAAATATTCTAAGCTTGTGGTCTATTTCACTGTCCCTGTAGAATCTTCTGATTAAGTGAGGAAGCCCAGGAATACAGTCATGAAAAGATTTTATTTTTAGTTGTTGCCTTTGGCAAAGTTCTCTGCCTAAATGGAGAGAATTTATTCTTTAAAAAAAAAAAAAACGGAGTTTTCTTTTCTGCTGCAGAAAGAAATAAAAATAGCAAAGGCCTCATAAATTATCATTCCTCAGTGTCAGAATGTCTCGCTGTGGAGCCAATTGTTAGGTGAGGGCTGTTACAAAGTCACTCTGTAGGCAAGAGTCCCCTGCCTATTTCCTAACACCAAAAAGACAACTGGGAACAGATGAACAGGCCTTTGGGCAAAAACGTATTTTTTTTTTTTCCATGAAGGTTTCAGAGAAAACCAGAGATGACCTAGACTTCCTCATCACTATCATACACATCCCTTCCACCAGGAAAATTCTCAATGTCAAAAAGTATTTGCACGCCTCTTGTACCATTCCTAAAAGATGTCAGAATTGAATGAGCTCCACATGTGTAGGCGCTGGGGCCTTTCTCCTCACTCCCCTGAGCCAACTTGACAGCGAGCCTGCTGAAAGAGGCTTTCTAATAGGTCAGGTCTGGTAATTTGCCCACAGCCATCCTACCTGCACAGTTTGATCTAATTGACCTGAAGCAGGAGAAATTTAAAGAGGTCAGTACACTGGATCTCTGCATCCCCACTGTTGCCTTCATTCTAATCCCACTGGTTCCTTCGCATGCTAGACTGAATTCTGCCATTTCCCTCTCTATCCCCCCAGGACTGTGATATGATGAGATGTCACACCCATGATTATGTTACTTTACATGGAAAAGGGGACTTTAATGCAATTAAGTTTACTAATCAGCTGTCTTGAGAGAGGGAGATGTTCAAATGGTCCTATTCTGATCACATGAGCCTTTTCAAACCAGAGAATTTTATCCAGCTGGTACCAGAAGAAGGAGCCAGAGAGATTTCAAGGGATGAGAGGGACTTGATGCAAGGGAAGCTCTCCATTCCCAAGCTGAAGGGCCACAGGCCAGGACCTGAGGGCAGCCCCGAAGAGCTAAAAGTGGTGCCCAGACAACAGCCAGCAAGGAAACCAGATCTCAGCCCTCCAACCACAAAGAACCAAAGCCTGCCAACAACCTGAATGAACCTGGAAGCATATTCTTGCCCAGAGCCTCCAAATAAGAGCCCAGCCTCATCAATCCCTTCATTTAGGTCTTGCGGGATCCTCAGCAGAGATCTCAGTGGGGCCCACCTGGACTTCTGACCAACAGAACTGGGAGCTAATAAGTGAGTGTTGTTGTAAGCTGCTAAATTTGTGGTAATTTGTTACCACAGATTACACCATATACCAATATACCCTGTGCTTGAGTCACTATCTTTGTGGCCTGTGGAGTAACCCAATTCCTCTGAGACTAGGGCCCTACCTTCCTCTTACCAGATCCTCCAGCCTTCTGACCAAAATTCCCAGCTACCAGGGTCCCGGCTACCTGCTTAAAAGATACCCCTGGTCTTATGGGATTATGAGCCTGCCTGAATCCCTGTCCTCTGACGTACATATTCTGGAAGATGCCTGATCATTGGGTTCTCCTACCTCTTCATATTAGATACCTGCCCACATCCAATGTCTGTTATTCACATAAACTTAGGGAAAGAGTGTGGACTTTGAAAGCAGCCAGGATTTTGCATCTCAATTCTGCCACTTACTAGTTATAGGATATTGGAAAAGTCATTAAATCTCTAGGGCTTCATTTTTCATGTTGTAAAATAGAGATAATACCGTTCACTTTGTAAGATTTTTAAGGATTAATCTTAATGTATGTAAAGTATATAGTAGCTAATCATTACTACTTCTCTTATCTATCCACACAACTACATAGTTCATTCATTCTGCTGAAATGGAATTCCTCCCAGAGCATTCAGCTGGCTTTGTCTCTCCAATTTCTGCTTTGGTGGGTGAGGCTAGTTCTAATTTCCCACCATTCCCAGTTGCCATACCAAGTCAACCTCACCATAGCCCATTCCCCAATGCAATACACTTCTGTTCATTTGTTCATTCATTCATTCATCAGGAGCCTTCCATATGTCAGGCATTGTAAAAGGCACAGGAATATAATGTTGATCCAAAGAGATAAGCTCTCAGAGTTTACATTCTAGTGTGATCCTTTCATGTTAGAATCATTCCATAAGATGCATAAATTTATTGCAATTTTGAAGTTATCTGAAGACCAAGAGGCATGATAACATTACAAAAAAAATGTATGGAAATGTGAGCAGCATTATTTTTGTATCAGAGAACAACAGGCATTCTCTCACATTTGACAGCTGAGACTTAATATTTCTTTTGCAAGAGAAAAGGTAGTAACTCTTATGTGGTAATGAAATGTTCATGTTATACTTCAGCAACTTAATGAAAAGAATCACGTTATTTCAGAGATATGAGTGATTAATCCACCAAGAGAAAGCAGGCTGTGGCCAAGGCGGGGAGTACTAGAGAAGTATGTAAACAATCTGCTGGTTGGATCTTAGACTGGCTGCTGCCTTCTGATCGAAAAGAAAAAAAAAAAAAAATTCTCTTAACCTCGAATTGGAAGCAAGCCCTGACTCTCCCTGGAGGCCATTTTGTAACCCAAAAGAGCTCATTCCAGAAAACCACTGAATTTATCTCAGTGGCAGTTTATCACAGTGAGTGTCAAGACTGAACAGCTTAACTGCATGAAAAGCCTGTCTGTTTTGGACCCATCCAATGCCATGGTCTTATAAGGGAGAGTGGTTCACTGAGTTGTTAGCCCAGCATCATCAATATCACTGTCTACGGCTTGTGCTGCAAAGAAGTAAATAAAAAGCAAGACTGGAAGGAAAACAGAGTCTTCTTTGAGTTGCCTCCTATTTACCAGTAATCCCACCAAGTGTTTTTTTGGATTGGCAAAACTGAGCTCTACATGTTTATATTGGTAACATTTTCCAGTAGGTTCTACCAAAAGGTATCTGAGCACCTTGTGTTGTGAAATTTAGAGAAATGAAAAACATTAAAACAAATAAGCCTTGTCTCCCAGTACGGCCTCCTGGAAATGAAATTCTACCTTTTTAAGGGCATCAGCCTAAATGAGGCCTTAGTTCTTAAATTCCTTAATCAGTTGCCTTAGAAACCGGGAGAATGTGGTGAGCACCTCCAGGCAGCAAGGTAATACCATGATAGGTTTAATCACCTGTTCCTGGCCATACACTTGAGTGAAGTGAAATTGTTATTATTCATTGTGACTGACGTTCTGAATTTTGCAGATCTTTTGGCACTTAAATAAAATCTATTGCCTGTATCAGGAAGAAGAAGGAGGGAATGTTAGGTACACTGAGATTAGGAATCCTTGTTTATCACTCATTAATGATTTATCTCAGCTGGAAAGCACTCAAAGTGGAATTCAATCCTGTTCAGCAAATTACTGAGTTCCTACTATGTGCAAGTCACCTAGTGAAAAACAGTAACAAATTATATTCACCCTCATGCCTAGAGATCACCATGAATTTTACAAAATAAAGTATGATATGCCCATAATCTGAATATTAAAATGGTGAGAGAAAAACATTCTGTCATTTATTTACTTTTACCAGAGGAAGGCAAGCATTGGGTTTATAGGTAAACAACAGAATCATCACATTTTAAAATTAAATCTCTAAAACCTCCAAAACATTTATTCACAGATATATCACTCTAAGTAAAGATCAGAACTGTGGGTTCTGAAATCAGTCCCTAATTCCATCTGCCAAGGAGATTAGATTTAACTCTTAACTAGCATCACTAAATGAAGATTTTGGTTGTTGTCTAATTCTGTGTGCCCTCTATTCTAGGTTATTCCAACCCTATTTGTGTGAAGATAATGATGCCTTCTTCTATCAGGACATTTAATTCTGAACTCAGAGTTATTTGTTGTTTGAGTTTGTTTGTTTCTCATGTTCTTGCTCAAAGTTCATTCTTTGTATAGTGGATCTTTTTCTTTTCTTATTCTTCTTTCTACTCCCCCTTACCTTCTCCCTCTCTTCACCTCCCAGCTAGAAAACAAATGTCAAGCATCTAGTTTCATATTTCTCCATGCTCATACCTCATACACACACATATGAGGGGAATCATTGTTTGCTTTACCAAAATGGTATCATACTTTATGCAAGAATTACATCTTGATTTTCTCACATAACAGTGCCAAATATCCTTTTGAATTAGGTTATTGCAGGTCGAACTCACTCTTTTAGCAGATTTGCCATGTTTTTATTTTTTTAAGATTTTATTTATTTATTTGAGAAAGAGAGAAAGTGTGAGTGGGGCCAGGGGCAGAAGGAGAAGAGAGAGAATCTCCAGCAGACTCTGCACTAGGCACAGAGATCATGACCTGAGCTGTAATCAAGAATCAGATGCTTAACTGACTGAGCCACCCAGGAGCCCCTCCATGTTTTTAATATACCACAGTTTATTCACTCATTCTTCTACTAATGGTTACTCACTTTGTTTTTCAGCTTTGTGCCTCTACAAACAGAGCTGCAAGACCCTCCTGTGGACTAACACTTCTATTTCTATGCCACAGACTCACCGGGAGGGAGCTGCTGAGTCAAACAGTATGTACATTTTTATTTTTAAAAATATTGCCAGATTACTTCCCCAAAAAGTATTCCACCAACCATGCATGAGAATGTCCTTTTCCCCAAATTCCAACCTATAATAGGTATAATCTTCCTTTAAATTTTTGTGCACTGACATGTAAAATGAGTTATTTTTATTTTAACTTGTATTTCTCTGACTCGCACAAAAGCTGAATATCATTTTGTTTATTGTCCATCCGGACTTGTTCCTCTATGAATTATGAATCCTTTGTCCATTTTCCTTTGATGTGTTTGTCTTATGGTGATCAATGTGTAGACCCTCCTTTTGTGTCATAGATAATGGCACTTTAACTGTCATTTGTGTTTGTCTGTATTTTTTCCACTGTTGATCTTTACATATTACCTCCTACATTTTCCTGTTGTGTGATTTACATGTTGTGATTCAGTCTATCTGGAATTTATATAGTGAAAGGTGAGGGCTTAGTTTTATTTTCTTCTGGGGGGGGCAGAGCCATTTTTACCAGCACCATTTATGAACTAAACTATCCTTTTCCCACTGAATTAAAATACAGTGTTCTTTTCTCCTACCCCTGATCAGTTTGTCAGTTCCCATACTAGTAACCCTCCATTTAGGATTGGGGTAGATTTATAGAAATTTTTATTGTCTATTATGCTTAATCCTCCATCACTATTCTTGTTTTCTTTATATTTTTGACTATTCTAAATAGTCTTCAATATGAATTTTTAAATCATCTTGTCAAATCCTCCCCTTAAAGTACTGTCTGGTTTTTAATCGGCACTTTACTGAATTTTATGTTAATTCTGAGAGCATGGATACTTTTATATTAATTCTGAGAGCATGGATTTTTAACTCTTCTCATCTAAAAATATGGCATATTGATCCATTTGTTCAGAGAGTTTTATGTCTTTACATAAGAATTTATGAGTTTTGTTTTGTTTTTTACCATGTAAAGTCCTTATCTTTCTTGATGAATTTTTTCTTAAGCATTACATAGTTTTTTGTCACTGCAGTGAAGGTTTTCTAATTTTCATTTCTAGGTGATTATTGTTGATACTCAGAAAAACTATTGTTTTTTTCATACCTATCTTATTTCATCAATTCTGAAATACATATTTTAACATCTTTGAAAGTGGAATATATCCTATAATAATGACATCTTAATTATAATTACATTTTTAATAGCATATCTTGAAATCTGTGGCATCTTAGATTCTTTTAAATGTGATATACCATAAATAAATAGATAAGATATACCAATCAACTTTCCAATTATTTTTTTCTTCTGTTTCATATTACTGGATTTTTTAAGGTTTTTCTAATTACATAATCATATCTCCAAGAAAACATAATTTTATCTCTTCATTTCTAAATGTATACCAGTTATTTCATTTTCTTATTTTGGAGTATTGTGTTTTTATATATTTTGTTTTTATGTTATGGAATGGTTAGCATAAACAATTTTAATTTCTTGCTATTGGTTTTTTATAGGTCTTCATCATAAGTAATTTCTTTTCCAATTTTATGTAGACTTTTTATTGGGACTGTCAGATAAATATTAACAAGTGCCTTCTAAGCATTTTATCTTTATTGGTAAACATTGCGAACACAGGATAAAGGCGCATGCACAAGTTGTATCTTTCCACAATGTCAGCTTTATTCAGTCATAAAGCAAGGTTAACATAATTACAAAGCAGATTCAGAATTCCAAACTCAATGACATTTCAGTATGCCTTTAACTTGGTTTCACTGGCACACGAAACAAAGTACAATACAAAGTCACCCAGGAAACAAGATACAGCAAGAGGTAAGAAGTTAACAAACCAAAGGCAACATAAGTCCATGAGCCCAGTGGTTGAGATGAGGACTCCATCTGGCCCAGGTCCGCTCCCGACGCTTGCCGCTTATTAGGTTCAAGCAGTGGTGGGGTCTCTATTATGTTCAGAGATCAATCAAGCAGAACCTTCAGTGGATGTTGCCTTTCTCATGTGGACAGATGTGGAAGAGTCAGCATCTGGAGGATCTGACCATTTGCTGCAGAGGTCCCCACTTTCTAAAGGAATTTAATCAGTCTTGGGCCTTTGCAGGCCTCTTCTGATTCAAGTGATTATCAGCTCCTGGCTCTTCCAGGTTCACATGGCCTTACCGATTATCAGTCCTTAGCACTGCCACTCTGCTGGTTTTGGTGATATCTAGTCTTAGCTGCAATGACCTTGACTGCTTTCCTGATTATGGCACTTCTTGACATGAGTGACTCCATCTTGCTTTCTGTAGTAAAATCACGTGACTTTTCTCCTTCAACATATAAAATCGCACTAATAGTTTTCCTGATTTTGAATCATTCCTGCATTCCTGGAATTAATCCTACTTAGTGCATTATGGTGTGTATGTTTTGATACAATGCTGGGCTCTGTTTGATTATATTTTAATTTGAAATTTTTTGCTGCTATATTCGTAAGAGGTGGGACTGTTGTGTTTTATCTGCACTGTGTTTAGTAAGTGTTAAGATTATGCTGGTTTTATGAAATGTGGAGAAAATCTACACCTTTTCCTGTGATCTGGAATAGTTAAATACTTGAATGGATGATTTCTAAGGATTTGATGAAACTCAGCCACAAAGCCATCTGGTCTTATTAACTTCTTCAGTGGATTATTTTTATTCACCTTTCCAGTATTTTCTATAGCATTTAGTATACTAGAGTAGTCCTCCTTTTTGATCAATTGCAGTGATATACATTTGTTTTAACATCAGCTTCCCCTGAGTTATCAAATGTGTTACCATAAAGTTTCATGAAACTTTTTCTTAGATTTTTTCATCTTTTCCACATCTGTATTATGACTCATTTCTCCTTTCTAATCCTTTATATTTTTCTCCTTTTTTTTTTCTTTAGTCGGGTTTATGAGAAATTTATCTGTTTTATTAATCTTTTCAAATAACCGGGTTCCAGGTTTATTTAACCTTTCTAGCTTTTTTGGTTTATTTTCTATTTCTTAAATTCTAGGTGTTATATTTATTAATATATTCTGGTTGATTTTGTGGATATTTTAATTTCTTAAGATGAGTACAAGGTACCTTCATTTTTAGCCATCCTTTAATAAAGATACCACTTACAGCTATGAATTTCATCTATGAATATAACTTCTGCTATGTTCCATAAATTTGTAGTTAATGTGTTCTCATTTTTGCTGCCTTGGAGATACTTTGCGATTTCTGTTTTTATTTTTTTCTTTGATCCAAGAGTTAAAGAGGAATGTTTCTTAATGTCCAAATTCATTGTATAGTTATCAGAGAACATGGATTGTAAAATCTCCACTTTTGTTTTTAAAGTTTCTTTTTGGGGGCACCTGGGTGGCTCAGTCATTAAGCATCTGCCTTCGGCTCAGGTCATGATCCCAGGGTCCTGGGATTGAGTCCCACATGGGGCTCCTTGCTCCATGGGAAGCCTGCTTCTCCCTCTCCCACTCCCCCTGCTTGTGTTCCCTCTCTGGCTGTGTCTCTCTCTGTCAAATAAATAAATAAAATCTTTTTTAAAAAAATAAAATAAAGTTTCTTTTTGACTAGACACATGATCAACTTTTGTAAATATTCCAGAGACATTTTTAAAAATTACATGATCTATTTGAAGGATATAAAATTCCATATTGGAATACTAATAGATTTTATGGATTATATTATTCATTTCTTCTATGTCATTACTTTTGTTTTCCCTACTTAATCTAATTTTGAATATGCATATTGAAATCTCTCACTTTTTAGCTTTATAGTTTTTACTTTATATACTTAGTAGCTATGCTATTTGGTGCCTACATGTAAAAAAGGAAGATAACCGAATGAAATATTTCCTGGATTTGGAGATTTCGAAGGAGGTCCTGGTCACTGTTTGACCACCATCCAGGGCTTCTATTCACTCACAGAAAATATTCTACTGAGCACTGTGAGTGAGTTCCACAATATGCCCTGTAATATAAATATCTGAACAATGTAAGTTGTTTGACAAGAATCTCCATATCTGCCCAATTATTTTACGATTACCTATGCACTGGGGAAGCAGTGAGTTTAATGCTTAAGACTATGGGCTCAGGCGCCTGGGTGGCTCAGTTGGTTAAGCGACTGCCTTCGGCTCAGGTCATGATCCTGGAGTCCCGGGATCGAGTCCCACATCGGGCTCCCTGCTTGGCGGGGAGTCTGCTTCTCTCTCTGACCTTCCCTCTCTCATGCTCTCTCTCTCTCTAGCTCATTCTCTCTCTCAAATAAATAAATAAAATCTTTAAAAAAAAAAAAAAAGACTATGGGCTCATGAGTCAGACTGGCTTCTAAAATCTGGTTCTGTCAATAAATTACTTAAGTTTGTTCAGATCTGTTTTTATGCCTGATAAGTGGGACACAGTGCAGTGTACCTCACAGCATTATTGGGACAATCCAGTGATGGAATCCATGGGAAGTTTGGAGTCAGGCATGTAGCATACAGTCAATAACAATTACCTACCGATCTTATACTAAGTTCTTAAAGTGCCCCAAAGACCGTGTGTATTAATATGCTTTGAAAAGTACATAAAATTATATACAAAGATAAATGAGTTATAGTATTATTAAAGCAGACAAGGGAAATGCAAATGCTTCAGAGATATAATTATGGTACGTATGATTAAAGAAAATAAAATTACATGAAATAATATAAGAGCAATGCCAAAAATTAAGTGCAAGTCCTTCAAGGACAAGGCTGCGCTCCTTTCCACAGCAATAAATCCATGATTTCAAGAACAGAGCTGGTCACACTGTAGACAAAAGCAAAAAAAAATTTTTTTAATTTTCTGTGATTAGGTACTGTTCTTTTTTTTTTTTTTTAAGATTTTATTTATTTATTTGACAGAGAGAGACACAGCGAGAGAGGGAACACAAGCAGGGGGAATGGGAGAGGGAGAAGCAGGCTTCCCGCGGAGCAGGGAGCCCGATGCGGGGCTCGATCCCAGGACTCTGGGATCATGACCTGAGCCGAAGGCAGACGCTTAACGACTGAGCCACCCAGGCGCCCCGATTAGGTACTGTTCTTAATAAATTCTTGCTTAATTAAATAGAATAAAAAATTTAATTTATTACCTCATACCTTTGTTACAAAAGGGACACTTGTAAAAGGTCTTATAAAAATATTTTTTAAAATATCATTGGACAATATCAGAAAGATTAATCATTCAGAAGCTCAAAAAACAGTAAATCAAAAACCATGACACCTGACAAACTTTGAAAGACATTTAAAACTCTCTGCCTCCATTTCCTCATATAAAGAATAGGCTTATATTTTTAAAATATTAGGATGTTTCAGCTTCCTTGGCACTTTGAAATCCCTATGAGTCAGTAATTTTTGCAGCATTATGCAAAGTGGTTTAAGGAGATTTTTTAAAAAAGTGTTACATCTCCTGCTTTGAATGAGTTTAACTCTAGCTTCAGATTCCTAGCACGCCCTTTAAAACTTTTATAAACCAACATATAAAGAGTGCAATCTAATATAATGTAAATTGAGTACCTGAGCACTGAGGGGAAGAAAATAAAGAAGCTATTAGTGAGAGAGAAAATTCACTACTGATCATCTGAACTCCCCAGCACCAGTAGTTCTAAAACTTTAGAATACTTAACACTCAGCAGTGGAACTTGATAAAATGCAGATTGCAGGTCTAGCTCCAGAGATTCTGATTCAATAGGCCTGTGATGGGACCCAAGAATCAGGATTTTTGAAGACTCATAGTCGGAGGAAGGATGTAATGTCTCTTTTCCTTTCTCTGGAAAGTGAAACACAAAATAATGCTTTACATGCAAAAAGATAATGCCCGTATTTCACCTGAATCTCCTCACCAGACAAATGGAGAAGGTAAAACAACCCATGAACACTCTACTAGCTCTATATGAGGCATCTATTCGTAAAAAGCCAGACCTTGTGCATCACACAAACATACTTAAAATGTATCAAATATCTGTACTATATGGATTTTCTACCTCTTTTTACCATGGATAAGTCTTTATTTATACTATGGAAACATAACATTACTAACACCATTGATAACTGTGTCATTATCACAGATTTAAAAAATCTACCAAGCCAGAAAATATTTACAAACAATATGACATTAAAAGCCAATGTAATTAACACAGAGAAAGCACTTATAAATTAATAAGGAAAAGTAGTAATACTCTCAGGAAAAAAGTTGCAAAAAGAATATAAGACAGATTGCAGTCCAAGAAATATCCTTAGCTCAAAAACCTATGTAAAGCATGCAACTTCACAAATATTTAAAGAACAATTTAAAACAACAAGGATTTCAATTAGTGAAGGGTTTTTTAATGATTAGAACTCTATTAAAGTGTAATATATGAAAAATGGACATTCATACAGTTCTGGTGTTGATTTTTTAATTTTTCTGAGAAACAGTTTGTAATACATACCAAGAACTTTTAAAAATTCAGACCCTTTTAGTAGTTCTACCTAGGAAAAAATGCTATAGAGAAATGCTAAGATATTCAAATAATTTATTTCTAAAAATGTTTATTATAGGATGATTATAAGAGCAATAAGTTAAAAACAATCTACATATAAAAAACAGGAAGGCAGGGGCACCTGGATGGTTCACTTGGTTAAACACCTGCCTTCGGCTTAGGTTATGATCACAGGGTCCTGGGATTGAGCCCCCACATCATCCATGTCATCCATCGTCAGACTCCCTTCTCAGCAGAGAGTCAGTCTGCTTCTCCCTCCCCCTCTGCCCTTCCTCCCTGCTTGTGCTCTCAGTCTCTCAAATAAATAAATAAAATCTTAAAAAAAATAAGGCAATTGCATAAATTATGGTCTATTCACATTGTGGACATATAGCCATTAAAATTGTTTGTTTTTAAAGAACATTAAATAATATGAGAAAATGTTAATGTAAAATATTAAGCAGGGAAAGAAATGTTAAAATTACATATTTGGCAAATACCCCAAATAGTTGTTTTTGCACATGTCTGTGTACACATATAACTAGAAAAAATTACAGCAAAGTCTTGAGTATTGTTTCTGAGTAGTGGAATTATGGGTAATTTCAGTTTGTCTCATTATAATTTTCTATACTTTCTAGATATTCTACAATGTGTATGTATTCCTTTTGTACTGAGAACTTAAAAAATTAATACCATAGCATATCAAAGGTTAATAGGATGGAAATCTGTTCCTCAAATAAATTAGACACTTTTATTTCCAACCAAAGGCAGTTGAAAAGCAATTGTTCACATGTATCTATAATTGAAAAAAGGACTAAATCAAGTAACCTATGTCATTAATAGAAGTGAAGCAATCAGAGTGAAGACTTCTATGCACCGTCAATATTTACATATTCAGGGAAACCTTAAGTCGTAATTCTTTTTTTTTTTCAAGTCATAATTCTTTAAGACTAATTTGTCTCTCTTAAGAACTGCAGAAAAGTTGATATATGAAAAATCTGGAGGCCACCCAAACAGAATTCAATTCCAGCTTGATTCACAAAATTGTCTTCTGTGGCCCAGATTGTCCTGAACAACCGCTAAAAGAGGTCTACCAGAACTCTCATCCTCCCTGAGAGGCTGGGAGAATAAATATGCCCATAATACTTAAAAGCCTCACTAGAAAATCAAGAATTTGATGGAGATTTAGAATCTAGAATCAGGAAAGACAGGTCAAGACGTCACCGGTTTCTAAACCCAGCTCCACATCAGAATCGCCTGTGGAGCTTTTTAATTAAGATTCCTGATCCTATCCCCAGAGATTAGAAGACTGAGGTAAACTTCAGGAATATGTATTTTAAACATATATCCCAGTTGATTCTAATGAAGTCCAAATACAGGAAACATCATTTGAGAGCCGCTGATCTCATACTAACAAGGCAGTTTAGCCCAAAGAGGGAAAGATCAATTACTTATTAACAAAGCAACTGGACACCTTGCTATATATGACCTAAATAATAACAGAAAAGAAGAGTTACAAAGAGAAATGGTCTTTACTGAACATAAACAATCAGTTTGCTAGGATGACAGGGAGGGGCAATGGGAGGACAATTTTGTTGAGTAATACTCTGCTAAGTGCTTTAGGTAGGTAGGTATCTACCTATAAATTGGCTAGGGGTTTGTGTGGCTCTTAGAAAAATCCTGAATGTCAGAATGTTTCCTCTAACTCAGAGAACTCTGAACCCAGCTTGAAAACTAAATATGGTAAGACTTTTTATCAGTTCATATTTTTCCATTTTCTTTTTTAAAGATCAACTCACCAAAAATCTCCAAAAATTGTATTTTCTGTGTGATGTTACAGCTATTCATACAAAACAAACACTGACATTTTAACTCTTATCCTTAGATCATTTCATTAGCTAACATTCTAGAATGGGGAATCATCAAGAGAAGAAATCATAGAGTAATGTTACATGAACTTTTATATCTCTAAGCAAAGGATTCTCCCTTTTTACTAGGCACATACTATGTGCCAAGCACATTTAGTTAGTCTGCACAAACCCTGTTAAGTAGTCATTATTATTCCTCATTTTATAGATCAAGAAATAAAAAAGAATGAAAATCATATTAAATATTTTATTCAAGGCCAAGAAACCAGAAAGTGGCCAAGTGAGAATTTGAATCCAGGACTAACCTGTAAGCTCAGGTTCTTTCCACTTCCCCTAGAGCCTCCTTCATTACTAAAAATGTCTTTGTCAGTAGAGGATATTTGAATGAAAGGGCCAAAATGTAGATGTTACTCTAAATGCTAAGCTTTTTCTGTACCTTATCAACAACGATAATTCTTGATTCACTATGTTCTTGTCCCAGAGAAGTAAAAAATATATATATTCTGCATCAGATTTTTAAAAGTTATTATTATATAATTTATGGGGAGACATTACAAATCTAAAATCACCTCGTTGGTATTTTAGTCCTTGAGTGACAGTCCAAATTGTGCACTTGTTCTTTTTAAATGGCCACTGATTACAGGATTGAAAAGGCTTTGTTATATCAGAGTAGTCTGATTTTTTTTGAAATTTCCCTGTGGGTCACTGTATTCTCACATATGGTAAAACCTTTTTCAGAGGGTTGTGCTGAAATCACAACAGAAGTTACAACAGGAGTCTTATATCACTTGCCAGTTTCTCTTCGGGTCCAAGAGCTACCTGGGAAATTTTCCTCTTGAAAATCAATCTGGTTTGGTAGGAGAAGAAAGCCAATGACACAGTGATTGTAACTAAGACAGTATGAAATGGAGATAGTTCATATTTGTATTGTCTTAACAGACTATCACCTCAGTGCAATTTAAAACATCATGTTCTAATTAAAATTTAGGCGAGTAGCATGGGAACAATTTTATCATCAAGGAGACAAATTTCTAACACAGAGAGTTATGATTTATAATTATTAGCTTTATTATCATCATCACTATATTCATAAAACATCTGAGTTCTAGAGCTTTCAAAAACATATTCCTTTGCAAAATCCAGAGTCACTTTGTATTAACACCAGACTCCATAGACTTTGAACTTATCCCCAATAGACTATTTTTACTGGAACTAAAGATAATAAGCTGCCTGAGTATACTGTGAAATATCCATAGATATTCATCCCCTGGGCCCTCCCAAGTTTTTCTCATTAGTCCTCAGTAGGTTCCTGTGAAGCAGAAGCAGAGGTGCTATCTTCCGTCATCACATGAAAAAAATAAAAAGCAAAAAACAAAAGATAGTGACTTTGTCCAACTGAAGTCATATACTACCCCAGTACAGAGGAATTGAGGTCTTGACATATGAATACAATGAGAATTCATTCTAGATCTCAATGTGTAGAAAACAAGAGTACGGAATGAGGTGGGGGGGTAGGAATAAATGCAGATACCTCTTACCCTTCTCGCTGCCTTTCCTATTCCACATTCCCCAAAGGAGGAATGAGGGAATTCTAAAGAACCAAAGCAGAATGAGAACACCCTGGAGAAGGTTACATTTCCTGGCTTCTTGTCATGTTAAGCTAACAAAACAGGCTCTGTCTTTTAGTAAATGAGCATATAACCTTCAATTACCATTCAGATGTAATGACATTTCTAAGCCTAACTCAAGTGGGCTGCTAATAGGGCTCAATTTCCCATCTTTACTGTTTTCTCTCTGTATTTCCATTCTTAGGAATGTATCCACTTGTATCCAATGCTTAAATTCACGTATCTACCTTAATCAGCACAAATTTTGTATTTCCAGCACTAATTTTTTAGTCAAGCTTTAGTTCCATATTTATTTTTGGGAAATAGGATGCTAACAGGACATTTCCACCAGAACATTTTGCTTTAATTCCAAGTGTTACAAAATCAAATGAAGGCACAATCCCCACCTCAATAAGCTTTCTTTATGTGCAGGTTCATTCTCTCCCACCATATTTTCCAAATGATTCAATAGTTTCAACCTTTGACTCATCTTCTAGTCTTTTCTCCACCCCAACCCTAATAATCAGTTACCAAGTTCTGGCATTTTTCTTCTTTTTATGGTCTCTAGTATTTATCTCTACCTTGTCATTCCTTCAAATCTAGGTCTTTATCTTCATACAGATTTGCAATTTCCATCAAATTTTTAGCAATAAACTCTATTACACTAAACTCTACAATAATCTCTCTGATACAACAAAGCTAAGTTAGTCTTTATAAAACCTCTAATATCATGTTTTTTACTTGCTTAAAAATCTGTAGTCTTTCATCATGGCCTTTCTTATCAAGTCCAAAGTCCTTAGCCTAGCATTCAAGATTTTCTATTAATCTGACCTTGCCCTGCCTATCCAATCATATAAAACCCTATTAGAAGGGCGCCTGGGTGGCTCAGTTGTTAAGCATCTGCCTTCGGCTCAGGTTATGATCCCAGGGTCCTGGGATGGAGCCCCGCATCAGGCTCCCTGCTCAGTGGGAAGCCTGCTTCTCCGAACTCTCCCACTCCCCTTGCTTTTGTTCCCTCTCTCTCACTCTCTCTCTCTGTCAAACAAATAAATAAAATCTTAAAAAAAAAAAACTATTAGAACATGATTCCTCAATCCATGTCTTTTGCTTTGATCACAGTTTTCCTCTTAATGCTTCCTCTCCCCAAAGTACACCAAGTATCCTTATTCTAGTCTTAGCATTTATCCATAACTTCTACTTGGAATGCTTGACCTTCCGTTATCTAGGTGCTACAACTTTCCAACAGGGGCCTTAAACCCATGACCCTGAGATCAAGACCTGAGCTGAAATCAAGAATCCGACGCTTAACTGACCAAGCCACCCATGTGCCCCTAGGTACTACAACTTTCTAGACTCAATTCCAATGTCAATATTCAGTGAAACTTTTCCTGATAACTTCTATACAGAATAGTCACATACTTCTTTAAATGTCTACAGCATGGACCGTGTGAGTCTGATTATAGAATATCCTGTGTTATTTTTTAGCTTATTTTATAAGCTTATCTCCCCATGGATTACAAGCAGTTGAAGAACCTTAATAACAAGAAGTGCTTTTGTTTGTTTACCTGTTTCTTTAGTAAAAGTCAGGGCACAAAATAGTTGCAAGCCTATATATTATGTTTGACATTGTCTTAATTATAATGATTTAAAATCTCTTTTTTAAATGCTAAGGGTCTTGAGGATTCTTTAACTTTATTCCTTATCATGAAATTTCATTGACTCTACATAAAGCCTGAGGTTATTTGATTAGAGAATCACATTGAGACAGTCACAAATTCTCCCCCCAATATGTCAGTCTTGTTCAGCTCTTTGTTTCCTTTTCCTCTGTTCCTGGCTAGATGTTTAGTTCACGTTTGAGAGAGAGAATGCTAATGGACATTGCAATTTTATCACCGCCTTTCTAAAAGCCAGAGAAAGTGGTGATAAGTCACTAGCATTTTTCTCACATTTGAAAGTGAGTATATAAAGTACATGAAGATATTTAAGAGAGTGCTCAGAGAAGAGTACTTCAAGGATAAGTGCTTAATACTCACAACTGACCCAAGAGAAAGGTTGGCTTGACATATCTGATTGTCCTAGGCTGGGTTCCCAGCAGTAGTCCCTGAGACATGGATTTACATGCATGTGACATATTAAGGAAGGAGTGGATATAAACATAAGGATATTCTAGCAGGCAGTGGAAATACATGCCTGGGACTTTTAAGAGGGTTAGAAATATAAACTTGAGCCATCACCAGTGGGGTGATGGTAGAAGCTAAAGGAGTAGAGAGAGAAAGAACAGAGAATGGGATGAAAGGTAATGACCACATCTGGGGAGCAGTAGGATCCTGAAAGAGATAGAGAAGAGGCGGGGCGGGGGGGGCAGTATTAAGAAAGAGAAGTACCAGTAACAGCAAGATAGAAGACCAATCCTGGGAAATGTCAGGGAAGATGAAGACAGAATATTTTGTTGATTTTCACTGTTAGGAAACTGAGAGTTATCAAACAACCTTGTTTTCCATCAGTTTCACAGTTTAGGAGTCAGAGTCCTAGAAGAAATCAAAAATATATTTTTTAAGATTTTATTTATTTATTTGACAAAGAGAGAGAGAGAGAGAACAAGCAAGGGGAGCAGAAGAGGGAGAAGCAAGCTCCCTGCTGAGCAGGAAGCCCAATGCAGGATTCGATTGCAGGACCTTGATATCATGACCTGAGCCGAAGGCAGATGCTTAAGTGACTGAGCCACCCAAGCTGCCCCAAAAGTATTTTTCATTCTATATAATTGGGAACTAAAATAACTCAAAAAAATGTTGTATTTTATCTGGGTAAATTTCCCCTGGAGAATATAATTCTGTTCTTATTCCATAGTTATTCAAATAACCCCCTTATCCTTAAAGACAAAATAAAAAATTCTTCAATTTTTAAACCACCCGGGAAAGGAATTAGACCTGTCCTCTTGAGTCACTAAAGATTTCATGGGCTTAAAATATAATACAGGATAAACCCACCATATAAAGTGAGCAATCATGATTTGGGTCACGTGACCAAGCTGGAATTGAATGCATAACTCAAGTGAGCAATATAAGACGCTAGGTGAGGATTCAGGAGTTGTGTGCACCAATTAACAAGCCACAGTTAGGTACAGAAGGCAACCACCTTGAGAAAGAAGGAAGTTTCACAGATGGGAGCATACATGCGAAGTCCAGCACCTGAATGACATTCATGGCCTTGACACTATGGCAACCTGGTGCTCTCACTTGATCTACTTCTAGCCCAAAGGCTTACTTACTTCCCTGCAGAGTCTTGACCTGAATTGTCCTAAATCTCTAGCCACTACAGCTTCCAGGAGCCTTTAAATTTAAGTACTCAATTTATGAATCATCTTTAAATTACTAATATTTGTTCCCATTTCATGCTTTTCAGAACATCTCATACCTTCATCCAAAATTCATGTTATGTATGTATATATTTTTTTCTTTCGGCACTTTAAAGATTGTGCTATTAACTATTTTCAGAAATCCGATTAAACCTTAAACCCCGTATTCAGAGTTCAATTTTTTTCTTTTTTTTTACTGTCACCATTAAATTGGTCCTTGGTATTAAAGTGACCCAGATTTTCATCATGAAATATATTTGTTATCCTGGCTATTTGCAGTTTGGGAAACCATTTTCACTGCTCAATGACTTGTATCATATAGGTGACATTTGTATTATTTTAAGCACCCACACACATCCTTGTTAGGATTACAGTGATTAAAATAAATACACTTTCTAAATGTTTGAAGGAACTTAATAACATTGTTTCAGAAACAACTGTCCAAGCCATTAGACTGTGTTTATGCCACACCAAGTGGCTCCACTATACTTGAGAGTTGAATCACGCCACCCATGTAGCTGAGTTTTTGTACTCATGGAGTGATCATTGCAGATGATCAGTCACTTCATTCTAGTCACTCCACTCTAAGGTCACTACATTTTCCTTGCCACTTAGTATCTTTAAGGAATCAGCACCAATAGCTTTACACAATTCGTTCCCTCCTTTAAAGGAGGACAGGGAGGAAAAATTAGATTTTCCCTGGTATTATTCTAAAATGAATAGAAAATTAATTCTGTGTAGATATGAGATTATGTATCAGAATAATAATCATAATATTATTCAAATTATTGGCTGCTTTGGTGAAGACCATTTATTAATTGTTTTACTGAGCACATTGATATATTACTGACTTAATGTGCCGAACTTTTGTAATTTGAGGCCATTGAAAAGATGCTTTATGGGAAATAAGGTAAGGAATAGAGTGGAGTATAGTATCAGGGTCTACTCAATAAGTTAAAACTTCAGCTGATCAATTTGTAGTAGTAAAGTGATTCAGAGCAAACAACAAATCTTTGCTAATTCTCTTTCCTTGCTCACTGATAGCCTTACACCCTCATCAATACATATTCTACTTTTTTATCTTTTTTTTTTTAGATTTTTTTATTTTTATTTTTCTACAGAGAGAGAGAGAACGCAAGCAGGGGGAGTGGGAGAAGCAGGCTTCCAGCCAAGCAGGGAGCCCGATGTGGGACTCAATCCCAGGACCCTGGGATCATGACCTGAGCCGAAGGCAGATGCTTAACAACTGAGCCACCCAGGCGCCTCATATTCTACTTTTGTATATGTGACAAATTCAGGATAATTCAACCTAATTCTGTAAACATGGATGGAGCTTTTTGTGTCTCTTCATTGTGCTTTGCACTATGGAAAGGCAGAGACAATTGGTATAACCTCTGCCCCTAAGTAAGTAGCTTCTAATCTTATAAAAGCAGATGGATAGCCAATTGTAAAAACAAGCAGAATAAAATAAATTTTAACACAGATATAGAAACAATATGCTGCCAAAAAAAAAAGAAAGAAAGAAAAGAAATGGATATTTTAATTCTTAAGGAGAGAAGGAATCAAAGGAGGCTGTTTAATCTTTGAGGATTACTTGCTTTCCTAGTAAGAATCAATAAGAATATTGATTTTTCTGTAAGTCACTGAAGATGAACCAGAACAACTGAGATTTTATGTATTTCATCTGACATTTCACTGATCTCTGTATTCATTCATTTAACAAATAAATTTTGAGCATCTACTATGTGCCAAAGATGTCACTTAGGACATGAAAATAAATCCGATAAATATTAGAAGTTTTGGAATAGGACAAGCCAAAGCAGAAAGGGAACAAAAGAATATCACAGCAATACTCTTTCCTAGGGATGGGTGGTTAAATTAGGTTGGAGCCAAAGAGCTGAAGGATATTGGAGACTCAGTTTAAGGCTGCTTTCCCTTTGGTTGGCTACCAAAACTTCAAATTAGCAGGGCAGTGCACAAAATCAAGGGTACAAATGAGTAGAGGCTTCTTCCAGTGCATTGCTTGTTCCTTAAAAATTTCCCCTAAAATTCACTGTGCTTGGTGAAAAGAAACTGCAGGGTCAGAGGAGCCAGACCCTAGGTTCTCAGATGTTCAGACTTTTAAGCTGCAGAAGGGACTGTGTTGTCACCCATGAGTTCATCCATTTACCATACAAGAAATTCTTTCTGGACCACAATCACATACCTCCTAACTGTATCATCACACCTACATCAGACTTGACCATGGCCTACAACAGAGGTCAAAAAAGGGCTGGTGGAACATCATAAATTGAGTATACATATTTATTGCCGTCCCCACCCAAACCCATCTAGAATGACAGTAAGGAAATTTTTTAAGTAAAAAACAAAAACAAACAAAAAACTACACAGATAAGGAAAAAGGGAATGGAGACAATATTTGATAAGGTTTATCAGCAAATTTTGGAAAATGAAGAGAGAATAGATAGGAGTTAGCTGACAATGCAGATCAAAGAAAAGTGGAAATAGAAATGCAGATGGAAGATAACAGCTATGAAGAGGCCAAGCCCCAGAAAAGCACAGGAAAAGAAGTGTCAGTTACCACTCAGGAATCAGTGAGCTGAGGGTGAAGATGAGGCATTGTACTGAAAACAGGAGAATTCGGGGGAATTCCACATTGGGAATGATGATATTCCCTAACCCCCTTCCCTTGATCACCTCCCACTTTGCTGCCAGCCAGGATTACACCACCAGAATATCTTCTTTTGTCTTCAGAATATAAAAATGGAGTATTCCTCTCTAGGAAAAATGACTAGCTCAAGGGAAAAAACTTAAGGACACTGATATCAGGCAGATCCAATCCCCTACAGAGAAGCTCTTCATTCAACAAACACAACCCCCAAACACACATCCACAAACACACAATCACAGAATCTTGAATCAACTTTTTATAGTATCTCATTCTAAGATAGGAATTTACATTCAAGGCACAACAGATATTCATGGAAAACCTCCAACATGGAACAGAGAAACTAAGCAGACAGGAAAAAAAAAAAATGTATTTGAAGGAAACATAGATAATTTAGGGAACATGAGATAAACTAAAATAAACAGAAACAAAACTGTCCTTAATGTTTTCAGAGATATTCCATCCATAAATTAAGAACAAATGGATTTTTTAATGAAGCATTAAAAGAATTATAAATAGCTCTTAGAAATTAAAAATACATATATTTTAAATATTTTAAAGTTAATAGATGTTTAGAAGGTACATTGAGGAAATCTAGAAAATAAATATTAAAGAACAGGGAAATGGGAAAACGCTAACAAAGATTAGGGTAGCAATTCAGGAAGTCTGGCATCCAAACAGTAGGAGTTTAAGAAAGCATGACTAGGGAAAATGGAAGGGAAGGAATTATGAAAGAAATCATAGAAGAAAATTCCTTACATCTAAAGGAAATGAGTTTCTTAACTGAAAAAACCCACCATATCTCCAACAAAATAAATGAAAGAAGACCCACACCAGGATATGTCACTGTGATATTTTGGATCACCAGGGATAACGACCTTAAAAGCTGAGAAAGAGAGAGAGGAAAAGAGAGGGAGAGAGAGAAAGGGGGTTGAGGAGAAATCCAGTTATATACAAAGCATCAGAAATCAAAATGGCATCAAGCTTCTCAACTGTATCTTTACAAGGGAGAATACTTTTGGAACAATGCCGTCAAAGTTTTGAGGGGAAAAGATGTCCAACTTGGAATCCTATAGCTAGGCAGACTATTCATCAAGTATGAGGGTAAATAAAGATATATAAGAAGATGGGGACTGCATTCCAGGCAGAAGAAGAAGTAAGAGCAAACCCTGCAGCATGACTCATCATCATGGCTTGTTAATAGATTTAATCCTGCAGAGGGAAGGCAGAGTCCTATCAGATGAGGCTTTTAGCCATGCCAAAGAATTGTTCATTTTCCTTCCTAGCCCAGGGGAGTCACTGAAGACTTTGAGAAGTGACATAATCTGATTTCTATTTAGAAAGCCTGGTCTTGGTACCACTGGGGAGCAGGGGTAAGATTTGGGAAGTGTTGATGGCAGGGAAAAAGTGTATCTAAACAAGAGTTGGTATGGACCTAATGGAAGACAATAGCAGTGAGAAAGGCTTCCAGGCATTTATGGAGTTAAAATCACCCTTAGGTGTCTGATTAAATGTGGATGTTCCATGAACATGTCTAGAATGATTCCCAGGTTTGTACCTTAGGTGACTAGATGACTGATAGTGTCTTTCCCTGGCAAAAGGGAAGGATCTGGAGAAAAGAAGAGTTTACTTTGGGACATACTAAGTTTCTGTTATCCTATATGCCACTTTCTCTTTCACCCTTGTGCTTCTACACTTGTTCTATATTCTACTTGGAATTCCACCTAACCCCTGCCTAAATTATACTAATAAAAAGAAACCTCACAACCTCAACCAAGTTCACACTTTACATATTTTTGTGTTCCCTTCCAATTCCTGTCTACCTACATAATTTTACATAGTTATAGCCATAATAGAGATATGATTTTATACTCTGCTGCTTCCACTTAAAATATCTTTAAATATGCTTCTCTGTTATTCTATAGTCTTTATAATTATTACTTTTATGGCTGTATAATATTAAATCAGGTAGTACTTTCTTATTTTACTTTTCATTTCCACTGTTGTTAACATTGAAGCAATTTCCAATTCTTTCACTATCTTGCTGAATAATGCTACAATGAGAATCTTTGTGCATATGTCTTTTTTACCCCCTGCCATTTGTCTCTGTGGATATTAGGAAATGGTGATTTTTTTTATTAGCTCTGATGTAGTACTACGACTCAAAAATATAAGAAAGTTGTATGGCTGCATTTTGTTTTGCACAGACTTTGGAACAATTTTTCATGCCAAATCTATGTTCCTCCTGAGTTTTTCTCTGCTCATTGCCAGTACCACCACATAATAAGTGATGGCACTGCCTTCTCCTGGCCCAGGTCCTTACTCCAGGCTCCTCTGCCCATCTCTGCTACTATGTCCTGGTTAGACCTGCATCTTCCTTAGCCCCCTTAGCCCTTCAAACCAATGACACAACTGAACTGACTGCCTGGCTTTGGTTCTGGTGTTTACCATTGGGGGTAGGGGTGCATGCTGGTCTCCTGATTACCTCTACTCTCAGTTGCATGCAGCTTGTCAGCAATCCTAATATATGTCCATGGCCAGGATGTCCTACCCAGCTCAAATCTAGCTACCTGGAACTATGTTTAAAAGGAGAAAGCAGACATAATGAGTAGAGTAAGACCAGTTCAAAATTTTAGTACAGTTGACCCTTGAACAACACAGGGCTGAGGGGAACTGACCCCTCATGCAGTTAAAAATCCACATATAACTTTTGACTCCCCCAAAATTAACTACTAATAGCCTACTGTTGACCAGAAGCCTGACCAATAATTATAGTTGATTAACACATATTCCGTATGTTATAGGTATTATATACTCTATTCTTACAGTACAGTAAGATAGAAAAAAAATGTTATTAAGAAAATCAGGAATAGGGGTGCTGCCTGGGTGGCTCAGTTGGTTAAGTGTCTGCCTTCGGCTCAGGTCATGATCTCAGGGTCCTGGGATCGAGCCCCACATCGGGCTCCCTGCTCAGCAGGGTATCTGCTTCTCCCTCTGCCCTTCCTTGTGCTCTCTCTGTCTCTGTCTCTCTGTCTCAAATAAATAAACAAAATCTTAAAAAAAGCAAAAGAAAAAATCAGGAAGAGAAAATACATTTACAGGACTGCACTGTATTTGTTGAAAAAAATCCGTATATAAATGGACCTGAGCAATTTAAACCCATGTTGTTCAAGGGTCAACGGTACTTCTTCTTTAAAACTGCCCCTCCTGCATTTCCCTCACTGCAGTGATTAAGAGCACTCAGGTTTGAGGTTGTGTCCCCTTGGGCAAGTTTGCTGAGCCTCTGTGTACCTGTTTTGTCATCTCTAAGATAGGGGTATATGTGTGAGGGCTTAGAACAGTGCCTGGCACATAGGAAGTCTTCATAAGGACTTACTCTTATAGTCTCCTCACAACACTGGGGAAATTAATATAATCACCAAGGCCCCCTAAAAAGTCATGAATTCCCTCAGAAAATAATAATAGCAAAACATGCAGAGCACTTGTGTGAGAGGCATGATCCTAAAGATTCTACATGCATTGTTCATTAGCACTTCTCAACACTGCCTGAGACAAGTGCCATGACCCCCACTTAAAGACAAGCACAGCGAGGTCCAGAGAGTATTAAGCACCTGCCTGAGATCTCACAGCGAGGTCCAGATACAGGGTTTCAGACCTAGGAACGTGGCTCCACGGATGTACTCTTAGCCACTAGATATATGACCTCTCTGAGTAAAGCAGCAGAAATCTAGTGGTTCATGAAGGATGAGAGAGTGGCTAACAAGTTGCCTGATCTTTGGCAGTGTGATCCTCTCTTGCTGCTCCAAGGGAGAAAGTTGAGTTCCAGGGCACTAGAAACTATTTACAGCCTCTACCTCCCATTTTACTTGGTGCTCTGAACCTGAATCCAAGTTGAATTCAACCCTTACGATTTTCTGTTGCCATTGTGAGCCAATGGTTCTTTTAACCTACATCTTATCCCCCAGCTGTAGTCTTTGTGACCATTCCTAACTCTTCAGTGTCAGATCAAGGAATGTGAGGCTTCAGTAAATCCTCCAGAGTTGAGATTAATGAGAAGAAAAACAGTCGATGCCCATTGAATGGTAATGTTCTGTAGTTCTGTTTTACATTTCAGGATGCAGAAATTTCTTTCCAAATAAAGAAAAATAAACACCTTGTTCTGTGCTCATCATGTAGATCAGAAACAGTAATGATGCATCCATATAGTTAGAAGATGAGTGCCCAAGAAAGAGCTCTTTGAATAAAAGAATTGATAGTAATATAGTAATATGAGATATGAGTGTATTGCTGCTAGATCACCACTGGCAAGGGCTATGTTGTGAAGTGTTTAATTTCTCATTGTGATAATGTGAAAATATAGGAAATGCTATCCTGGGTACAGAACAAGATGTTCGAGGTAAGTTTTGAAGGTCATGGCTACCTCTGAAGATAGCATCTCAGAAGTTCAGGAATATACGTTAAATGGGGAAGGAAAGAGGAGAGAGGATGAAGCTGGAAAAGTAAGAAGAGGCCAGATTATCAAAGGTTTGGAAAGCAATCCAATGTGCTAGACAATGTGAATATTTTTCTGTAGAAGGTGGGAAATCACTAAATGATTTTATGCTGGAGTGACCAGCGTTTTTAAAAAAAAAAAAAAAAAGATTTCTGGTTAAAAATGATCTTCTGGTTTTTTGTGTAAGATGGAGAAGAAGGGAAAGAGTGAGATTGGATACCAAAAGAGGGTAAGGGGATATTTGCAAATAGTACAATAGACCAGGGAGGTGATGCTACAGAGGGACCCAGAACTCAACCAGTAGCAGTGGAAATGGAAGGGAGAGAGATGAATGTGAGAAAGATCTGGAAGGTGGGAAAGTTGAGTTTCAGTGGCAGATTTTATTTGGTCTTTAAGGAGTAGAAGAGTGTTTCTCCATTTTTAAATCCATGATCTCTTTTTAATAAATGTGAAAACCTCACATTGCCCCTCCAACAAAATTAATATGTACCCCTCTAAGTGGAACATGACTTACCCCAGCACACTTAAAATTCACTTCTCTTCAGTTTATTCCTACTGACAAGGAAATATTTTGTCAAACTTTACTTATATAGTTTGTATTACAAAAAATAAGAGTTTTTATGGGGCACCTGGGTGGCTCAGTAAGTTAAGCGTCTGCCTTCTGCTCGGGTCATGATCCCAGGGTCCTCGGATGGAGTCCCACATCAGGCTCCCTGCTCAGCGGGGAGCCTGATTCTCCCTCTTCCTCTGCCTCTCTCCCCCTGCTTGTGCTCTCTCTCTGTCAAATGAATTTAAAAAAAATTTTTTTTAAATAAGGGTTTTTCCAAATACAAAATTATATTTTATCATAAAATAGAAATATTCAATCTACAGAATAATTTAGAGAGACTGATCTCCCACTGCCCCCACTAGAATCAGATGTTAGGATGGCTCCTGGCTTTCCACCTTGGGCAGAAAGGTCAATTACGGTCCTTAAATAAAATAGTGAATACAAGAAAAGAAGTTTAGGAAAGTAAATATTGAATTTAAAGTGAATCAATAAGATTCACTAAACTGAAGACCACTGGAGATCAGGGACCATTTCTTAGCTCTGAGTAACGTAGCCCAAAATTAAAAATGTATGTTGATCTGATCTGAACTAAAATGCCTGTGGGACATCAGGAAGAAGACAGAGTAGGAGACCCAGAGTTTGGGTGTTAAGGCTGTGGAAAGAGATCTGAAGGGAGATAGTACTTTGGGGTGATAATGGCAAAAGTAAAAGTGGTTTTCAAACTTTTGGTCATGAAGGATTATATGTGCATACAATTTTGGGGAGGCTCATTAACCTCCTAAAGTCTTACTTGAATTGTTGAAGAGTTTGCAGAACCCAGATCAAGACTCTCTATACCAATGATAGTTGAGTCTGGGCTTGGGTCTACTGACTCAAGGACAGGGTAAGAAGAGAATAAGGCTAAGAACAGAGCCTGGGGGAATGCTAACATTTAAGAGGTAGAGGGAAGGAGATAGTCTTCCAAAGAAGAATAAATAGAATAGTCATAGAAGTAGCAAGGAATGGGCACAAGCAGTGTAATTAAATCAAGGAGATTCTTTCAAATTATGAGCTAAGGTCACATAATGTAGAGAGACAGATTAGATGATGACTGGAAGACGTCATTTAGGTTAAGTGGACACTTGCTGTTTGTTGTCCAGTGTTTATTCTTCTGCCTTCTGGGATGAGAATTCCAAATTTCTTCTGAGAAATAAGGCTGCTGCTTTACCCATTCTTAGCCATATGAATTATGTGGAATTGACCCCAGCCCTTGGTTCCCAAGGACAGCATCTTCCTGCCACAGGGATGGGCACCTAAAGATGGTCTAGGCAAACTTTAGGATTTTATTGACAATTCTGGGACATGGAAACTTCGGAAAGGAAAAAGAAAACAAATGACCTCAGGAGCTGCTGGTAGCCATCTGAAAACAGCCAAAAAGAAGCCAGGTCATTGGTCACATTTATAGGGCACTGGATCAAGCCTTTCCTAAAACTAGTTTAGCTCTGAATGTTTGAATTTCATGAGCCTATTTAAAGCAGATCTGCTGATACTTTGAATATGAAGCATCCAAACTGATACAGCTCTTTGCAGAAGCTGTCCCAATGCAATGATGGTGACAGAAATAAAATTGTTATGGGCTAATAAGTGACTGGGAGGAGATATAATGCTTCAGCAACCTGAACTACTTGCTTTAGTTCTGTAGCAGATATATTGTGGCCATTTAAAATACAATATAAGTGTTTTGGGTTCTGTTTTCTTTTAAATTCTTTTCCTTGTATGGGCTTTCGGAAACATCAAAGAACAGTGTATTCTCTTTTGGCTCCTTTTCTAGGACATAGATGATAGCTACAAATCTTGGAAGAAGAGTTTAAGTGATTCTTCCCCTAATATATTAACATGCCTTGGTCAGACAACATTTAATTTTATCCACCACTTTTCCTTCCCCTTTACGTTAAGCTAATGCAGTATAACTCTGTTGCTCCTCAAAAAAGCAAACTTAGACATTCTTCTGGAAGCTCCCTATCCAAACCTCATCACCTGTTGCCTAGACCATTGAAACTGCACACTGACATGCCTCTTTGTTTTCATCCTTTCTCACTTTCCATCTAGTTTTTACACAGCAACCAGAGTGATCTTTCTTCAAAATGTAAAGGAGATCATATTCAGAATCATCCACTTGCTTCCCACTATACTAGAATTAAATGTTTAATAGGGTTGCTTTAAGAATAAAATTAGGTTAGATTTGTAAAGAGCTTAGAACCATGCCTGGGACATGTGAGCACTAAGTAATTGTTAGCCACATTATTACTTGTTGTTTTCTCTGCCTGAAACAACCCTCTCCCACCACGTCTGCTTAGTAAGATGTTACCTGCCTTAAGAGTCAATTCAAATATCTCCTCCCCTTTTCTAAGCAAAGAGAAAGACTTTCCCCTCTGTGTCCCCACACAATCTAGTTCACACCTTTGTGATAAAATTACTGAATTTTGTGTACAATTATTTATTTACTGATCAGCATCAGTAAACTCTGGACAACTTGTGTATGCCGCACAGTGTCTGTCATTGTGTGGCCAACATGTTTTATGAACAAGTGAAATTATGGTCTTTACTATTTCTTTGTCCACAGTTTATAATCCCAAACACTAGCAGATTATTTTCTCCTCTTACACAGCACACTTTCCATCTTTCCTGAGACTGTTTGTTATAATGGATTACTGACCGTTATACCTACCCTTTGTTATAGTTTCCAACAACTAACCAGATCTAAAGGTGATCTTTACTTGTCAGCAATACCAATGTCACTTATTCTCTAGAGCCCCTCTTGTGCCAAGAGACCTTAATATGATGTGGCAATTCTCTTGGAATTTGATAACTGGAAGGCAGTATGACAGAAGGAAAATGTTTCCACCAAGATTTGGGTAATTCATTTACTCTCTCTAAACTTGGTTTCTTCACTTATAAAATCACTCTCAGAGTTGATGTGCAGTTCAAGTGGAATAACAGAGATAACTGCATATAAATGTCAAAGGATATATATTTTACATCAGCTGACTGAACCTTGACTATCTAGTACTATGCTGTCCAATATGGTAGCCACTCACCACAGTGTTGTTGAGCACTTAAAATGTGACTGGTCCCAAATGAGATGTGCTGTATGTGTAAAATTCACATCAGTTTTCAAAGACTTAGTATGAAAAGAGAATGCAAAATATCTCATTAATAATTTTTATGTTGAGAATATATTGAAGTGATAATATTTTGGATATCATGGATTAAACGAAATATATTGTTAAAATTATTTCACCTATTTCTTTTTACTGTTTTAACGTGGCTATTAGAAAATTTTAAATTACATATTTGGCTCATATATTTGTATTTCTACTGATCTAGAAAAGGCCTCCCAACTTCTTGTGCATCTAAAAACATGTTGCCATAGGCCTTCGTGCCAAAAGTACCTTGCAAAAGGGTACTTCAGATGGCTTTTCCAACTCTTCTACTAAAGGGGTTAGAGGATTTGTGCTATTACATACTTGTGGGTGCCAACATTACATTTTCAAGAAGGCTGGTGAAAAATACAGGTGGAGGTGATACTGTGAAAGTCAACTAAGCTAATCAGCTCACCCCAGAACTATACCCTGTCATTGGGTTCATTTGCTTATTAATCAAATGTATTTATTTCCTTTCTTGGCTTCTGACAATTTCTATAATGTCTATGTCCTTGTAGGTTTAAAATTGTTTCTAAGTCACAGTAGAAAATTATCTTTGTGTTGCTCTAAATATGCATAATCATTATCCCAAATGCTGATATGATAGTAACAAAAGTAAAGAAAAAATTCTTTCTTATTTTACCAGTACTTTGTTAAATGTCAGCTGACGCAGACGTGTTTTCTGGTGGCTACTTTTGACATTGCTCCATGTCCAAGGGCAGATAGCCCTTCATACTCATAGCATACCTTCCAAAGAATTAACTAGTTTCTTAATCAAAACTGAAATGGAAATCAAGCCACTTCTCCATTTTTCTGTTGGACACAGAAGTGAAAATAAGCTTCCTATCAAAGCAATGGAACAATGACCCAAAAGGGAGAAAATCAGTGCTTCGGTGGGTTTGAGCAGTAGAGGGTAAAATGTAAGAACATACTGATGAAAGGTAGGGCTCATCAGCTGTCACTGGAACTCTACTGGAGAGGAATTATAATGTTTTAATTAAAATGTAAGCAGAGAAGCATGACTGCAGAGGCACTGACGGCATCTTGATGACCAAAGAATGCATGCTGGTAATCATCACTGTCATCTTACTGTATTATTAACTGAGTAATTGAGAGAGAGAGAAGTAGCATGGTGGGAGAGGGGGGTATGTTCTGGGTGTGTTTTGGTTTGTTTAGGTATATATGTATGAGTATCATTATACCTGGACCATTTCTCTCATTCATTCACTCAACAAATATTTATTAACATCCATTATGTGCCAGGGCAGTGTTCTAAGTCCAGGGAATACAGCAGAAAACAAAGCCTCTACTCCCAAGGACCTTACATTCTTGTGGAAATTCCCTGGAGACAGCTATGTACCCCATGTGTGTGTCCTAAATTTCTCTTATATCATTGCTCCAGTGGCCTGCATTTCCCACCTTCCTGTCAGCTCCATATCCACATTGGAGCCATATGAATTAACATATTATGCACAGAGAATCCATTTTTAGAATATGGGGAGGAGGGGGAAGGAGTTGAGGGAGACGCAATTCTGGAATCCCCTTCAAACTGGCAAAGCCTTCAATGTTCTATAAGTAACTCCTACTGAAAGAAGCCCTTGTTCTTTTTTATGGCTGATAAGAAAAGGTAGCCCTTGTTATAGCTGGGTATACAGCAATCCACCTTGTTCCTTATCTTTCTCCCTCCTCTCTGGTGTCGTCTCTTTGACAGGGGGTAACGGGGGAACACAGTGCTTGAAGAGGCAGGAATGGACTATGGCAATGTCTCAGGGTGGGAGGGCTTTTATATGTGAGACAAAGATCCGTTCCAGGGAGTCAGGCTCTGATCCTTCCACAAACAAACTGCGTGACACGGGGCAAGTCACTAAACATCCCTGGACTTGGGCTGGTTTTTCTCTCTGTAAAGTGCAGATATTGGAGTAGAGAATCTCTAAGACTCCTCTGGTCTGAAGGTGTTATGCCTTTAAATAATTTAGGTAGCACAAGAGTAAGAGAAATTAGAAACTAGAATAAAAGGCCAGGAAGGAATTTGTGGGCCATATTTGATATTCACCAATAGCAATGGAAGATCAGTAACATGAGAGAAAAACTAGTGTGTCCTCTAAAAAGTGACTTGAATAAGGTCACCAGTGAACAGAGGAACCGAGCATGTTTCCTACAGTGCCTTGTGGCCTTATTTTTCAACAGATTTCCACCTATTACACTTGGCAATCTCTCAGATGGACTTGTCATACCCCAATAAATTAGTCTACAGCTGTAGCCAGCTGTTTTGTCAGAAGTAACAGAATCTCTAAGCATATTTCCCATCAACCAGTAAAAGCTGAATCTGATATTTTCTAAAAACAGCTTTTTGCCTTGAGACCACAGACCTAAGCTAACACTGCTGTCCTTAAACATAAAATACACCCACACTGAGGGTGTTTACCCTGGAAATTTTAGGGGGTGTTATGGCTACACGATGCGCCCTGTGATTAGTGCCCCAAAGAGTGGGTAAAAATATGGCAGGAAAATTTTTTTCTGCATTTTTTCCTTTTCCTCCACCCCAAAGTTGGAAAATATTCACATGGGCAATCCTTAGAAACCAAAAAACAGTTAAAAAAAAAAAAAAAACCTAATGTTTCCAGTCCTTTACATTTCTAATAATGGTGGACCTGGCAGGTTCCACTAATGTTTTCCAAACACTACACAGACCACATACCTGATATAAATAGAACTAGGTCTAAATAACTTATGAAAATAGCACTCTGGGCTCCTGCAGAGGCCATCTGGGAGATGGTCCCTTCCTAATGAGCCTGTGACTTCAGGGAGCCCCAGATTTACCAATTTTGATCCCAACTCTTTGGAGGAATTGAATAACACTCTTTTTCGGGGGGAGAGGAGATGACAGAATTAGGAACAGGGGAAAGGATGAGGACTAGAGAGTAGCCATGGCCAAGAGAAAGCATATGTCTAAGTTCCAAAGACTAAAGCATGGTCAGCAACAAGGACAAAGTTGTGGTTGAATCCGACTACTGCTGAAAACATTCAATTCAGTGGCCCCTTCTCCCTGGATTCTCAGTAAATATTTGACATTAAATAAGTAGCATTTATTAAAACGTCCCGTATTTACTTAACCATCAGCTCTGTTTATTAGGCGCATTCCTGACAGAATTTACATGGCATTTTGTTTGCCGCCACTGTTTATCATTTCCAGCCCCTAGCTGATCAGAGAATAAATCTAGGAGCCACAGGAAGGTGAGGGAAAAGGGAAGGGTGGAGGGTTGCCAGCCTTGGGGGTGGTTAGGGTGGAGGAGAAGCCAGGCAAAATTGGAGGTGCTTTCTTACAGTAGATTTAAATGGCCAAATCAATGGAGTCATTCAAAGCTAAAAAGGAACACTTGAAACATCTTTACAACTGGATCACTGATTTAACTATTTCATACTTTTTCACCCATTTTGTTACTTAGCAAATTCTGAGAATTCATCATGAACAATCCCATATCAGATTAAGCATAACTTTGAATTAATTCCCCTGAGAGTACTTAGCACCTAAAGTATCCTTAAACAAATGTGTTTAACATCAATCTTGTTAAATGTTTCTGAAAATTATATATTTGACTTTAAATGTACTAAGATGGAAAATGTCTATGGACATTTTCATAGGGTTTTGAAACTGCACACACACAGTCCCATTGCCCTCTGATTACTGTACCTAATTTATGGTAATGCATTTAAAAAATCTAAAAATTCTAAAACCCTAGTAAGACGTGGCAAATGGATAAAGAATCGATGAAATGTGCACAACACACAAATACGTCTTAATTCTCACTACCTTGAAAAGTAGTAAAGAGAGACACAGAGTTCCACAGTAAAACCACATCCATAAATGTTAACCATTTAAAACCTGAAGAAAACTATGAATTCTCAGGAAAGAAAAAACCCTACACACAGGTTTGTATTTTTAAATGTCTTCATTGTAAATTTTTTTTTCAAAATTCTAAAAGTATAATCATATACTTTTCTAACCTGATTATATCATAAATTCAAGATTACTCTAGCAGAATTCAAAACTCTTCCCATTAGGATTATTGGGGCCCCAGGGCTGTGCAAAAAAGTCCGAATAGAAAGACTTTCTCTTGATGCTTGTTTTGTCTTCCTTTTAAGGCTCTTAATACCCTCCAACCCACTGAAATACTCTCCCATCCCCAATGCTCACAAGCTTGCCTTCCCTGTCAGTGCTCTGGTTTTGCTTGCTTTTCTTATCAAATCTTCCTTAACCCAGCTTTCCCCACCTGAGGGACGTCTGTTCTGCGTTGTACTATGATAGTGAACCATCTGATAAATTCATCTGTGATATCTAATACATTTTATCCAGAACTTACCTAATGATGAGAATCAGCTCACTGGCTTATTAAAAACATGAGTTCCTGGACTTCAACCTATACCTTCTAAGAGCCTGACCTACCAATTTGTAGTTTAAAAAAGCATGCCCATCATCCATAAAACCCTGCAGATTTGGGACCCTTGGATCAGTAGTTCTCATCCCTGACTAAACAGTGCTTTCACCTGGTGATACTCAGGCCGTCTGCTGGACACATCAGAATCTCTGTGGTTGATGCCTGAGTCTCAGTAGATTGTATGAGCTCCCTGGATGAATCTACTGTGCAGCCAGAGATGAGAACTACAGACCTGTGTTTCTCAATACCTGGTCCACTGATGCCCACATCAGAATCACCTGAAGTGCTCTATAAAAATGCAGATTTCTGGGCCCCCATGTTAGAGCAACTTAATCAGAGTTTTTGAGAATAGAACCTACACATCTGAGTATATAACAGGCCCTATAGATAATTCTTCCTTACACAAAGTTCTGAAAAAGTCCTCTGCTTGGAGCAGATGTTCATAATTGGGACACATATGAGAAACGAAGAAATGAGAATTGCCTGCCCTAACCTCTGCACTAGCCATTTTGCCTTAGGAGATATGGAAAGGGTCCCGACAAGCCCGACCACACTTCCTCAAGTGATTTTGATAATGTAGTCTCAGTTGAACATAATTATACTGACCTTTAATAGATGAAAAAGTTCATGGGGCAAATAAGTTTGAGAAATGCTCAATCCTATTTTCTCTTTGATAATCATGATACACATTACCAGCATGGGACACATTCTAGGGAATCCTGCTTCAATAAAATTCCTTAATTTTGATGGATTTGTACATTGCTCTGTAAAGTTCATATGCACTGCTCAGTGAACCCTCAAAGCACAGATAAGAACACTGAGTTATAGAAACATTAAGTGATTGCCTAAGATCTCTGGTAGTAAAGGGCAGAATGATCTGGAACCCAATTCTTTTGACTCTCTCTTGTCTAGAAGACCCAGTTGGTCTCACCACCCCACAGCTGTGATTATGGACGTATAAGAAGAACCACATAAAAATACAGTGATGAGTTCCATTGTTCCTGAATTTCTTTTGTAGTTGTTTTTTGTTATTTTTTTCTTTTGAAATATTTCCTTTGAACTGATTTATCTACTACTATGAAGAGAAGGGAGGAGGATAACACCCCAGAAAAGGTGTTTGTTATAATGGCAGCCTCCTACCACCAGATGACCCATATTATCTACCATCTGTCACAAACCTAATTCATAGAGATGAAGAAGTAACGTGTTTTTGAAAAAAAATAATTCTTTGTATGTGAAAATATGTTCCATGGCATTATTTCATTGATACTTTAAAGTTTTGTTTTAAGATTTTATTTGTTATTTTTTTTTAAAGATTTTATTTATTTATTTGAGAGAGAGAGAATGAGAGAGAGCACATGAGAGGGGGGAGGGTCAGAGGGAGAAGCAGACTCCCCGCCGAGCAGGGAGCCCAATGCGGGACTCTATCCAGGGACTCCAGGATCATGACCTGAGCCGAAGGCAGTCGCTTAACCAACTGAGCCACCCAGGCACCCTAAGATTTTATTTGTTATTTGACAGAGAGATAGCATGAGCAGGGGTAGGAGCAGAGGGAGAAGCAGACTCCTTGCTGAACAGGGAGCCTGACGCGGGGCTCCATCCCAGGACCCTGGGATCATGACATGAGCCAAAGGTAGATGCTTAACCAACTGAGCCACCCAGGCGCCCCTCATTGATACTTTAATCTATATTTTTAGTGTCTTCGGGCGCCTGGGTGGCTCAGTTGGTTAAGCAACTGCCTTCAGCTCAGGTCATGGTCCTGGAGTCCCAGGATCGAGTCCCGCATTGGGCTCCCTGCTTGGCAGGGAGTCTGCTTCTCCCTCTGACCCTCCCCCCTCATGCTCTCTCTCTCTATCTCATTTCTCTCTCTCAAATAAATAAATAAAATCTTTAAAAAAAATATTTAAATATATTTTTAGTATCTTCATACTCTAGATGTCATACAATAAATATTAATTTCTAAATGATTTTAATGGATGCCAAATAGGTACACGATAGCACATACTCCAACTAAATGATAAAGCCCAGTGAAATGGGTACCATAACATACTTCATTTTATGGCCAACACCATGACAGTTATTCAGGCTGTGTATAATTTATTAAATCCACTTGGAGGTGGTAGGAAAGTAACACAAATGGTTACTTTTAAAGGAACCAATTAGTAGTAGACCTGATTACCAGTTAACTAATCAAGTGACTTCAGCCAACTGTTTTAAAAACATGTATAATAAATATAGTCTTCTCTGGTAAAAACCAACAAAAACCATAAAAAGTATATTATCTCACAAAAGTCTGTGATAACTAAATAAGACTCTTGATGAAATTAAGTGCCTAGAAATAAGTGGCATACCCATATTTAATCCAAGTCCACTTATTTCTGTCTCTACATTCCTTTTTTTCTATAGAAACACAAGATACCTGATTATTTCAATGCAAATTATTCTAGCAATTCAGTAGAGGAGAAAACATTTTTCATTTAAAAGCGTTTTTTATTATGTTTCTCCTAACATTTTGCTTCCTGGTAAAATATTTTTGAGATGTACCTCAGTATTCACACATTTAAAAGTCATGAAGCCAAGGGCATCTGTCTGGCTCAGTCAGAAGAGCATGCATGCAACTGTTGATTTTGGGGTTGTGATTTTGAGCCCCACGTTGGGTGCAGAGATGGCTAAAAAAAATAAATAAACTTTAAGAAATTAAAGACATTAAGCTTATTTTGTTTTACCTATTACTTTGGAGTTTAAATGACTTGGTATTAAAGAAATCTCCTGTGTTACTACATTCTGTTTTCATCAGATACAATATTCTAAGTATTTTCGGCAAAACTGTGCTCCTAAAAAATTTCTGGAAATTTTTGGAAAGTTGGATCATATTACAAAGTGCTCTAAAATTGTTTAGTGTGAAAAGGAGACTGGAAAGGACTCATTTTATAAAGCAACAAGTCTCTTTTTTTGTTGTTATGGGTTCTGTAAGACTGGCCCAGAAAGACTGGCAGCAAAGTGGGTATTACCAAGGGTGCTACAGGAGCAGGGGAAACACAGGGGGTGGCACTAAGTTAGGAAGAGAGAAGTCAATGCTCTTTCACCATGAAGCCCAGAGCATGGAACTCACACAGGAGAAGAGATCAGGAAAAACAAGAGTCCATCAATAAGATGAAAGATTTAGCCTCCCATGTATTCACCAAATAATTACTGAGAACATGCTATATGCCGCCAGTGGGCCAACTACCACATGCAGTGACACAACTGTGAACAAGAGAAACCAGCCCTGCCTTTATGGAAATGACTGTCTTCTCCAGTGTTTCTCAGACTTGGGGAACATAAAGCCCTCCTTTTAATGGGCAAAAATCAAATCCTCCCAGATCCCTAGCATTGACTTATATTAATTGTATTATAATGCTTCATAAAAACACATAAACATAAGCTAGATATGAATACATTATGCATCTGGCTCATGTAGTTACAGAAATATATCAAAATTATAAAATAAATGCAAGCTGAACTCCAACACTAATGCAATTCAAATTAGCATCATTAGTTGAGTACCCTGAAAGATGTTTTATAAAAACCAGCAGTGACTCACACATGTTCCAGTTCCATAACGAAGAGTGTGATTTCCCACATGTGTTCTCTATAGGAGAGCCTGTAATCTTTGTTTATGTGGCACACTGTGACACTGTTTGATCTCCACTTGGCATAAATCAATAATTTACGTGTTGGGTTCACCTCTGTTCTACTCTCATTTACCCAATTAAAGCACTACTCAGCACCAACATATTTTAAAGTGTGTGTGTAAACATTATATACACATTAAAATATATGTATATTTCTTTAGATTATAATTATATTGAAAATACAAAATTTAATCTTGATGATAACTGATAGACGCTACATGTGCGTGCACACACACAAGGATACATTAGTTCGTCCCTCTTATAAGGAAAGGTGGGATGAGGAACTCAGAACACTGGTCTCGGGAGCATGAGCCAGGAAGGGAGCTATGGTAGGTGTGATGAGCTTTACTCAGAGGAGACAGTGTTATGAGGCTTTTGCAGAGAGAATGCTAGCCAAGGTCCTTAGGGGTTAGACCCCTGTTGGAAAAAGTAATATTTAAACTGGGACTTGAAGAAAGAATTGATCCCACCCAGGAAAAGAGTAGGGGGGAAGACAAGAGCTAATTCTCGGCCTGTTAATGCTGAGGTGTCTGTGCATAGCTTCGGATCCATCACCTTATGGGACTGGTTGTTAAATATTTTTGCATTGACCTACTGGCCTAAAGAATCCTCATATATGAGACAAGGGCCATAATAACAACCTCACAGCATTCTTGGCAGCATTCAGTGAGTTACAGTAATGTTGGTACTTGGCACAGTGCCTGGTGTGAAGTAGGCACCTTTAATTGGAGTTGCAATCAGGTGGTGATGATTAGGATGATTCTTAGTAATTTGGTCAGAAGTAATATTGATAAGACTGATGGTGTATTCGTCAACTATAAAAGCAAGTTTAATCTGTGTCTGGGGCCTATTTTTCTTTCCTCTTCATGGATGAGAAGAGGAAAGTGGGACTCTACTATTTCATGATGATATGCATCCCAGAACACTCTGTGCAGTATTTGAGAGGGTAAAGCAAAATAATTATGGCCCCTCAGAGGACAAGTAATTGTCAAGACTTATGCAATGACTTACGTAAGACAATATATTTCCTAGTATCTGTTAAACAGTTGCCCTCCGTGTTCCCTGTCTGTCCGGAAGAACTAGTTCAGAACTCTGACATACCAGGGTCTCTGTTCTGCAGACATGTGTGCTTTGTAGCAAAAGGTGAACAGTTTTCACCCTCAAGCAAGTCCCTTTACTCTGAGTATCAAGGGACAGGGTTGAGGTCCACTCACTCTGATTCTCCGGTCTTGGTAGACCCCCCCACCTGTGGCCCACACTCACAGAAGCCCTTCCTCATTTTGGTCCCCCACACCTAGTAAGCCAGGTCCAAAGTGAAAACAAGAATTGCTCCCCCATGTGTAATATCAATAACTACAGATAGCTGCTTTCCAGTAGCTTCTTATAGACTGAAAGTTGACAGTCAGCCCAACCATGAAAATGAACTCTGACTCACAGAAGTTCAAGACTGAAATAAAAGAAGTATACAGACTCTCAGCTAAATGTGATCTTAGATATAGGAAAATTCCAGTGACAACGAAGGTGGGACTCAGTTTAAACTTTGAATGCCTAATCTATAGTCTAGTCATCTCAGAAGCTCATCCTTGTGGAACACGGCACATACTCTAGTAGCAATGGACACTCCAAGTCAATTGTGGGCACAATACAGCCACTTGATTGTACCAGTCCTGCCATTTATTTCTTGGTATGAAATGACTTAATAAAGGTCACTCAGCTAGTTCGCTTCTAAACTAGGTCTACATTGCAGCCCTCTTGATTTTTAATGCAGGATCTTTCTGACTCTTATTATTGGTCCCTCCTTTCCCACACATTTGACTGCAAGTAGCATTTTAAAATCTCCCACCATTTGTACCAGTTTGCATCCAGGAATCTTTCTAAGCTCTGCTTCCCAAACCTGGACTCTCTGTTGCCATCCCTTCATGATTGGTTGCGTCCTTGCTCTTTGCCTGCTTCCATGGGCTTGACCATCATACTTCCCTTCATTACCTGTCCTTCAATCACCTAGTACTTGAGCACCAGTACATTTGGCTCAGGGCCCTACACCAAAGACCAGCCCCCTTAATTGCCTTCTGGCCTTTCACTCTTACTTTTAAGTGGGCACAAAAATAACCCCACCCACTTTCTAGAAGAGAGCCAGTTCCTTCTCTCAGAATTGAACTGCTTTGCCATAGGATAAATAGAGAACTGACGGCCCTCAAATTCAACGCTAGCTCGAATGGCTCTGGTCAAATGCTTGGCATTGTACCTAATGCCCGCATCCTCCAGTGAACTCTGCTAATTTCCACAAGGGTTGATGCCATGGCTATTGTCTCCTGCCCTTGACTCCTTTCTGACTCCTGCTACTTCCCTGGCAACTTGTCCTCTCCAGAAGGGACATGGCAACCAAAGGAACCCCAAAGCAGCTGGTACCTGACCCAGGCTATTGGCAAATGCATTTTCTACTGGCCCATCAAACTGGTGAGCAATAGAATCATCTCAAGAGGAGAGTGAGGTGGCAGTCACAAATGTGAATGTGAGTAATGTGAGCTTGTCAGGCCTTATGCTTCTAAAAAGCAGATTTTGGGGACAGAATTAGATAAAGTTTTATTTCAAACTTGCAGGGCTCAGCATTATGCCATGCAAGCCTTCATGCTTTTAATTTCCTGCTAAATTTCATGGTCCAAAAAAATCAACAGATGCTGAAGAAAATTATATTTATGTAAAAGAGCTTCTAATTCAATATGAAAATAATAAAAGAATAAAGGTTTACTTGTGCAGTTCAGAAAATCTAGGCAGAATGTTGAAGTCCAGGAGCTTCCCCTGGGGGGTACTGGCATGTGACTGTGACCAGATGATACTGATACAGCCTTCCCCAACACAGATACCTCCTCCCCAACACCAGTCATTGTCTTCACAACATTTGGCTTCAACCCCTTTCCCAGTGATTTAGTGGTTTTGCCACCATAGCCCCAACTTTGATTTTTATCCACTCAAAACAATTACATTTAAGAAAAAAAATTTCAAAACCAGATATTTCCCCAGCTAGCTTAAAAAAATTTTTTTGTTAACTTGAGTATAGTTGACTCAGTGTTGCCTTAGTTTCAGGTATGCAACATAAGGATTCAACTTCTCTATACATTATGCTAGCCCCAGTTAGACATCTTACTCCAAATAAGTGTCATTGGGTTGAAAGCAAGCTTGGAGAAAGTATTAATGTCTGTATGGGTTTTGGTATATAACAAACCACCCTAAAACTTAGTGGTTTAGAATGACCATAGTCATTATTTTATCCCTAAAGATACTGTGAGTTAACAGGGCTCAGCTAGGCAGTTCTTCTACTCTGTATACTGTCCGCTGGGGCTGTGTTCCTCCAGAGGCCAGATTGGCCTAGAATCCAAGATGGCTAACTCACATGTTGCTGGAAACTCAGCTAGGGCTGTTGACTGGAGCCCCTGGATTCTCCTCCACAGCCTTTCCATGCTGCTTGGGCTTCTCACAGGGTCCCAAAAGGTGTCAATACACAGCATTACGTATACCACATTTTAATTGCCAAAACACATCAGAATCAGCTCAGTTCAAGGGGAAAGGGAAAAGACTCATCCACCACATCCATCATATCTATGGGAAAAAAATTTAAAAAGTTTTATTATTGGGCCACTAATCAATCCCATTGTTGCTTATAAGGAAACTTCCCTTCGTAGACTCAATCCCAGCAGGGTCCAGAGAAACTGATTTACTACTTTTGGATCTTCTTCAGAACAGAGTGAGAATTTCTCACATTACTTGGAGTCTGACTTCAAGGGGGCCTCTTGGGGCTATTGAAAAGATCAGGGGCTATGTAGGCCTGAAAATTCCTACGGTTTATAACCCTGTTGGGATTTACCTTGAACTATATAAATGGAAAAACAATCCAAATAACTTTCCAACATTCTGCCAGATGAGAGTGTAGTGGGATACTCAGGTATAACTGATAGGCAGGAGAGAACTACACTGATTGGTCTGTCAAAGTGTTAAATCTAAAGATGATTTCTAAAATCATCACTCATTTATATTGTTCTTCAGTTCTATTAGAATAGAAGACTAGAAAGGATGAGATTGTGGATTCAGTTCCCATGAGAGAAGTCAAGCTTTGCTTTCTCCACACCAATCTGGCCATGTTGTAAACCTGCACCTTGAGTCACCAGTGGATCTGAAAGAGAAGGGACAAATCGGTGCCACCCCATCCTTGACACTAAGAACACTTCAAACCACATGGCCTTTCCTTGAATACCATTTAACTTTTTCCTATTTTCTTTATCCCAACCTCTGCGCCCCCCCCCCCCCATTAAAAGTCAGGAAAGAAACTGATTATTACTGAACTCTTATATGTATCACCCACTATACTAGGATTTTTTCCCCTTTTTTGTTAAGTCAATATTGTGTCACTTAACCCTTACCATACAGGGTTTTGCATGCTACAGGCACTTAATAAATAGTTCTCATTTTACTTGCTGAGATAAATTTGGAGTCAGGTGATCAGCCATGGCATTAGCAATGTTTCATTGGGTGAGGAGAGCCACCCTTGGTTCTGAAGTACAGAAGCTGGATATCCTTACCAGACATAGAAATGTATTATTTTTTCGGCTCATATCAGCTCAGTATATGATATTAAATTTGTAAAACATGGTAATAAAACCCTGAAGAAATAGAAGGCACTTTCATAATTGTACCTTAACCTATATAAGCTATTTTGTCATGGAGTATCTGTACAAAATGCCATTTGACCATGATTTGGAGATGTTGCTTATTGCAAGCATTTTACAAGCTAATTTTGGACGAATCTACTACTTTAGCAAATTTGCAGTTCTCAAAAATAGGAATTCCATCCAGAAGGGAAAGGCAATTTTCCCTCAGGGCATGAATGATCATTCTCATTTCATTGAAATATTTCAAATATGCTGAATTTAATCAGGGTGGTTTTAATTATCCCCTTCCTCTGACCCCATTTCCACTTCTGCCTTTACCCCCTAAATTCTAAATTATCTTTAGCAAAAGTTTAATATCTACACATTTTTCTTCCTACAGTTATTGTTAATGTAGTCTACACTTGAGTTTCTAAGAAGTTGAAAAAGATTTTCAAATTGGAATAATCATCTCTAGAAATCAAAAAGCATTTTAATGATAGGGCAACTTAGTTAGCCTAGAGATCACTCTAAAGAAATCTACTGATCAAGAAGACAGAATGAAAAGTGTTCAGAGGATCTTTATCACCAATAACAAGGATTTAAGTCAAGATAGTATGTGAAGAGAGAAAAGTAAAGATGCAGCAAGTATCAAAGTATATAAAGACTTGTTAGAAGTTGCCACAAAAACAAGAAATATGAATCTATCTTGTATAAAACATCAACATTATTTGCTTATTTTAATCAAGATTTTCTTCAAAAAGGATTTTGTTGTCTCATTTACTTTTATGTTTAACAGTATCCAGTATTCTGAATTAAAGCATATATTTCTAATTATTATAGATTTTATTTGATGGGTTTATTATGTACTATTCGTAGACATTTGCTATCACATGGAGATATTTTAATGTATTTCAAGTATACAGATATTTTCTAAATACACAGATATGAATAGGTAAGTAGGTAGAAAGATAGATGATAGATAGATTAAATAGAATCTCCTGTTGAAGAGTTTGATTGAGTATTCTGTCTCCTTTAAGGAGCTACAAGCTTTTAATTTGGTATTCTAACTATCCCAGAAAAAGTTATCCAATTACCCACTATTTCTGTCCTGTCTCTACAGAAGGTACTGAATGTAATACTCTGTAACAAGTTGCCGTCATCAAACACTGTGCCTGAATCCCTGTTCCAAGTTGTCTTGCCTCCCAGAATCTGACCTCTCCTATCATATGCTGACACTGATCTGTGACACCCAGCTGACTGCTGGTGTTCAGAGTTGGTAAACTTTCCTCATCTCTTTTAAGAATAGTGCATTTTGAAGCCAGCCTATACAAACCATCTGTGTGAGTATAGTAAATTTGCAATGCCTTGTTATAATTCGGTATGTTGGAGTGATGAAACAAGGCTCAGGATAGCGCTTTCCAAAAAAAATGTTTTCTTTAAGTTGGATCTTATTTAAGAGTTTGCATTCATAATGGTAATCCATCTTTATGAATTACTAGGAGCCACATAAATGTCCCCAAAATGACCACGACTCACTCCTTGGGGTCTCCTAAAAATAGGCATTCGGGTGCCAGGAGTTGACTTTGTAGGCAGTCTGTGATGAGTCTAACCATGCCAAAGAATGCCTACATTTGTCCTAAATCTATTTTTAGAAACCAATTGTCAAAACAACCCACAATGTGTGGATCTGCCGGTGAACTCCATAAACAGATGTCATTTATTTTTCTATCTTAAAAAAAATGCATCAAGCACCATTTGCTAGCTGCCAAGGAGAACATTACAAAGGAGCAATAAGTAATAGCTAAGCTCACCCTTAGCTTTTGTGTTTAAAATGAATCAGCTTTCCAGGGTGTCCCATTCCCATTCTTCATAACGCAATGCCTGTATGTCTTTGTGACACATTACTTGTCAAGATTTCAAAGTGGCCCTTGAGATGAGATCTATCTGTGAAATACCCAATCTATGAAAACGAGCCCATGACCATGTTTATTGGCAAGTTTCCCCAATAGCTATCTCTGTAATGTATCATGGAACCCTGAAGACAGATTCTTCTACTCTCTTCCCTTCTACCTTTATAAATATGCCACATAAAAACAATGTTTCATCTGTATAACAGGCTGCTTGGGGAGGGATGTGTGGTGTTAGGAATGGCTGCCATGTTTCCTCTCAGCAGAGTTATATGCTATGTTATCCACCAGAGCCGTTCCCTTCTTTGGATGGAGTCAAAATAGGCTCATCATCCAAGAACGAAGATATCCGTGGTGCATGTGATTAAGGTTAACTTCATTTTCAGTCAGGTGCCACATTCCAAGGGGAAGACGGTCTCTGATGCAAGCTCATGGCTTTCGGAGGCTCTCCAGCCGCTCCATAAAAGGCTCCAAGGTGAAGATTTGAAGAATCTTCATAAATAGGTCCCCAGATCCCTAGGAAAACAATGTGAGGTCATCTGTACAAAGTACTGGGTTATGACAACAAAACAGAACATAATTTTTTTTAGAAAAAGCACATTTCTCCCAATGTTTTCTAGCATCTGATTAGAAATTATAAATAGAGGAAATATTTAAATGACCCCTATTTTGACAATGAATAGACTTGAATTTCCATATCCTAGAAGAAACCAATTTCTTTGTTATGTTTATGCACTGGAAAAACTAATCCAAAAGACATTGTTTTCCTGAACTCTTATATATCAGTACAGCTCAGATCAGTAGGGCTAAGATCAGATATCCTCTCATTCCCTCTATTCAGCTGTATTCAGAATTGCAAAAAAGTTTAAGCTCCAAATGAAAGGGAATAGATAAGTATTTTGCAGCATAAAAATAAACTGCCTGTTAAATATGATCTCTTAAGTAGTATAAAATTTCTATAAGCTGGGATATGTGTTACATGTGGCTCAAAGACTATCCTTCATTTTCCACCAATCCGGTTTTTAGCCTGCTGTTCTGAGGCCATAAACTCTCAGAGGGAAGTCCTCTGTAATTTTATATGGAATTTGATGACTTAGAGGCCCATGGCAGGAATTATGGAGAGGGAGTTTTCTCAGTTCCACAGCTCCTATAGAGAGACTAAAGCTCATTATCTGAATCTCGAACTAGCTCATTTTACAAAGTCGTAAAATAGTACAAGCTTTGTTAACTCCTTCAATTTCACCCTTTGGGTAAAGTATTCCATACACCTAGAAATGTATATTCGATGTCACTGGCTAGAGAGAAAGGAAAGCCGAGTATGCCCAGAATAGTGGAGGACATAGAGTGGAAGATCAGAGGGTAGAAGATTAGCCTGGTTTTTCATGGAGACAACCCTTCAAGCTTTCCCAGGAAATAAAAGGCTTCTAGTGAGGGGAAACAATAGACCTGAACAGCAGGAGTGTTTGGGACGGGAGCCAGAGAGCAAGAGTCACTAACAGAGAGTGGTAATTTGGAATGAATTGCTGTTTGTGTTGTGAAGCCCCAGGACGCAGCTGGCGTACTCGCTAACCTGAGGACTCGTAGTGACTGCATTGAAATGGTAATGAAGTTTTTATTTTATGATTGCAGATGTTTGTGGATTATTGTTATTAAGCTTATTAGTGTAACACTACAAATATGAGATTTTTATTTACTTGGTCTCTTATTTATGGGAGCTTTGTTAAAGTCTTTTTAACTCAAGTCAAGAAAACAAAAGCCGTGCAATAACCAAAATGTGCTGAACCATCAGGCAGTCGTGGAGTGCGTGTGCGTGTGTGTACGTACATATGCGTACCAGCACCCTTAATGTAAGGCTCTGCTACGTTTAAGATAAATCTGAATGTTCCCATTGTGGTTGTGCCTTAAGTAATGTTTTCAACTAATCACCACGCAGGTAAAACAGTCGATCGTTGTACTAACAGTGGTCACTATCACTGGTTCTGGTGTTGGACTGTCCAGCTGATTCTGCCATTTTTAAACTTAACTTCCCCATGCCTCAGTGTCCAATTCTGTAAAATTGAGGGTAAAAAAATGGTACCTTTTTTCCTGAAGTCATTGTGAGGTTTAAGTGTGATCATCTGTACAGAGCACTTATCAATTAATGTTAGCTGTTACCTAAAAAGATCTTGATGTGGAAGCATATTTAAGCATTTTATTCAAAAGGTTGGGACAAAGAATTCTGTTAGAAACTTTATTATCTTGCAGAGTGATCTTTTATATCCAACAATTCAAAGAAGGTGCACACATGTATATTATATGGTTAACTAGTTTTCAAGCAATAAAATAAATGATATTCAGTTTTTTTATTGTTAGGTGTAGTATGATCTCGTTTAATTATTCAGAAACTGCTGAAGCATCTTGAAATCTTTCAAGGTATTATCATTGGTGAATATCAAATAGCATAATAGAACGGATTGACAAAGTGGTTACGATTCCAGTCATAAAAATTCCAAACGATTTTGCTTTCATTATAGTTCTCTTCCTAGCTGGTCAGAAGGACACAGTAAATATACGGGAAGAGAAATGAGCATCTCCAAGGAATTCAATTTCTAACTTGCTAAAATAATTTCCTTAAGTTAGAAAAATCAAAATCCCCCAAAATATGCCATCTGTAAAAATAAACTCATTACCATTATGCATTTCAAAATGAAAATGATTACTAGTTGACCGATTAAAGGGAAGCCTCTTTCCTATTGACTATACAGCAATTCCTGCCAGTATCGTGATGTGATGTTGATGATTTAAAACCAATTTGTGACGCTAATGAAGAATCCTGTGATTCACAGTCAAATATGGCTGGAGTCTAGTCATAACTTTACAATAAAGTTGACATCTAATAAAAGTTTTTAAGTGGGTCTATCTTCTGTAATTTTCTAAGAGTTCAACTAAAATACGTTCATGGTCAGAGATTAAAGAGTAATGGCTGAAGATATTTTTTAAGGTTCTATTTTAAATACTATAGTCTGTATTTTATAAAATCATATGTTTACCTTAATGTGTTGAAAACCTATTTCCTTAACCCAAGGTGGCCCCCTAATGACTCTTGAAGCAATAAGAAAACACTGTGTAAATTATAAAGCATTAATTTGGGGAGGGGAAATGTCAGGAATTTGGGAAGCAGATCAAGTTCTCAGACACATTAATACTTCAGAGAGGTAGCTTCCATTAGATTAGTTTCAGTGTGTCTTAAACCAGCATGCACCAATACCACAGGCTGTCATCGAGAAGACTTTTATATAAAAACAAAGTCTTCAGAAATTACATTTTATATCTCATTATTGTAACTTAATTGCTTATGATTTAAATACTTCTAAATTCAAAAACAATTCACTTAAAATAAGTTCTCTTCTGTAGTGGTTTCTCCAAATGGAATTTGTAACTGTAAGTATAATGTAAGCCTGGAGCTGCCAGGGACCACCCCATAGAGAAAGACTTCTTTTTTTTTTTTTTCAAAGATTTTATTTATTTATTTGAGAGAGAGAGAGAGAATGAGAGAGAGAGAGCATGAGGGGGGGAGGGTCAGAGGGAGAAGCAGACTCCCCGCCAAGCAGGGAGCCCGATGTGGGACCCGATCCCAGGACTCCAGGATCATGACCTGAGCCGAAGTCAGTCGCTTAACCAACTGAGCCACCCACGCGCCCAAAATTTCTTGAGAACGAAGCCAACCCAGAGGAAGGTTGAGCCAAGAGATAGAGAGAGACAGATATGGTGACATCATTTGAGGCCTCCAGATTCAGCCATGCCTCGGCTTCATGATTCTGCAAGCCAATAAATTCCTTTTATGGCTTATGCCTGTTGGAGCTCAGTTTCTTTCACTTAAAACCAGGAGAATCCTTGCTAATGCAGCAACCATGGTCAAAGGTTTGGGGGAAATGCTTCAAATTATGTTTGTCTCTTGCAGATTCACAATGTGCACCAACTTGTTACAACATCTGAGAAAACCCGCTATAAAGGAACTTGTTTCTCTTTGTTAACCCGCTGTTTCCCAAACTTAGTTAATGGTAGACTCTCCTTTTATGCAACATCTATGAACATCTATTTCACAGAGCACATTTTGGGATGTGATGCTCTTCTAAGGCATGGAGGGCAGAGAGTTGTCAGAAATGACCCGAGCAGTACTCCAGAGACTCACGGAAAGGAATTAATCAAGTGAAGTAACCTCTACTGGATAAGCAAGTCTAAGTGGGGAGGGAGCCAAAGGCAGGGTCTTCTCTACACCCTACCCTCATTTCTCTGTAGCACCAGTGGAGACCTCCATCATGTCTTTAAATGGCAAATTACAAGGGGCTCACTATAATCTGCTATTCCTTCCCCTGCCATTCTCCAGTATTTCAGTGGGTTTTCCTGACTTTATCCCTCTCCACAGAATCTCCACCACCTATAAGATGAAGATGTGCCAGGCTATTTAAAACATCTTCATTTAAGGTAGCAAAGAAACTCATCTTCCAGGCTCCCATGGTATTTCCCAATCCTGCAGTGGCAAACTTCAGGTTCTGAGATGGGTCTCAGCCCTCTTAAATTCTGCCAGTAATGGCCATCTTTTCTACAATCATTCAAGTCCAAAGGCTTGAAACTCACAAGAGCCCCTGGAGTAAGTTCCAGCCTGAGTGCAGAAGACCAGTGTCTCCCTTAAAAACAGAGGAAGCAAATTCTCCCTTGCCCTGATTTTGTTCTCTTCAGGCCTCCAAGGGATTGGATGATGCCCACCCACATTGGGGAGGACAATCCACTCTGCCCGTCCGCTGATTCAAATGTTAATATCATCCAGAAACACCCTCACAGCCATATGTAGAATAATGTTTAACCAAATATCTGGGCACATCTGTGTCCCAGTCAAGTTGACATATAAAGTTAATTACCACAATAACAAAAATCACATATGCTTCTGTTTCACTGAGTCCTGAGGATTTGTTCCAGAAGCATGAGCTCTTTGGGAGTTGGGCAGTCCCTTCTTGTCATCATGGCCTTTGACATCACCTTAGTTCAGCAGTCACCAGCCTTGCTTGACATCAAAATATAGAGTATTATGGAAACATGGATTTCTAGGATTCCATTATAATCTCCTGAATGAGAATCTGAGTTTGAGGCCCATCTTAGATCAGAATATGAGATAAAGGCCCAGGCCCGTTTCCAAGAGATTTTAATAATCAACTTTTTTTTTTCATTTTATTTCCAGTATAGTTAACAAACAGTGTTATATTAGTTTCAGGTGTACAATACAGTGATTCAACACTGCCACACAATACCCAGTGCTCATCACAAGTGCCCTCCTTAATCCCCATCACCTGTTTCACCTATCCACCCACCCACCTCCCCTCTGGTAACCCTCAGTTTATTCTCTATAGTTAAGAGTCTGTTTTTTGGTTTGTCTCTCTTTTTGCTTTGTTCATTTGTTTTATTTCATAAATTCCACACATGAGTGAAATCATATGGTATTTGTCTTTCTTTGACTCACTCATTTTACTTAGCATTATACCCTCTAGATCCATCCATGTTTTTGCAAATGGCAAGATTTCATTCTTTATGACTGACTAAGATTCCATTTAGTATATACACCACATCTTCTTTATCCATGCATTTATCAATGGACACTTGGGCTGCTACAATCTGGCTATTGTAAATAATCCTGCAGGGGAATAACTTTAAGGTTCAGAGTCACCGGATGCAGTGACCCCAAAAGCCAGAGCAGGGATTTTAGTAGTTTCCAATGATGTATGTCCCTGTTTCTCACTCCTTCTGGGTTTCACTCTCCTCCTGCCCTCCCCCACTTCCCTCATTTAGTGGGGAACCAGGAAGATAAAGCCATTTGCTGAGTTACTAGGGTGTGGCAGGAATTGGACTGTGTATTTTATATGTCTTATTTCATTGTAATCCTCTAGTCAACCCTGTGAGAGAAAAAAAAGGGGGGGTGGTCTATTTTATAGATAAGAAAACTGAGGCTTAAACTGAGTTTAGGAATACCAGATGGCCCCTGATTGGAATGGATTAAAGATTCAGAAAAGGTAATGTTTGAAGCCTCTTGTACTGGTAAGCAAACAATAACTGGCTCAACTAGTTGACTAGATGTGGAAAGAAGGAAGAGATTGGCAGTTTTCCACTCCATTAGGGAAATCCATAGCATCCTTTGGACAGCACTGTTCAAAAACAGGATCAGACTCACAGGGGCACCAGACACTTTTATGAGATCTTCAGTGTCCCTGTTCTACATCTTCATTCAACATAATAGGTAATAAATGACTCTTGAACAAACAAATGATATAAAATTTACATAGTACTTTTATTTTGGGGGGGAGTTTTCAATAATTTCTTGATTCATTTGTTTTCACCCTGAGAGTAAGAATAAGAATACTAGACATTTGCATAAACGATACTTGAAAAGAGCTCTTTAGTAATTTGCTATTCAGTTTATTTTATCTTTAGATAAAAGGTGAATTAGTGTTAAGTATTTTAATCAGCAGTTCTGAAAGGCGTCATAAGCCTCCCTTTCTGAATGACATAAAAAATAGCTATTTGGCTGAAACACTATAGTTCTGAAGATTATTCTTATTTAAGAACCTTACATAATTCATCCCTTGGAATGTTCAATAAATGTTTGCTGCCTGATTGACTTTGAGGAGTAGAAGGATTCTCTAACTCATTGGAAGCATTAGAACTGATTGTCACAGACCCTGTGTTCTGCTCTTATTCCATCTTAAGAAAAAAAACAAAACCTTTTATTTGCTAGTATCAGCAATCTAAGAAACACAGAAGTTCAGGTTTGGAAAGCTATTACTACTTAACATGCACATGAACAAAGTATTACTAAATTGCATACAGTATGAATCTATGATAATGAGTCCAAATTAGTATAAATAGAACTGGTGAAAACAATGTAATATATCCCCTAGAACCTGGAGAATCTGGAGGATATTGCTACTAATTAATAAATGTATTCATGTGCCATCAGCTATATGAATAATTTGGTTAATCCTGCAATTTATGGGTTGTAATGAAATGTCAAACACTTCCCTAGGCTCAAAAATCCTATGTGAAGTATCAGCAAGGATACAAGTCTTAGCCAAAAGTAGCAATTATCAATAGACTAGCCTTATTGTGCTCTGGGTAGTTATTTAACATGTAAACATCTTGGTAGATGTTACAGTAGATCTATATTTCTAAGCAAGAATTCAGCATTGTTGATCCTTGACTTTATTTCTCCTAATCCAAGAACTAATTTACTATTTACTTTCCTTCTTCTCTCTTTCTTTCTCCTTCTCTCCTTCCATCCTTTCTTCCCCCCTTTTCCTCCTCCTTCCCACTACATCTCTCACTTCCTTATTGTCTTTCCATAGGAAATTCTTGAGTCTATAATGGGCCAGATCCATACAAAACTCTAAAGTTACAATGATGAACAATATCCCTGAATTTAAGATTTCATTTTACAGAAAAATGAGGGTGGCATAACATAAAAAGAGATGGAATTCCAAGTAAAACTCACTGATTACCTAGGGAGATTAAAGGAAGTTATAAAATATTACCAGAGTAGAAAAATTCAACAACTCATGATGGTAGCATAAAGAAATTTTTTATGAATTTGAAGTTAACAGGTGTTCAATAAATTGAAACTGATGAAAACTTACTGAAATTACTCAATTTCTAAGACTTAACTACTTTATAATGGGAGAAATTCATAAAGCAGACATTTATGATATACACGTCCTTGATGTACATTATATTCGACTATCAAGAATACCTTGTTGAGGGCGCCTGGGTGGCTCAGTTGGTTGGGCGACTGCCTTCGGCTCAGGTCATGATCCTGGAGTCCCAGGATCGAGTCCCGCATCGGGCTCCCTGCTCGGCAGGGGGTCTGCTTCTCCCTCTGACCCTCCTCCCTCTCATTCTCTCTGTCTCAAATAAATAAATAAAATCTTTAAAAAAAAAAAAAAAGAATACCTTGTTGCTTAGAGTATAACAAAGAATTTTACTAATACTTTGTATAACCATATTTGAGCATTATTCATTGTATTAAATACTTTTTCCTGATCATAAAAGGTACATTAAATTATTTTCTGGATTCTCAACTCTGCTTTTATTATATCTACAAGGAAAATTTTTTCCCACAGTTAATTCATTTAACAAATAATTACTGAATACCTCCTATCTGCTAGGTACTATGTCTGTGATTAAAAAAAAACAACAACAAACAAACAGACATGGTCCCAGCCCTCATAAAACTTATATACTGGTAAACAGTCTCAAATTGTGGAATATGAATCATTGGCAAAGTTAGAGTTTCCTTCAGAAAAATGCACTCTATAATAAACTTGGCTAGAACACCCAATCTCCCAATAAATAGGGCATGTCTGCCTCTGCGATTTCAGAGTTCTGAAACCACAGAGCATAGGCTTAAAGTAAAATGGAACTCAGTTCAAATTCAGCTCTGCTCTTTCTTGGATCTTATGACTCCATCCATAGAATGAGATTTATAATTCCAACTTTACAGGCATATCGTGGGGGAAATTAGACAGTGTGTGTACAGAGAGTAAGCAGGTATATGGTATATGTGTGTAGTAAACACCCAGAAAATGGTAGCTTTTAATACTGCTCCTCCTTTCCTTTATATCCTATTTTGTAACTAAACCAGTAGATTGGGTTGAAGTCTAGTAAAACCTCAATGCTTGCAAAATGGTATGTCCTGTTAACATTTGTATATTTATGATTGAGGGCTATCTGGAATTTTTTATTTAAATACCTTTGTTTGTAAAGTTTTTCTGAATTACAAGAACCACCATCCTTGCTTTAATACACTAGGTATAGTCTGAGGATAATGCAGTATTTTTTGAGCATAGGAAATTCTGGGCCCTAAATTGAAGGGTGCTGAATTAGTAAATATTTGAACCTATGATTTTTAAGGTGTATGTGTGTGTCTGTGTGTGTATGTATGTAAATATGTGAGTGTTTGAGAACATTCAGCACCTCACTGCCAGGATTATTAACATGAACTAACTGATCAGTAACAAAGTTGTTGATGTAGGCAAGTCAGAGTCAAGTTGAAAATGGACTGACTCCCAGGACTATATATATTCTGGTATCAGTAATTGCTTTTAGAATTAATAGGAAGTGTACCGTGTGTCTACGGGTGATGGTGAAATCCTTCATTTGACTTTTCCCCATTCATTAAAGAAAACTGTAATCAATTACTAATTATGGATCACTGTATTCCAGTTGGGATTTCACAGCACTGCTAAATGACACTTGTAACAACTTGCTTCTCCCCTTCCCAAATCATTTTGCTTCACCACATGTTTGATAGTGATAGAAGGATCACTTAAAATTAGTGTTGGAGAGTGCATCATTGACTTGAATTGTAGCTTTTAAAGCATTTAAGTTATGAAGATTATTTAGTAAAAGTTAAGAAAAACTAAAATGTAATATTTTACCATTGTTTACATTACAGAATTTACTGCTTTTTGTGTATATGCTCACGTTCCTTTCTTTTCATTTCAATGAGGTATTTGTATTAAATATAACAAAATGTAGTCAATTATAAAATTGATCAAAATGAAATTTCTAAAATGAATCTAGTATTTTCTTCCTAGGAATAAGTACTTAGCAATAAGTCTTTAAAGTCACATATAAGAACCTATTTCCAAACAATAGGATTTCTTTTTCCATTCCGCAGATGATACTCTTAGCCAGAGCTGCCACATGTCAGTGTTGATTCTTTGATACAAGACTACAATTTCATGGATGCTCAGGGACCCTTTTATTCTTAAATAAATAACTTTACTGAAAATGTATTACTTGTAAATCTGCATCATAAAAGAAACCTTTTCCTCTTTTGACCTGACCTTCTCCCACCTTCATTTCCTTCATAAAGAGTTTTTTAAGGAGAAAGGGCCACAGGAAATAGGAGGGGTGGGGAATGCTGGGAGGTAATCTTAAAAGAATAAAAAAGTGGTTTATCTGGCAGACGCTGGCTACTAATCTGGCCTCTAAGTGGCCAGACTCTCTCTAGATGTTTTCTCTTATCGCTAACACTTATAATAAGTGTTATTTATATGTGGAATGCATGATTACTAACTCTGAGCAGCTCATAGTGTTTGGCAGCGTTTTTATTTTTTAAATAAATAATTTTTAAAATATTCCTGCAAAGAAACTACAAGTGAGAGATCTCTTTTTTATTTTTTTTTAAAGATTTTATTTATTTGACAGAGAGATAGAGCACAAGTAGGCAGAGAGGCAGGCAGAGAGAGAGGGAGAAGCAGGCTCTCCGCTGAGCAGGGAGCCTGATGTGGGACTCAATCCCAGGATCCTGGGATCATGACCTGAGCGGAAGGCAGCCGCTTAACCGACTGAGCCACCCAGGTGCCCGAGAGATCTCTTTTTTAAAGGCTGGGGGGAGAAAGAACATGAAGAGGCCACGTCCAAGAATATGCTCACAGATTAAGCCCTGAAACTAGAATACTGGTGTGTGTGTGTGTGTGTATGTGCGCATGCGTGCATATTTGTGTGTGTGTGTGTGTGTTTGTGTGTATATTTGAATGTCTCTCAATTTCTGTCCTTAATTCTCTCAGTTTTAAGATTTCACTGTTTCTGTGCTTCTCTAACTGGTTTCCTGCCTTCAATGGCTTCATCCACCAATCCTTGGCAAAGCTAATTTTCCCTTCTCTTGCCATATACTTCTGAATTGTTCTTTGCCAGTGTATCTTATATAAGCCATAGGTTTCATTTCTTGTCCTGAATCTCGGGGTTGACTCTACTGAAATATGGCGAAGTTGGAGGAATGCATTTGATCTGATGATTCAGAATCCCCTGACATGCATGTCAGCTTGACAGTAATTCCAAAGAGCATAGTTGCAGGAGAGATGAAAAAGAGAGGTTTGTGTATGTTTTAGTGGTTTTTCTGTAGAGACTCTGAAAAGAAAAGTCTAACTTCCACCATGTCCAGGACAAAGGGCAAAGGGATGGTGGTGCCCCATCAACTCCTACAGAGTCAACAAACCCTTACCGAGCACCATGAAAGCGCCAGATACTGCGCTGAACCATATATGGGATGCAGAAACAAATGAGAGCATGTTCTACTTTCTTGAATTTTGAACTCCCATCCAACAGAAAGGATAGGCATGTAAACATGCCTAACTATAAAGTGGAATGAGTCATAGTAAACTGTAAGTTGTTTTTTTTTTTTTAAGTATGGGGGTCTGCAGAATAGAATATCCTATCCGTTCATGTATGTGATTTATCCCCCCCACCCCATTTGAAAGGCACTTTGGCCCATTGCATGATGACTAGTGTTTCTCAAACCTGGAAACTTTCGCTAGTAATTGTGGGTAGACTGGACCAGCAGTGTCATAGGTACATCCCTCTCAACAAACACCGTAACAAGTTTTTTTTGCCTCTGAGAAACAGTGACAGAGATGAAGCACTAGGTCTGTGGGTCCGTGGGTTGGTAGTTCTCATCCTCAAGTAGTCATTTAATTGAAAAGATTTTTTTTTATTTATTAGAGAAAAAAGTGGCAAAGTTTTTCAGGAATATATTCGCATTAAATGTCAATTTGTAAGTGATAACATGAAAAGTGGCAGATGATTAAATCCTGATGTGGTCAGTGACACTGGAGTAATTAAAAGTTGGGAGACATTCTAAAAACCCACGGGTGGATGTTAGGAAATTTAAATCTCTCCCAGTGTTCTTGGAGTATTTTCACTGAGCCTTGTGCATGTGTCAAACTGGTTGGCAATATACCAAAATCAGAATTGATTTATACCAATAAAGTACTAAGAATGGAGATAGGGTTTCTTCGAGAGCAAAGATACCAATCTAGTATAGTTCAACTAGTAAGAGATGAATTTCAGCCAAAGGAAAGAGAATTTTATCAGCTCTTGCAAATTGTGGTACCAAGATTAATGCTGGATAACTTTGATTTCATTCCTTTTCCAAAGAAGCTACTTTTTCAGATGCAAGTTTCAAGCTTTTTGGCTGAGTTTCTAATTCTGAATGCTCAAGAAGGATTCAAAAATGTAAAGTATCTACAGAAGGACAAAAAAAAAAAAAAAACACCTAAGAGAAGTTTTTCTAGTAAAAAGTTTAATAAGCAGTCACTTCGATATAAGATGCAATAAATTACCAGTGCCTTAAGATTTTAAGTACTAGGTAATATTACCCTAATCAATATAAAAATTAATTATTATTATATTACCATATGATCCAGCAATTCCACTAGTGGGTGTTTACCCAAAGAAAATGAAAGGACTAACTCAGAAAGATATATGCACCCCTGTGTTTATTTACAATATATTGTATATTGTATACAAGTATATTATTTACAATAGCCAAAATATGGGAGCAACCCACTTGCCCATGTATAGATGAGTGGATAAATAAGATGTATATACTATGGAATATTACTCAGCCATAAAAAAGAATGAAATATTGCCATTTGCATTGACATGAATGAACCTAGAGGGTATAATGCTAAGTGAAATAAGTCAATCGGACAAAGACAAATACCATATGATTTCACTCACATGTAGAATTTAAGCAAAACAAATGAACAAAGAATAAAAAGAGATAAACAAACAAACAAGAAAAAAAAAACAGGAGCGCCTGGTTGGCTCAGTCAGTAAAACATACAACTCTTGATCTTGGAGTCATGAGTTCAAGCCCCACATTGGGGGGTAGAATCTACTTAAAAAAAACACACACACACAACAAAAGCAGACTCCTAAATACAGAGAACAAACTGGTGGGTGCCAGAGGGGGGGTGAGTAGGGGGATAGGGAAAATAGATAAAGGGGATTAAGAATACACTTATCTTTTCTTTTTTTAAAGATTTTATTTATTTTTTTGACAGAGAGAGACACAGTGAGAGAGGGAACACAAGCAGGGGGAGTGGGAGAGAGAGAAGCAGGCTTCCCGCTGAGCAGGGAGCCTGATGTGGGACTCGATCCCAGGACCCTGGGATCATGACCTGAGCCGAAGGCAGATGCTTAACCGACTGAGCCACTCAGGCGCCCAAGAATACACTTATCTTGACAAGCACTGAGAAATGTATAGAATTGTTGAATCATTTATATTGTACACCTGAAACTAATATAACACTGTATGTTAATTATACTTGAATAAAAAAATCTAATGAATAATTATTCCATAAATTCTTGAATTCCCACAGTGTTCGTTACGGCAATAGTGAGAAGGTACTCCTTGTTTTGACGTTAAAATCACCCTAACGAACCTAAGAACTATAATCATGTGACACCCTTGCCCTGTTCTACTCATGGCTGAGAACCACACACTTACATGCAGCTTGTCTCTTCGAGTCATTAGTCCAAATGAGCTGCAAGAAAACAATTCACAATGTGACTAGAGCAAAATACACACACACACACACACGCACACACACACACCTGGTTTGTTGAATTTAAGTTGGCCCTAACGAGAAGTAACTTTCATACCTTTGAGTCTTTCACTAATAAATACTTTATTTTATTTTATTTTTTTTAAAGATTTTATTTATTTATTTGACAGAGAGACACAGCAAGAGAGAGAGCACAAGCAGAGGGAGTGGGAGAGGGAGAAGCAGGCTTCCCGCGGAGCAGGGAGCCCGATGCGGGGCTTGATCCCAGGACTCTGGGGTCATGACCTGAGCCGAAGGCAGACGCTTAACGACTGAGCCACCGAGGCGCCCCTCACTAATAAATACTTTAAACACCAATCAAACCCTTGCTAAAATCCATTTGCTGCATTATAAATGCAGGTATGAAGGACATTACATACTTGCTGATCTAGGTTTTTTTTCATTTTAAAGTATATCTAATGATCAGAATTTCATAATCCTAACCATTAAATAGGCTGTATTCTCTCAGTGGTTATCAGTCTATACAAGAGGGTGAAAATTCAGCAAGTGGCAGTGTGTTAGGATTCTCCAGGGAAACAGAACCAATAGGAGATATCTATATCCATATATATAGCTGAAAATGAATAGATATAGATAGATATAGATACAGATATCTTGGGACTTCTCAGCCTCCAAAATCATGGGAGCCAATTCATATTCATATATATATATTTTGGAGGCTGAGAAGTCCCACAGTCTGCCATCTGCAAGCTTGAGAACGAGGAAAGCCTGTAGTGTAATTGGGTCTGAGTCCAAAGGCCCAAGAACCAGAAGCGCAGATGTCCAAGGACAGGAGAAAACGGGTGTCCCAGCTCAAGCGGAGAGCAAATTCTCCCTTCCTCCACTTCTCTGTTCTATTCAGGCCCTCGACTGGATGATGCCACTCAGTCTACCGATTCGAATGCTGCTGCTGTCTTCTGGAAACAACCTCACAGACACGCCCAGAAATGTTTTATGAGCTCTTCAGCTATTCCTGAGACCAGTCAAATTGACACAAATCAAGTTGACACCCATCATAGGTGGTGGTGTCCACTTCACTAACAGCATCACCTCTGACATTCATATATAGCCTTTTTATGTGCCTGGCACTGTGCTAAGCATTTTATTTGCACGATCTCAGTCCTCTCAACATAATGTGACAGGTGATGTATCCTAATTATCTCCATTCTCCAGATGAGGGAACTGAGGCTTAGAGAAATTGAGCAACTTGCCCAAGATCCTAGGGTAAGAGGCAGAGCAGACATTAAACGCATAGTTCTCTCTGATACCAAAAGACCACGCCCAAAGCCCTAATCCTCTAATTATCCATTTCCAACTTGAAAACGGGTCCTTGGCTATTTCAAAGCATTCTATATAAAACAAATATGAAAGGCAAGTGATATTAATGTAATTGGTTAAGTAAACAATGTGATTTGTAGACTTTCTTGAATTGAGAGTTTTCACTTATTTGCTTATTATGTATATCCTACTTTGTTTTAGAGATGAAACTGAGATTTAATACAAAAAAAATATCTTCATGAAAAGCAGTTGGTCAGAAAAACCATCTGGCAAAAATAGAAAACGTTCGAACCAGAGTTACGCTGGCTGCAGTGAAAGGCACGTCACTCTACACCTTCTTTCTTCCCAGGGCCTAATGGGAAAGCATTAAATTGACCTCAACTCCAAGTTTCCCAGGGTTTGGCAGGCCATCTCTTATTGAGGGGTGGTATGACCACACAAGCTGTCCAAACAGCTGCTCTGGGACCAGGCCACTCAGGGTGTGGCCATTTGGACCGTTGTGGATGGAGCAGTGAGCAGACCACAAAGCCAGGTTCTTGTGGTAGTCTTCTCCTCATCCAAGTGGTCACGGGAGTCTCAGTATTTTCTTTCAACCATCTCATCTACCACCCCTCCCAACCCTTTATCCAGAAAGGTTGGTTAGATAAAGGGAGGCTTCCACTCCAACTAGGAGAATAGTTGAGGAGGCAAAATTCCACCCAGTGTGGGGGAGTGCCAGGCTTCCAAGCAGCCATGTGCCTATTTGCGGGAGCACTTGAGTACGAAACAGGCATGTCAATATACATGTCAGCGTTCATCCCACTGATGTGACTCAGCTGGGAGCTCACTCTGCTGTGGGGGTGGGCCTGTCCTTTTTATTCCTCTCAGGATTTCCTGTGAGTTGAAGGATCACGAGGAGCTGCCAGAATGAGCATGTGCAGAAGGCAGGTAAAGTTGCACGTCAGCAAAGAACGAGCGCTTCGGTTTTTTTCAGGAGTGGCAAGTCAAAATCCAGCTATGAACACAGGAGATTCACCGGGGAAGTCAAAAAGAAAAGCACATTGGCATTCACATTAGGCAGAAAAGGACCCACGGAGCAAAGTTAGAAGACCCGGAGGGAAATAGAAGCTAAAGAACTTTTCCTACTTACACACTAATGATGTTTCTCTGCACAGAGCCTGCTTTTGTGCTAGGGCTTTATATACCATTTAGGCGCCATTAAATTTTAATTCAAGATAATTCATTAGAAATGAATTTTATATTGGAAGTTTCAGAATAGTAACTCAAACATTTCAGAAACCTCTGTTTTTTACTTACACTGTGTTTTGCCTCGACCACAGAGCCAACAGCTCAGATACAGTAACCCGCCCAAAATAATTGACTCCTACCTCCAACCTTGCTTCTGAATATTCAAACACACAGCTGTGGGAGTGAAGTGAGAGGCAGGAAACCTGACAGTGAAGAAAATCTCTCTGTTTTACATAAACTCAGGCACTTTGGGGGTTGGGAGATGTGTTTTCCAGAGTGTTAGACACACTTCTTCAGTCCTAAATGAGAACATTGTTATCAGCATCCTGTAATTGCAAATGCCAAATTTAAATATTCAATTTAAATCAAATAGGAATGAAGAAGGAAAAAAACTCAAAAACACTCTAATAGAAAAAATCTTCAGTTTCTTAGGTTATCCATATCAGTTTATATCCCTACCTGGATATTGCATTTTCAATGTGAAATAAAGGAATCACATCGATTTAATGATGTAAATGAACATCATTGGGAATGAACATCAGAATCATAAAGATTAGAGTCAAATCTAGACCCTGTCCATTCATATGACATTGGACAAATCACTTATGCACTCCCAGCCTTGGGTCCTTATCTGAAAACTGAGGATAAATAATATCTACATAATACATGTAATAGAGAATGTAAGTCTCCACCAGTTTGTAAACTTCAGGGGAGTGAAGAATCTGAGATTTTTGTTTTTCCCCTCAATTGCTGTATCTTCAGTACCTAAGATTTTGTATGGCACTCCAATATTTGTTGAATGAAGGAATGAGTACTATACACAATAAGGGAGATGCCATATGTGAATGTCTATCCCACAGTTAATTCATAAAAGTTCGTTCCTTCGATAACTTCTACATTACTCCATCTTCATTCCTACCATATTAATTCAAATGCTTAAAAGGCTGAATTCTTTTGACTCAATTCATATAATAGGTTCATTTTCAGATATCCTTACATGTCTACACTAAGAATTATCTTTGAGCCCTTTATTTCTCTTTCCTTATCAAAGCTATTAGCAAGTACTGTTAATTCAACCTCCACAGTATATCTCAGATCTGTTCACTTCTGTCCACGTCCACTGCTACCATCTAATCTAAGCCACGATCCCCTAAATGGACCCTAGCAATAACCTCCCAACTGGTCTCTCCAGTTCCACTGTGCTTCTGCAATCCATAGCTGGATTTCCAGTCTTGTTTTGTACCATTTTCACTCTTGCCCATGTTCCACCCATACAGACTTCCTTTCTGTTTCTCACATATCAGCCTCTTTCTGTTCTTAAACCTTCATGCTTGTTGTTCACTCTACCTAGGAATATTCTTACCCTGGCTTTTCTGTAGATGGTTCCTGTATGCCTACCAGATTTCTGCTCAAACCCCCTTCTTTAGAGATGCTTTCCCTCTTTACCACATTTTCTCTACCAATAATTTCCTAAAACACTTGGAATAAAATCCAAACTCCTTGCCAATAGCCCAAGGCATGACCAAGTACTGCCTGCCTGACTCTTCCAACTCATCTTCTACCACTCTGTTCCCTGGTGCCACCTACATCCCTGACCCCTTCCCCACCAGCCTCACTCATGCTGCTCCAGTCAGGAGAGAAGTAGAATTTACAAATCATATTAGAAATCAATATAAAATTGGAATGATAGCAAAAACACAGTAAATGGTATAGACATAAGAAAGCAAACGAAGCAAATGAAAATAAAGGATAAAAAAGTAGTAACGAGAAAACGGGAAACGCAAGACTGACAAAGGAGACGCAACATTTGCATAGAGGGAGTACTCAAAAAGAAAAAAAATATGTAACAAAACAAATATATAAAGTTACAATTTAGGAAAATTTTCTTTAAATATAGATTTGAATCTCTATGTTTCAAGGGCACACCATGCTATGACAGAAAAAAAATTGATTCACCATAGTTAATGATTAGTCTTACATTGTTAGTATAATTATTAAATACTCCAAATACAGAAAGAAATGGACAGCAGGCAAAAATATCAAGTTACTTACAAAGGAAGGAAATTATGTTGGCTTCAGAAATCTTCACAGCAGTTATAAATACCAGAAACAGTTGAACAATGCCTGCAAAATACTCCACAAAGAAAGGGTACTTCAAGAATTCTATGTTCAACCAAAGTGTCCCTAAAGAATAGAAATTTCAGATGTACAAGAATTTTTAATGTACAAGAATTTATGGAATGTACAAGAATTCATGGAATATTGTTCTTAGGGACACTTCACAGGGAAACTACCAGAGGAAAAACTTCAGTCAACCAAGATATAATGGGGGAAACTACAGAAAAAAGACCCTTTTTAGTGACCTTTGAATATATTTAACTGTACAATTAAAACAATTACACAAATAGCACTTTATGGTGAAGGAACATAATGTAAGTTGTATATTACCAGATGATAAAAAAGAACTCAACTTTTTTTAAAAATGGGAGTTAAGAGAGAAAGAATGTGAGTGGAATAGTAAGTCTTCCATCTATAACAGCCAAGAGTCAAACACTGTAATTTAAAATGGACTTACAAGCATATATAACTCTACAAAAGAGAACATTAGGAAAGATAATTGAATAAAGTTGGGGAGTAAAAGAGAGAGCAAAGAAATAGAATAGTAAACAAGTTACATTTATCATTGTTCATAAAGGGAAACTAATAAATTTTGTTTAAAGATTAGGACTTAATGGCATTATATAAAGATATAATTATGAAAATATTAAAATAAAAAATGTAAACCTCCCTAAATCCCAGCTAAATTTCACACTGAAAACAATAAGCAGACAAAGCAAACAGGTCTTGTGGTAACAGGCTTTTTTAAAAAAGTTATAGAAGAGAGGGGTACCTGGGTGGCTTGGTCAGTTAAGTGTTTGACTTTTGATTTCAGCTCACGTCATGATCTCAGGGTCCAGAGATGGAGCCCCACGTAGGGCTTCTTGCTGAGTGTGGAGCCTGCTTAAGATTCTCTCTCTCCCTCTTCCTCTCTCTCTGCCTCTCCCCCACCCCACACACACGCACACACACTCTCTTACTCTCTCAAAAAAATAAAATAATAAAATAAAAGCTATAGGGGCGCCTGGGTGGCTCAGTCGTTAAGCGTCTGCCTTCGGCTCAGGTCGTGATCCCAGGGTCCTGGGATCGAGCCCCGCATCGGGCTCCCCGCTCAACCAGGAGCCTGCTTCTCCCTCTCCCACTCCCCCTGCTTGTGTTCTCTCTCTAGCTGTGTCTCTCTCTGTCAAATAAATAAAATCTTTAAAAAAATAAATAAATAAAATAAAATAAAAGCTATAAAGGAGAAACATGATATAAGAAAATAATAAATTAGGACCAAGCATTTTTGCCTAATCAATAAGCATAACTTGTCTTGATTCATCTATTGAAAGGAAAATTTTTACAAATTGAATCACAAAGTAAAACCTACTTCACGCCAAATACAATGAAAAAAATCAAAGATAAAGGCTTACAGTAAAAGAGTGGTCAAAGATCTACCAAACCAAAACAAATAATATAAAGCAGAAGTCATCATCTTTATTTCAAACAAGGTGGAAATCAGAACAAATAGCTAAATAAGACAGAGAAGAGAACCTAATAATGCCAGAGTGTGCAATGCCCTCTAAAGATGTAGCAGTTATGTATATCTATGCACCAAAAAACATCAACATGTAAAGAACAGAAATTACAGGAGTTATAAAGAGGAATAAACACAATGCTAATCCTGGGGGACTTCATTTCACCTCTCCATTGCATGACCAATCAGATGGACAAACCACCAGCAAAACCTAGCCTTGGGAATAGCATCCAGGGTGTAGGTAATCCGTGCCCAGGGTGAGCACCATTTGCAAAGGGGGTGGTAACGTATACAGCCACTTCCCCTTCAGTTTAAATTTCAATCTGAACTTGAGCAACAGCATGCCCACACAACACATTCGTAAGAAGAGGGGAGTTTCCTGGTCTTTTTATGAAGCTTTGTAACCTTGGTTTCTGGGACTCCTTGTTTTGGAAAAAAAAAAAAATCACTTCCTGGTGATTTCTCTGCTGAAGAAAAATCTGATTAAAAACATAATTAGGAAATGAACGTGCTTTAAGTAAAGTTAGGCAAGTGATCCTTTTTTTTTTTTTTTGCTTTGAATTCAACTTAAAATTCGAACACACATTTTTTTTCTCTACAAGTATGCAGAAGGGAAAAAGTAAAACACTATTGCTTGCTGGGTGCTTCTAATAGGTGCACAGTATCACAAAGACCACATAAACCACGTGATTGTGACAATTACTATGGCAACTAATACAATTTTCAAATTGAAATACCCACTGTGAAGCCCGCCCACACAGAGCTCTGAGCTCTGGCATCCACTTCCACTTCGATGTACAGTGTGCGAATCTGGAAGCCCCTGCCATCTTGTAACCACAGTGAGGAAAACTGCCTACATTAACTCTGCTGGTTTATTTTCAGTTGACTGTTTCACATGTCAGTATTCCATTCAAAACTGGAGACCAAAGACTTGGTCTAGAATACTGCATCTAGAGCCCGAAGCAAACATGATATTAAACTAGCAATCCCATCCATATGTTTTCTCTCTGCACCCAGAGCCATGAAAATAAGTTCATTAAAAATAACTCTTCCAGGGACTCCTGGGTGGCTCAGTTGGTTAAGCGACTGCCTTCGGCTCAGGTCATGATCCCAGGGTCCTGGGATCGAGTCCCGCATCGGGCTCCCTGCTCGGCGGGGAGTCTGCTTCTCCCTCTGCCTGCCGCTCCCCCTGCTTGTGCTCTCTCTGACAAATAAACATTTTAAAAAAATAATAATAATAATAACTCTTCCATCACATAGTGGAATTTTTTCTTCTCCTGAATCAGATCATCATTTCAATCTGTGTGATTTAATTTTCTAAAATCAAGTCCCTCGTCTCCAGAGGGCCTTTCCTCAAATAAATGTCACGCAGGAAAGCGGATCCATGATAAAATTGTAAAAGGTTCTGTTTAAATTTGGTCGGAATGTCCCTGTTTTGTTTGCAGAGACAACAGAACTTCAGGAATCTTTCAGCTCATCATCATTCGCTGAGAAGGAGAGGCTCAGTGTGGAGATCTGGCCATTTGGGTAAAGCTGGAAAGATGGGAAAAGCAAAAAAGAACACTCTCTGCCCCGGCAACGCACCCTTCTAATTGGGGAAAAAAGAAGTCACTGCACGGAATCCAATGTGTTCAGCAAGCACCACTCCTGCTTCTGCCTCAGAAGAAACAGGAACTCCTAGGGTGAGAAAACCAGAAGAAGTGACCTGCATCTTCTTAGCAGGAACATGCGAATCCACTATTCAGATAGAAATTTTCCTACCTGGCAGCAAAGACATCATCATAACAATAACAGTTAACCACCCAACACTCGCTGAGTGCTTATATGTACCAGGCATTGTTCAAAGTGCTCTTCATAGACTCATTTAACCCTTTCTTGCAGCGTACCGCTCTTGTCTCCATTGTACAGATGAGGAAAGTACAGCACCAAAGGCAAAGCAACTCTTAAGGTGTAGGATAGAGCCCCTGTTAAACCCAGGCCGTCTGCTTTCAGGTTTTAGATCCTGAAGAGATAATAGATGTCTGGGAAAGTATGCAGTATTTCCCCCGAGAGTCCATTGGCTTTCAAGGTCTGCATACAAGAAAAAAACATAATTTATACTAGGGATGTTTGATGGGACTAGTGTTCAGTGAGGGGCTAGTTCTACAGTCGGTGGAGAACGTCTCCTGTGTGTGGTCAGACTAGGGGACCAGGAGAGTCAGGCTCCCCCGACCAACCTGTGGCCGCCGTGCACCTGAGTGGCCAGAGCAGCGTTTTTAAGGTGAGTAAGCCTAAAGTTTGTAAGGTGGAAGGAGGTGGCCAATGGAGGCAAAATACAGTCAGCTCATGATTAGTTCTGATTTATGGCTGGGAAACACAGGCCGTTCAGACAGCAACCGTCACCAGTAAGTTCAGCTTTCTGTCCATGAAAACCTTCTGCATGCATTTTCTATTACTGCTGTAATATGGCAAACCTAGCCGCATGGAAGAGCACCAATTAAGTACCTTTTAGCTCAGTAGGTCAGCAGTCTGGTATAGGTCTCACCAGAGGGAAAAAGCAAGCTGTCCGCAGACTGCATTCTTTCCAGAGATTCTAAGGGAGAATTCACTTCTTGCTCATTTGGGTTATTGCAGCATTTAGTTCTTTTATAGTGGTAAGACTGAAGCCCTTGTCTCCTTGCTTCCTGTAACAGAGGTCCATTCCCAACTTCTAGAAGCTACCACATTCCTCGTCTCCTGGCCCTCTACCTCCATCTTCAGAGCCAGCAATGGCAGTCGAACCCTTCAGATCTCTCCCCCTTCTGTTTCATCTCTCTGATCAAGTGGGAAAGTCTCTTCCTTCTTAAGGACTCATGTGAATAGATTGGGACAATGTAACAAACTCAGGACAATCTGAATTCAAGACCCGTGTGTTTGATTACACCTGCAGAGTACCTTTGCCATGTAAGGTAAAATATTCACATTCCTGCAGAGCTCTACATATTTATATCTCCAGGTCCAGAGATAAAGACGTGAATGTCTTTGGGGCACATTATTCTGCTACCACACTTATGAATAGGAAGCATGACTGGAAGGTTTTATTTGTTCCTCTTTTTCCTGTAACAGCTTTATTGAGGTATAATTGATGTACATTAAACTGCACATCTTTAAAGTGTTCAGTTTTATGAGTTTTGACATATGTATAGAGTATATACCCATAAATCCATCACCACCATCAAGATAAGGAATATATACATTATGCCTCAAAGTTTCCCTGTGCCCCTTTGTAATCCAACCCTCCTTCCTTCATCTCATCCCCAGGCAACCAGTGATCTGCTTTCTGTCATTATAGATGATTATTCATTTTCTAGAATTTTATATAAATGAAATTACCCAGTAAGTACTGGGTTTTTTTGATTTTTTGTTGTTGGTGGGGGGGGGGTTCATTTTTTGGGGGGGGTCTGGCTTCTTTCATTCAGCATAGTTATTTTAAGATTCATTTGTATTGTGGCATGAATCAATAATACTCTATGACCTAGCCATTACATTCCTAAATGCTACTTGTAGTGTTTCTGCCTGGGACAATGTGTTAGCAAGAGAAAAGAGACTAAAAAAACAGTTCTTCTGATCTCCAGTCCAGCTCAGAGATAAGTACAAATCCCAGGATAACTTAGACACTTGAAATCTTTGACACTCAGACAATATCCTATTCTATCAGTTAGTTTTTGCTGTGTAAGAAACAAACTCTGCCTGAAACTGAGTGGCTTAAAATGACTCATTTTTCTGTGGATCGGTGATTTAGGCTGGTCTCTGCGGGGCAGTTTTTCTGCTAGAATTGGTTGGGCTCACTCTGTGGCTAAAGTCAGCAGGGGAATTGGCTGGGGGCTGATTCAATGTCTCACTCAATGTCTGGTGGTTGTGGCTGGCTGTCAGTTGATGCTGGCTGCCAGTGGGGTGACACAGATGAGTGGTCCCAGATCTCCAGCAAATTTGTCCGGGTTTATGTTCATTTGGTGGCAGTCATGGGGTTCCCCCGAGCAGCAAGAAAGGCAAGCCCCAATGTGCAAGGGCTTTTCAAGTTTCTGTTTGCGTTACATTCACTAATGTCCCAATGGTCATAGCAAGTCATGTGACCAAGCCCAGATTAAAGGGTGAAGAAATCCACTCCGCTCCTTGATGGGAGTAACTATAACGAATCACTGCAAAGAGTCTTGCGTGCAGGTATGGGAAGATTTCCTAACCATTTCTGCAGTCTGCCACATCTGTGTCTCTTCTTCCTTCCTTGCCTCCACTTCCTCACTACCCATTCATGCCTCAAGCTATATTTCAAATTCAATGTCCTTACCCATCACTCAGCAGAATCTAGTCTCTCCTAAGTTACCGATGACCTTCTTGTTTCTTGCTAAATCCAGGGAACCCATTTCGCTCACCATCTCACTTGGCATCCTGGCATCATTTGACATAATCTTTTCCCTTGCCTTCAATGACACTCCTCTTTTCCTGATATCCCTCTTAGCTATTTCTTCACAGGTTCCTTTGTGTCGTAAATGTGTAACAGAATGCCTGGCATAAGACATACATTTAAAATTGGTTTGTCGAATGAATGATTAAATGCATAGATAAATAAACAAATAGAATGGGATTGTGTTCCTCTACCCACCAGTTAAATGTTGCAGTTTGCCAAGCTACAGTTACTATGTCTATGCTGATGACTTCCAATTTTATGACTCCAGCCCAGATCTCTTTCCTGGACTTCAGGCATGGGTATGGAACCTCTGACTAGACTTCTTCCCACTGGCACTCCAAACTCAACCGATCCAAATCTGATCTCACGAACCTCACTGCCAGACCTACTTTTCTTCCAAATTCTTCCACAACCAGCCCAATCACCCAGGCCGAAAATCTGAGTGTCATCCTATTGGTTACCAAGTCCTATTGCTTCTTCCTTTTGAAATCTGCCCCCTTAAAATCTGAGTGTCATCCTATTGGTTACCAAGTCCTATTGCTTCTTCCTTTTGAAATCTGCCCCCTTATCTCCAACCAGGTTGTTTCTAGTACTTTTGTTTAGGGCCTCATTAGTCCTCACCTAGATGCCTACCACCACCTAACTCAGTGTTTGCAAAATCTCCCTGAAGGCAGGAAGTGCGTTTTACCAGTCCTGCCCCAAATCTTCCAAGTCAGAATCTCTCAGAAGGGGGCTGAGAATCTACGTGTTTAAAAAGCACCACAGCTAATTCTCGTTACTGGAGAACTGGGGGAAACACTGTCCTAATTTGCCTCCCTGACTCCAGAGCTGTCTCCACCCTACAGTCCCCTCTCCACAGCATTCCCAGAGTGACCTGTTTAAAATACGAATCTAATCTTATCACGTCTTTGCTTAAAATATTTCCATCGTTCTCCATGGTGTATAGGATAATATTCACATTCTTTTAACAGAGCCTTCCTGTCTCTCCAGCCTTATCTTTCAGTCCTCCTCAGTGATGGCCCCCAAACCTTATTCTTAACTCTTTCCTAATGCAGCATGCCTGCCCTCTCAGGCCACTGCACCAGCTACTGCATGGTTACCTGGGTCACTTATCTCCCCACACCTTTCTTCATCACATGCTTAGATAACGCTTAAATGAGAAGGGCACTCCTCCGAGCTCTTTGGAAATAACAACTCACATATTCATCCTTACAACCCTGGGATGGGTAAGTGGTGGGTACTATTATGATCCCCACTCATGGAAAAAAGTGAGGGACATTTGCCCAGAGTCATGCACAGTTTCTGGCAAAATCAAGACTTGAGCCCAGACAGCATGTAGGATCTACGCATTTAGCAACCATGCTCTGGTGCCTCTCCTTCATCTGGTTAAACCCATTCTTATTCAAAGCTCAGTTCACGCATTTATGCTTTCTGGAAGCCTTCTTAGATCCCCCAGTCTGAATTAGCCTTCTGGGCTTATTTTTGTCACACCACTTATAGCACTATACAGTTAAAGTCTCTTTTCTTGTCTTACAAACCAGACTGTACGTTCCTTAACAGAGGGAGACGCATTTTTTGTGTCCCTAAACCCTAGCATAAGGCCCAGCATGATGTAAATACTAACTGTAGGTGAATTTAAAAAATACAAAAGAATAAATGAATGAGTGAATAAATGCATGTATTAACTGATAAGGAAGCAACAGGGAATATCAACAACAGACAATCTGAACATTCTGCTCCTGAATCATCAAGTCATCTGTATGTGATTTCATGGAGCTTTTCAATTTTTGGCCTATGAGGTGGCCTACCTTGTAACAAAAATAACCTCTGGAGTCCACTTACAGATTCTACAAATTTTCGTGGGAATTCAAATTAAATGCATGATTGGACATTTATTTGTTTAATCTACTCAGTAGATTTCTTTTATTTCTCTGTGTCAAGCATGAAAGTTAAAACTATTTCTAGACCTTTCATCTTAGCTCAGCTTTCCCCTTAATTTCTTCACTGCAAAATGTTGAACAAAACAGGTCCCTTTTTGTGGTTGGAAAGTTTGGCTTTACATAGAACCTTTCAACACACAACTGTCAGCACCTGATTATGGGTCATTTTTTAGGCTCTGACTTTCACTTCCTTCCTTAAATAGGTCTTTCAGATGAATCATCTTCAGCTACTCTGTGATTATGCAGGGAACGGTATATAAATGAACAGGATGCACTCAGCTCCTTCCTACCTTTATCCTTCTGGGCTCGGATTTTGGGGGTCCGTTTTCATTCAGTAAGAAGTTGAGTGACTACTGGGTGCTGGGGTTTGTGTGAGCCATCGGCTCATTAGCACTTCCAACAAGAGTGAGAGGAAACAAAGAGCCCAGAAAGCTCACATTCATTCGTTTTCGGCCTTTTAGCATTTCTGGTTTGAAGAGGAATTTAGTGGGAAAGAACTTAGATGAGCTCTTATAATAGTTGTGCAATTCGTTTTCTGTATTCCATGTCATTATTAAAACAGGTGTGTGTGTGTGTGTGCAATCACTCAGCCCCCACAGTAGCAGAGCCCCGTGGCTATTCAAAAATTTCTCCCTCAGCCTATATCCATGAATACTTATCAAAGCCATTCCTGTAATATACATGCCAACAGCTGTAGCTATCTACTTACTGGATCACTTTTGGAAAACAATAGATTTTGGTAAATAGTCTCTTCTTTAATGGTGGCTTATTTGTTGTTACCATCTGTATACATGTCCATGAATATGAATGTGAAAGAATCCACTCTTTTTCTGTATGAGAACAAGAAAGGTCAAAGGACCAAGACCTACAATAATGGAAAATACTAGAATGGATTAAGGAAAGGAAATTTACAATAGGAATTCTTGTCTTTTATCTTCCATATGAATGGCATCCTAAATATGTACGATCCTGACCTACATTTTACAGCGGAAGGCTGTTTGCTGAGTGAATCACAGCTGCACTGTAATGTGCTGCAATGGGACCTGGGAGCTGTGTAGCCAACTGCACCCTGAATTCAGTAGGCAAGAGATTAAAGCAATCATGTGCAGGACCTCAGATTCGGTAGGTTTTAAGAGCGATTTTGTACCTCCATAAAGGTGCAGAAACTAGTCCTATAAGTCTTTCCATCCCACCAAAGAAGACTCTGGCCTTGTGCAGCTTTTCCCCTCCCCTCTATGTTGTGAGAAGAGAAGAGGACAAATGTCAAAGAAAGTAATGCTTTGGGCCATTAGTGATGGAGAACCATCAGAGAATGGACAGAGAGAGCCTTGCCTCTGAGATGGCAGGAAGAAGGAAGGACTTACAGAGTCAGTTCTGATAAGAGAGCGGGAGAGGGAGGGTGGGCAGAGGAAATGAGGACAGCCCAAACTAGGGGAGAGGAAATAGTTCAGAAAAGAAGCTAGGAGTGAGAATAGCTGTGGGGCGTGAAGGCAGCTTATGGGAAAGAGAAGAGGGGGATTTTGAGGAAATTTTCCAAGAGCTATGTGTACCCTTTATGGTTTTTGAAAAACACAAGTAACGTATATAGAGATTCATTTTGTGCTATTGGTAGCTGATCTCCTTCGCACACGATAATGCCCCGAAGTTCATGGCTCATGGCTTTATAAACATTACACATCTTTCAGTGCAGTGTTTATGAAAATCACCTTCGCCAGCATCTGGGCAGCGGGATGTGCTGCCTCTGGACAGCTTGATAAGAACCCCTTGCAGTGTTCAGGCTGACTCATCCTACACGCAGAGCACATTGCCCTTGCTCCTTCCCCCATCTTCATTAACTGTTCTTTGTGTCCCTCTTGGTATACAAATGACATGCTAGGTTGTAATGTCCTTGATGCCAGGAAATGTATCTTTTTTATCTTTGTGTTTTGTGTTATATCAGACAGAACACCCGGGTCGCGATTAGATATTCAGTTAACGAATCAACCAATTAATTCTAGGATACATATAAAGTTTTGCTAAATCTAAGAAGTTAAAATGTGTGCAGAGATGGTGGCATTTCTACTATTACCAGGATGTCCCAGGGGCACTGCCTTCTCCATATTGTTTCCCATATCCTCTTCTCCCTCAACTCCAAGGAAACAGCAAGAAGGGTTTGAGCAGCTCAAACTCTCCCACCATTCCCAACCCTGGGAAGGAATGGCAAGGGCATCTGTTTTTGTCTAAAATGAGCTGAGGACATATAGGTCTTGTTCCAGGACAGTTCTCTCCCTATAGCTTTGCATGTGTCCCTTCCCCACAGAAAGGAGAAAGATGTCTCCTTCATGGATGAAGGCGGTGGCCATACAGAGAGTAGATTCAACCAGAAACCAAGGAATGTAGCTTATCCCAAAGTTATTAATCAAAAGGGAGCCTGAGGGGTGCCTAGGTTGTGTAGTCACATAAGCATCCAACTCTTGGTTTCGGCTAAGGTCGTGATCTCATAGCCATGAGATCGAGCCCCGCATCAGGTGAGTCTGCTTGAGATTCTCTCTCCTCCCTCTCCTGCTCTCTATCTCTCTCTCTAAAAATAAATAAATAAATTTAAAAAGGGGGGCGGTGAGCTTGACCTGTCTGCTGTAAGACTGGTGAATAGAAGGTTGGGCAGATAAGAGAGAACCCCAACCTCAAGGACAGATTAGTTGCTGGGCCTCAGGAAGCCGAATGGGGTGCTATTTTACCAAACCCCATACAGTCATCTCAATCTTTTGGTTCTACACCAGAAGGGATGTCCAGTGTTTCACAAAAGAGGAAGGAGGTGCGACAATCATGAATACTGAATTTGTCCTTCAAAGTGGGGTCCTTGTCCTGTTATCGCTTAGTCGAGTCTCTGAACTGACAGTGTATGCACACCTACAGTGTGTAGAGCTTGTGATGAAGGGAGACATTGGAGAAGAAAACGACCAGGAAAGACTCAGTTAGATGGAACTATATGGTTTGGAATGGAAGAAATCCTCCCTTCTGCCCCCACCCCCGCCCCGCCCCACTCTTTTATGGTCATGCCAGAGTTCACTTGAGCTCAGCCTGTGCATGAGGTGGGCTCCTTATCTGTTTTATTACCCAGATGTCATTCTGTTATTTGATGTTGTTAAATATGGAATCTTGTTATTACAGAGGACACTTTCCAGAGACCAAGTGTGACAGCAAAAGTCAGTTCAAGTCTCACATTCATCAGTGTTTTAAGAACATAGCCTTTTTCACTGTTTAATTCCTATCTATTCCTTGGTGTAAGTAAATGCTCTCTGACTTCTTTAAGATGTTTTTAACTTACTTAGAAGTACAATTGAATTGTTATGTTTTCGGACAGCATATTAAAGTTAACATAATTCCATGTTGGCTTTCTATTCTGAGCTGTTCCCCTTCATCTCTTTCTCCTCATTGTCCGTTTTGTAAGGTTTGTGTCATGTTGGTCAAAATGTTATTTTTATTTTTATTTTATTTTTTTTGTAAAGATTTTATTTATTTGAGAGAGAGAGAGTGTGTGTGAACGAAGGAGAGAGAGCACAAGCAGGGGGAGTGGCAGGCAGAGGGAGAAGCAGGCTCCCTGCTGAGCAAGGAGCCCGACGCAGGACCCAATCCCCGGGCCCCGAGATCACGACCCGAGCCAAAGGCAGACACTCAACCAACTGAGCCATCCAGGTGTCCCAAAATGTTACTTTTAACTAAAAAAATACATCATTCTCATCAGGTAAAATTCTGCTAAAAGTGAAAAATTTGGATCAATATAAATGACTAATAATAGGTAAGTGGTGACATTCAGAATCATTGTGCATATATCTTATGGACAACAGGCAGCCATTAAAAACCATGATTTCAGAAAAAAAAATTTTTTAAGATTTATTTATTTTATAGAGAAAGAGGGGTGAGGGTTGGAGAGAAGAGAGAGAGAATCCCAAGCAGACCCCATGCTGAGTGCAGAGCCTGATATGGGCTTGATCCCATGACCCCTGAGACCATAACCTGAGCCGAAACCAAGAGTCGGATGCTCAACCGACTGAGCCACCCAGACACCCCTCAGAAAATGCTTAATAACATGGAAAAGGCTTACTGCATAACCTAAGAGAATAGAGCAGGATGCAAAGCCATATAGATAGTATAGTTCAAGATAGGTAAAAATATAGATTGTATATGAAGAAAAACATTGTAAGGAAAACCCAAATGTTAACAGAGTTTATATCTGGTATGAGTTTATAGCTGGTTTTATGTATTTTTCTTTTTGTATTTCTATGCTTCCCAGATTTTCCTTTTTTAATTGTGTGTCGTATCATAATCCAAAATTAACATTATAACATTTTTGCTTCATCAGTCCTTACTTATAATATCTTTTCAAGTTACATGTTCTAGTTCTACAGAAGCTTCCCCTCTTTTAAATTCATTGCTCTTTGTATCTTTTAAATAGCTACGTATTTATACCTACATCTGAACAGCTCTTGGTAGTAATACATTTAATGCTACTTCCTTGTTACTTGGGTGTAAGGCTTCATGTCTTTGAAGCAAACAATATGTGGAGTCACTGAGTATATAGTCATAGGGAAGCTGCCTTTGCTGTTTTTTGTTTTTGTTTTTGTTTTTTTTTTAATCTGAGAAGCAGAACCGTCAAAAGGTGCAGGCTTTACCGTGAGCTAGGAGTCAGAAGTCAAAGTAAAATGCAATATGGAAAGAGAAGGCGTGGTTATGGAGTGCTCTCTGCTAGGCACTTCCACACGTTAACCCCGTTTTCTCTTCACGACCCACTCAAGAGGTAGACATTTACTCTTTCTCACAGATGAAGAAATGGAGTCAGTGAGGGCACGGGGCTTAACCACATGCCATGTAGCCACTCACTGCTGTCCTGCCCGTGCCTGTCATCTCAACCTGACTCTTCCACTTTACTTGGTCATAAACAAACCTATCTGGCCACGTGTGTTCACTTAGCAACCGCACAGGTGAAAACCCAGTTTGGGAATGCATGACAGAAAAGTGTGTGGATGTACATTTTAAAAAAGATGTTTGTCATTTCATATCACAGCAACTTATGTTGTGCATGTTGTATGTAAGTTCACTGTTGTCAGAGAACAAATGTTTTTACTCCTTTTATTAAACATCCTAAAATGCACAAGAGACTCCCTCGCCTCCCAACAAGGACATATCCATCTCAGAATGTCGAAAATGCTGAGGTTGAGAAACCCTGGTTCAGAAAGAAGAGGGTTATCCCAAGGGCAGGTTATTAGCATTGCCTGATTTTCAGGGCAGTTCATCGTCGCAATGCAGAGAATGTTGATTTTATTTGTAAGACTGAGAACGCCACCATTGACGTCTCAGGCACTTTAGCTAAAATACACTATGGTGCAGCTTGTTTCATCTCTGTGTCCAAAAAAGGCGATCTCAACTTTTAAAATTGTTTTTAATAATATTTTTGTATGAGGTATAAGCATCAGTTTTCCAATTCTTAAATCTAATCCTCGGGTTAGAAGCGTCCTAAGAAATGGTCTGGTTCAGCCCATTTACTTTGCATATGAAGAAAGTGAGGCCCCAACTGGTCACAGGGACTTTCTAATGCAAGAGCAGGAAGGGATCCTAAGTCCTCTGACCCCTATTCCAGTGCTCTTTGCAGTATCACAGGATGCAACCATTATGTAAATGAGGAACAAATTCTTCTTTGGGAGATTATTTCCTTCCAAGCACAGATTTTAGATTTTCTGTATCTAGTGACTGCGCTCTATTAACTCAATTCACTAATCTTAAGTCGGAAAATAATGGCCACAGTAATGTATGCTGAAACATTTGTCCTCTGAAGAAACAAGATCAAACACTAAAATTCCTTTTTGGAAATGAAAGTTTTAAAGCCATCTGGCATTTTTGACTTTTAAACTCATTTAGGTAATACATTTCAGAATATTACCGTGTTTACTTCGAATAATTATGTCTTAAGCCTTTATCTTTGTTAGACATTAGTAAATATTTTCTTGGTAAATGGGTTGTAATTATAAACATTTAGATGAGGAAGTCTTAATAAAAATATTTCAAGAATAATCTGAAAAATTGTGTTCTATGTAATTAACTCTGGTTTTTACTTCATCGCCAAGGGAATTACTGGAATGGAGAGGTTAATTAACTTACTTATAATCATGCAGTGTATTAGTGGTAGAGAAAGGATTAAAGTACTCACTTTTCTGTTTTGGCTTGATTTGTTTTGTTTTGTTGAGCAAAATAAACTGCCCTTAAATTATGCATTTGATGGAATTCCCAGTTTGTTGGTCAGCCTACACCTTGTCTGAGGGGTGTGAGCTTCTGAGCTCTCAGACAAATGTGAAAAAAAAAATGAGTAATAAAAATTGGTCTATTTCCTAATACTTGCTTTTGAGCTAAGTGAATTGAAATATTTATGACTTGAAGGTTACAGATCAAGTTATACCTTTACTCCCCACCATTCATATTTAAACTTGTGCCATTTTGTCCCAAAGAAGGCTCAGTGGAGATGCATGGAGAGATTAGCCTCAATGGAACACTTTGGCTCAAGGAACAACACAAAACAAGGCTCCACTAATCAAGGAAAATGTCACTTGTTCCTATTTTCGTCCAAAATAAGGAACAGAAAGGAGGGTTGAGCAGACTGAAACTTCTTGCAAAGACTCAGATGGGGTTTATAACAGAAGGAGGAAGTTACTTTCCAGAAGTTATGTTGATGTGGAAAGAAATGTGTCGCTGGCATATGAATATCAGACAGGCTGACAGCGCTATTAGAGGTAGAAATGATGTGCAGAATAAAATAGCCACTAAATGTAGTGACAACTTTGAGTGACAGATGAAGAATAAAAATGAACAATTTTTCTGATAACATGTCAGGAGACAAATGCCTCCTTCCTTCAGAAGAAAAAGATATGTATGGCTGTGAATTCAGGCGGCCTCCCATCTGGTGAACTTTTTTGCCCTTACAGAGTTATAATTTGGGCCCAAAATGGAGCAATCCCTTTGTAGAAATTGTTACCTCTTCACTTCATTGAAGGTTTACAGCAGTTTATTCTGTTTCTGCTCAGTTTTAACAATGTGTTTTATACTAACATTGTCCTTTCTGCTACATAATGAGAAATCCAAGAATAGGCCAGGCATTTTATCTTCGGTAGACTAAAGGCCATCGTAAGTTCAGATGTACTACTCAGGGCCAATTCGTATGAGTTTTTGTACCAAAGATATGTAACGTTTTAGAAGTCATCTGCTTATAAAAGAGTAAGAGAATAAACTTTTGGATCCATTTAACTTTGTCAAAAATAAGTCAAGGAGGTGATATGAAAAAACTTAGAAATTCTATAGTACATGTCTGTGTCAGACAATCAATAAAGTCTTGCCTTTGCCAACAAAATGAACTTGCATAAATATTTAAACTTCCCCCAAGAAATTTCTGGTGTGGATCAAAGAGCAGAAAAGAAAATAATGGGCCTGTACCTCAGGCTACTACGTGCGTAGGTCGCCTGGATAATGGAAATCCTGTGGTGACAGCCTCTCATCACGACAGCCAGTGTTTTCGGAGATACATTCCTATAAAGGTCCCTCTGAGCTTGGGAAAGAAAATATTAATTAGATAGTATGATGTACTGTGATCACTTTTAATTATCCTATGCTATCTGAGTAAACTTGAATCTAATATTAGACCAATATTTGGTTTCAGCTAAGGAGAAATGGAATCTATTTGTGTATCAAGGATCTGTGAGTCCAAACCAATGAAAGAAAGCCTATTAGGGAGTTATCCGCCCAGTTATGGGAATTCTCTAGTTATACAGAAGACAGTTTTGATAAATATCTCTCAGGGGACCTTTTCTATTTTTTTTTTAAATAATTGATTATGGCCATGTTAACATATACTGTTATTGAGGGGATTCTCACTTCTGCCAAGAAATTCCAAGAAATAAGTTGAAGTGTTACTTTCATATGCTATTAAAGTCCACTATTTCTGCATTAAGGTTTCATATTATGCATCATGGCAATTACTGTTCCACTTAGTGAAATGATCAGAAATGCACTTTGCCCAAATTTCAGTTTTGATACTGGCACAAGGTCAAAACTTCTCCTTGACAAAACAACAACAACCACATAGCAACTGATGGTTGTTCTTTTATGTTTAATATTTGAGTTAAGAGCATACAATGGATGAGGCAGAGCCCTTGCCAAAAACTCACCTCTTTGTCCTCAGAGCTTCTCCCTCCCTTCTCATCTCCTCAGCTAGAGTGATTTCTCTTTGATCCTTCCCCAGCTCCCAGCTACTCTTATCTACTTAGCATTTGGAAGGACAGATTTGTTGCATGAGCGTCCATCCTCTTCCTGACCTTTGGGGCTCACTCACAGAGCCCACACTCTGATGTTTTCAAGTCTAAAGTTCAGTGTGGGTGTAATTTATTGAGCATTTCCCACACGCCGGGCACCATGATAAGCACTAAATAGCCGTCATTTCATTCAAATGTCATCACAACCCTCTGAGCTATGCTATTCCCTTTGGCCTATGAAGAAACCAAAGCTTAGAAAGGAAGGGAACATGCAGGTAGAAATTCAAAGCCTGGATTCCAACCGAGATCTGCTCATTTTTGCAAGAGAAAGGAGGAACTACTCTTTCCCTTCCACTCTAAGAAGAACAAAGGACTGGTTCAGAATGGAGTTGAGTATGTGCCAACTAGGGGTCTAGAAGGTCCTTTTGTGTGACCAGTGAAGTGAGGCCTTAGGGAAAAGGAAGCCAGCAAAATGACCCTTCTTTCAATCTCAGCAAGCATAAAGGGAAAAGAGGATGGGAAACGAAGAAGGATTCAACTTTACAAAACATTGAGGATTACTGATTCCGCAGAGGGAAAAACCGTTTGAAATGTTAAAAATTTACCATATACACACAAAATATGTCAGATACTGTTCTCTGTACTTCATAAATATTTGCTAATTGCCTCCTTATGAAATAGTATTATTATTTTCACTTCACAGATGAGAAAACTGAAATATAAAAATGTTAAATTCCTTGCCCCAACCATGTGGTTAGTAAAGACAAAATTAAGATTTAAATGCAGGCCATTTGGCTCTAGACCAAGCACGTAAGCATGGTAGTATACTGCCCCTGACAGAAAAATATTTTCTTCCTTTTTATGGGCTTAGACCAGTGTTTCTCAACCTAGAGTCCAAGATCCCCTGGGACCCTCAAAATTTTCAAAAAGGCTCTCAAGTTCTCTACAAGAACTTTAAAATTTTATGTTTAATTCTCTGCTGAAGTGAGGTTTATGCTATACTTGACATAGTTTTCTCATTCTTTGGAAAGGTTAGTTGTTAAGAGCGACCTCATGTTCAGAGGGGTCTCAGATCCAGGATCTACCAGTCAGAAAGAAAGAAGCAGACAGGATTGGGGTAGGCAATGGGATCTGATACTATCCACCCTCCAGGTCCTCCTCGGTTGGTGTCCTTTTCATGAAGGCATTCCCCAGTACTCCCGACTGCATTTGCTCTCTGACCACGCATTGTCCTATGTGTGTACCTCTCTTGTGGTCCTTCACTCATGATGACCAGTGTTACCAATCTCTTCATATTGACCAACCAACTTCTCTACTGGAGCTGCTTTCAGAGTACTGGATAGACTGCTGGTCATCCATTTTTCCCTTTTATTGTAATAGAACCTCAAATTCTAGCTGGGCACATCTACAGGCAGCTAAAAGACCACATTTCTCAATCTTCCATGCATATATGAGTGACCCATAGGACTAAGCTCTGGACAAATGAAGAGGTAAGCAGAAATGTTGAATGAGACTTACAGAAAGTTTCCTTTAAAATGAGGGGTCTGTGGGACATATTGATAAAGGAGAGTAATGCATGTGCAGGGCCAGGATGTGCGTGAGAAGCCTCCGTGCCCCCCACTCAATTTTGCTGTGAACCTAAAACTGCTCTTTAAAAGAAATTCAATTTAAAAGAATTTTTTTAAAATGAGAGGTGTGTCCATCTTTTCCTCCTCTCCCCTTCCTGCTGCTGACACAGATGGGATGGCAAACTTCCTGACCCATCATGGACCATGAGGTAACCCTGGGAACAGGAGCCATATGCAGCAGAAGAGCAAGGGAGAAGAAGCTGCATCTTCCATCCAGACTGCATTATAAATGGGAGGGAAATATACTTCTTTCTCATTTAACTGGAGGCTACTTTGGATTTTCCTGTGGTGTGCACCTGGACTTGATCTTCAGCGGTGTGGAAGTACAGAGATGACATTTATTGGTTCTTCATTGAAATATACAACATGGTCTCAATAGGGCAGGTCCAATGGAAAATCATATTTATTGAATTGAACCTCAAAAAACCACTCTATTCTCCAGTGAAATATGCACCAAAGTTCCTTCTAGCCTTCCTGCCCACATATAATTAAACTCATTCAAAATAAATTACATAATTTTTTTCAATCTTTTTTGACTATAGGTTGCATAATAGGAAAATATTTAATTAAAATGCTTTATGATTATTCTGTATGCTTAAATATAATTTATTAGCTTTAGAATAAAAGGTGTTACTAAAGTATTGTTTTCTGGCTTTTATTGAAAACATAAGATTTTAGCTTGGATTAAATCAGCTTTGGGAAGAAGGGCTAAACTAAAAACTAGCCAGCATTTGCAAGACATTTTCTGTAAGAAAATTCTATCCGAGTCTCTAGCAAGTTACAAGGAAACTTTTAGAAGACAAAATATTTGTAAACTAGTGGGTAGGGCTACCTATAGACAAATCAGTACTGTAGTTTTTGGATTGGGGGGGTGCTATGGAACCTTAGGCTATTCTTTAATCATAACTCATTAACTGTTTTACTTTCATTAATTTTAATTAGTGAGATTAGTGAGATTTCATCCTGTTAAAACACTGACCATTGTTTTAGCGTTCTTAAATAAAAATTTTATTAAACTCTGATTGAAATCTGACACACATTTTAGACTTCCATTATTATACAGGTTTAAAAAAAGTAAGTCTTTATATATGTTTAAATATATAGAATGGAATATTTATAAAACCTCTGCATTCGAATAGAAAATGTTCATTAGTTCGGTAATATTTCTTTTGCACCCCTCACAGAATGATCTAAAAACATGTATTTTTAAGTTGTAACCAGTGTTGTCTAGTACGAGCTTTAACAAATAATGATCATTATTCAGAATAACAGAGTCAATATTCATTGAATATTTACTATGTAGTAGGCAGCATTTGAAGAGCTTTACATATTTCACAAATAGAATACTGAAATTCAAAAATAATAGCAATATGTTCCAAATGATACAAATAAAAAATAGAAGAACTATGATTCAAATCCAAGCCAGTCTGACTGAATCCGGTGCCTTTCCACAAGCATACATTATGCTGCCTTCTGTTAATGACAAGGGGACTATAATTCCATTCTTTCTGCCCTTACATTTTTTTTCAAGTAGGAGTTAATCATATTAGTGCCAAAGGATTTGCCAGCCAATTTCCCAGAATCATGAGAAATTTTAAGTCTTACTAGCATATGGGTAGTACAGTCAATTTGTCCATATAAGTGAGTAGAAAAGCTTGCATGACCCAAATATTGGCTTCTGCCTGATTTGACTACTTTTATATAAATGGAGAAACAAGTTATTTCATTATGTAAAGACTGTACCGTCACAATCATTATTTATCTTTGAGCTTCCTGAGAGCCAAGGCAATTCAAAGCAAATATGATGGGCTGTATAATTCTTGTATCAAGACTGGGAGATGAAAAAATTTCTCTGATACCGAACTCTAAAATAAATGTATTATATTGGCTTTATGGAGAAACATAATCAACACTGCCTTAAATACCAGTTTTACAGCAAAAAGAGAAGTGATACTATCTGCCTGGCTTTGGGGTCATGCCTCTGTGAAAGCCGACAAGGCAACAGTGAAGTGTGATTCAGCAATAGTAATTTTTGTAGAGATATCACAGTTAATACCTATAAATATTCTATAGGAATCAAATTTTCATTTAGCAAACAGTTACACCGTATGTATAAGAGGTCGAAATACCAAGTTAACTCATGGCTCAAGCCATAAAATAATGTAATCATTCAGATGTCTTCCACGATGTCTACTGTCCAAATTGGCTCAGCGTTTCTTTGAGCTGTATAGTATGGCACAAAATTACACTAAGTCTGTGTATCCGATCTTTCCTTTGAGCTAAAAAACCTTACCAGCCATTTATACATCTAAACAGAGCATTCTCTGGCCACCCGGCACCATATTCCCTTCACATAGCTGACACCCCTGAACACGCAGCTACAAAACCATTGTGTCTACATGTGTCCGTTGGTCCTTGCCAGCTCCCAGCTCCTCCCTAGGCCACGAGCCCAGAGACCGACCAGCAGCTGTAAAGTAAAAGGGCAAAGCCACTTGAATTGACCTATTTGTGGAAGGCGCTCCCTCTCCCCACTTTCAGCTGCAGGGCCCTGAGAGCACAAAGGAACTACCTTCCTGGATGGCTGTGCTAAGAGCTGCCCTTGCAGGAGCATTTGCTGTGAATGAGGTCAATTGAACAAACACAATGGCCCTACTGTGATGAAGAGCTGTGGTCATTTTCCTCATTAACACATCACATGAAACACAGAATTATATGTGGTCCCTTCTGAGGAGGCTTCATTAGACATTTTAAATTCATAGTTATCATCGCATATTCAAAGATCAGCAGCAGCCTTAGCTTGGACATATTGAGGCACAAAGGAAAACCCAGCATAGAAAATCGCTTACCTAGTTCACATAGGTACTGAGAAGCTTAACGCTTCGAAAGCACTTGGACTGAAGACAGAAAGCATTATCTTCTTACCACGACACTGTGAACAGACGTCCATAAGGTCCCATCTTCCATTAATTGGACTTAGATGTTGTATGCATTTGATGATTATGATAATGGGTGATGTGATTATAAGAGCCCCTCCATAGGGCATTTTGTCCAAAAATAAAACTGTCTTTATCCTATAGGAGAAATTGTTTCTCAGCTTGAAATAATTTAATTTTGTCATCAGTGGGTTGCAAACTGTGCCTTAGGCTTGTGGTGTGCGAAAATGTCTTTGAGTCTACTGCCCGTCTTAAGAAGTTTCTTTAAAAAAAGAGAATGAAGCCTCCATTTGAACCACATGACACTATCTTATCTATTGTCTAGACTGTGTTACCAGTTCAGATCCTTTACTGTTGGGTGAATTGAGTTTAAAGGCAGATAAAACAAAGCTACAGTTACACTATGTAAGCTGATCTGGAAAAAAAAATTTAACAAGCAGTTTACCTACCATGACATTGTATACAGTACTTGTGTTCGTTTTACTTAGTTCTAGAAATCGTATGTAATTGATACTCAGCATGAATGTGTGAATTTTTATTTTTATTTATTTATTTTTTTGAAGATTTTATTTATTTATTCATAAGAGATAGAGAGAGGCAGAGGGAGAAGCAGGCTCCCTGCTCAGCAGGGAGCCCGATGTGGGACTCGATCCCAGGACCCCGGGATCATGACCTGAGCAGAAGGCAGAAGCTTAACCATCTGAGCCACCCAGGCGCCCAGAATGTGTGAATTTTTAAATCACTCCTTTTTTTTCTTTTTTTGAGAACAACAAAGACTCAAAATTTATAAAGCTTGCTATAGAAGTCCCAGATTATGAAGTAAATAGAAAGGTCAAGTTTTTAGTGCTTTTTTTTTATTTAACCTGTCAGTAAGGGGAAAAAATGTACAATAGTTTATGACTTTGCAATTTTCCCATTAAATTTTGTATTAAAATCTGAGAAAAAAAAACTGAAGTAAAAAATCTGATTTGAATTGCAAATCAATTCCCCATTCAAGCTTTTTGTTGCAACCTACTATTATCGCTAAAGTATTTCGGTTTGAACGTTGAGCACGTAGCAGCACTTGGCCTCCCCGGTGCCACAACCATTCTAATAGGAGGTTAAGAGATGAATTTAGGTCTCCCTTTAAACAGAGTAGGTATCGATGCTGTCCCATATATCTCAATGAATAACTGATGGAAAACCTCCTTGACTCCTTTTCTCAGCCATTTTTGAAAAGTGGACGTCAGCCCCTTCAGAAAAGGTGATCCATTATCTTTGCACTGTAAGCAAAAGACAGATACAGAAACTCTCACAGCTCTCTCTTCACCCATCAAAAGAGAGATGAAAGATCAAGAAGATTGATATTATCTACAGCCTGTTCCATTTTCCTCAAAATGAAAAATACACAGTAGCTCAAAATGAGAAAAGGGTAAATCCTATTACTTTCCAACAAAGTAGCACACTACAGAAGGAAGTGTAAAGGTTTTTTTGGTTTTGTTTTGTTTTTTTGGAAAAAATATCTGCAAAAATCCAGTAAGATTTTTCCAAAGAATTGGGCAAATTTGAAAAACTCAAGCTAACACAATAATTAAAAGAATCAGACCTTGACATATATGTAACCATCTGAGGGCAGATACTTCGATTTTTTAGTAACAGAGTCATAACTTTGCCCAAACTTTTTTTTTTTTTTAACCTCAATCTGTTAAATATTCGGAAAGGAATCGTGGGGTTGGATTGGGAAGGAAAGATTAAAATCGTGGAGGGAAAAGTCCTCATTTCTTGCAAAAAACCCTTGACCTGTGTACAGTTCCAGATGCAGTCTTCATACTGTACTGGTCATCATTTGTCTCTCATTGCTTTTCAAAACATAACTGTAGTATTCTTATAAAATGTTTTTTATGGCTATGGAATCTCCATCTGTTTTATACCTCTCAGCTAACTCAACTTTATCATTTACTGTAGGTGGGTCCATTACTCATGAAACATTTCATCCTTTATGATTTTTTTTTTACCCTTATCTCCTATTCCCAACTTTATTTAAAAATCCATCCATCCAACGTTGTACTGATACAGACACGCATAGCCCGGCTAACCAACTGATCCCATTGTGTTGTTCTAGAAGGGAGGTTTTAGAATTTATTAACATTCCAAGTCATGCAAATGAAGATTGTTTTACTTCTGGACGGATCAATCAGTGCAGTCCTTAGGTGTCATGTTTAATGAAAGCGAAAGCTGCAGTCATTTAAAAATGAATAAACTGAGCTTGGGATCCTAGATTACTTTCTTACCCATCAAAACAGCGACTATGCTCTGCAAATCTAAAAAAATGATTCAAAAATGCCTGTTTAATATTTTTAGTTTTCTACAGTAATCCACCATCTATCATTTATTTTCAGGTTTTTAATCTTATACAGTGTGTCCCATAGGGCTCTCACACCATTTGAATAGCAAGCACACAGAGCTATTGCTTTGTCAAATCACTCAATTAATATTAGTACCACAGATAAAGAACCAATGGTGAAAAAGGAGATAAACTTCAGTATCTACTGGTATACTTCTGTTACATTCATCATCAATTATTTCAGTCTTCATTAATTAGTTATATGAGACACAAACATGTGTTCTTCAAGGAGTTGGCCTCATTATAATTAAGTAGGTATGGCTTCATAGGGACCTACTCAGCATATTATATGACTCATATGCAGGATAGTTTTTAATAACTCCACTCTTTATTATAACTTCACTGTATTGCTAAAACCGAATCTCATTAGTAGGGAAATGACAATGGAATAAAGTTTTCTCAGTATAAGATAGATCATTTTTGGAACAAAGAGAAATAAAAGAATCCTGGGAGAAAGTTCAGAATAAAAGATCATCAAATGTGATCATTTTTCATATGACTTAATGGCTTAGTTATAAATTTAGCTGGACACTAACAAAGCTTTATACCTGATGGCAGGTAATTTTTATTTTTATTTATTTATTTATTTATTTAAATTTAAGCTTTTTTTTTTAAGATTTTATTTATTTATTCATGAGAGAGAGAGAGGCAGAGGGAGAAGCAGGCTCCCAAGGAGCAGGGAGCCCGATGCGGGACTCGATCCCAGGACCCTGAGATCATGACCTGAGCTGAAGACAGACGCTTAACCATCTGAGCCACCCAGGCGCCCAGCAGGTAATTTTTATTCAGCCTTTAGTGATAAGCTGGAGTCATTGCTCTTTTTCACTCTATTAAATATACTCCAGATGTACATAAATGAGTTTTTAACTTGTCCAAGCACCCTTTTAGCTTTCAAACAAACAAAAAATCTTAGGTCTTGCTCCAATTACTATTTAATTTTAGAATCATTACACTGTGTTACCAGTTAATAGAAAAGACCAATGTTTTTTAATGGGTGCTACTTAAGAAAATAAGACTTGTCTAGATATTTCTCAAGTCACTCTTTGAAAACTAGCGTCTACTCACAACTTGTATTTAGAACCCTGCCACAGTCAAAATCACAATGGTCCAAGCTGCATCATGAGACCTAACATCTTCCTGCACCAAAGGGAATGAAACTTTATCACAGAGGCTGGTCTGTAAATGATATCAGCCTCCCTGACTTAGGATACAGCTCTACTGAATTGTTTTCTCTGTTGAGTATGACACACACTGAAGGATCAAATTGATTGATAGCTTACAGGAGAGAGATATAAATTTCAGATTGCTTAACCAAACCTCGGAAATTCTCTCTGGAAGTCAAATCCCCTTTCATAGTCTCAGCTACCAATGATTAGCTGGAAGATTAAGATGTTACTAAGTTGATCCTAGAAGACCAATTAAAATGGTATTTATTTTTCCTTTTTTGTCCATGAAGCCAAAAGATGAAAATGGCACATTTTAGACTCTTTTTTTACAGAAAGATTCATTACATCCTCAATGTATTTTAAATATTTTAAGGTAGTACCCAAAGAAATATGTATGTAGTATATATTTGTATATTATATATATGTATATATATATATGTATGGTATATGTATATACTATATACATATCAGATAATTCACATAACAATACCCATGTAACCATGTTAAAACAAAACAAAACAAAACACTGCATTCTGTCCCCAAAGAGCAAATGAGAACAACATCCAAACTTTTTAGCAGAGTTTACAACTCCCTGCATGTTTTGGCTTTTGTCTTTGCAATTTTGTGCTTTATTTCATGCTTTATTCCTCCTCACCCTGTAAAATCCAGCCCATTGCTCTCTCATTCTTTTCACCATTCCCTCTTCCTGGAACGCTCACCTTTCTTCTCTTTGAATGGTGGGTTACTCACCTCCTGGAACTTGGCTTCAGTACCACCTTCCCAGTCGGGCCCTTCTGGATAATTCATCAAAAGTGGGAACCTTCCCTGTTAGCTTCCATTTCAGCCTCTTGTTTGTGTTTCTCTTAACACTTACCATAACATGTCGCTTTTCCATTTATTTGCCCTTCATCCGATCACATGCTCCATGGGAAAGGAATCAAAATGTCTTGTTCTATACTGTATCATGGGTACCTATCACTGTCCAGGCTCTTGGAAAATTCGTAATAAACATTTCTTCCATGATGCCAAAAAAGAGGTCATAAGAGGAAAATTACCTTATTTCCTTATGTTGAGATGCCATTTCTTTTTTAACTCGAATGCTAAATGGTGGCCTCTTTTACTACCATAAAAACTAGGTCCTTCTGTAGTAGTTCATTCCATAAAGTCAGTTTAAACTGTTTCAGGGACTCCCTATCACCAATGAAATGACGTTTGAGCTCCGGAGACGGACACAGAAGGCCTCCAGAAGCAGCCTCAGCAGCCCTGCGCTGTGCTGTTTCCCTCCATCCCCTGCCCCCCTCGTCATGCGCTGACAATGACAGGTGGTGCCAAGCCCTCTGCCTGGGACGGAGTGGGCCCTGCACAAATATTTGATGAATCAACTGCAGGCAGCTCGCTGCACACACCTGCCTGTTTTGGCGGCATCAGCTGAACTGGAGAGCTAGTCAGAGACCAGATCTAAAAAGATCTCCGTATGACGTGTTAGGGATTAAAGTCTTTAAAGCAATGAGAAGCTGGAGGGGCGCTGAGCAAGGCAGCGACCTAAGGGAAGGACTGCTCAGAGGAGAGTGCTGCCTGCATCCTTCCCCGTTGTCAGCAGGACTTCACACGTCTCTGTGTGATCAGCTCTGAGGGTGACTTAGCCCACCACGAGGGTCAGGAGCAGACTCTGGAAAAGATTTCTACTTGGCAGTTTCCACTTGAGTTACATCTTGTACACTTTCAGTTCTGTCTTTTATGGAGCACATAAGTTTTGAGTAACTTCCAAAGCCACCCAAGTAAAAATAAATCAAGAAGGATTGCGTTTTACACTCCACTTCCCTGCGTGTCCTGAGGCAGGAAAAAAGCCAGCTTGGTGGTGGTGGGGGGGGGGGTGGTCTGTATCTTTCCAAGTCATTTGTCTGTGGAGCACCACTCAACTCGCGGGGCTTTTCATTAAGGTATAGTTTCCAAAGTAAAATAAACATAGGATCAAAGAAACAAAAACCTCCCCTTTTGGGTACAAGTAGTTCTGAACTTTATGTCATTTGCTGGAGTATTGTATACTGATAGCATATTGGCGAATGTTTGTGTTGGTAATGGTTACATGTATTTAAATAAGAAATGCCAGGGTAGATTTTATTATCATCATCAAAGAACTCAGGAGGAAACTTTTCTAAGAGTCTTTTGATAACTTCTTGATAATAAATATGCACTAAATTAAGCATGGATTGCTTATTTCCTCTGTGGTAAGGAGAGTTACCTGATGTCTGGGCTGCTTTTTTAAGAGCTTAGGTTTTAAAACTTTTTTGCGACTGAGTGTCAGCAGGGATCAGTTTTACTCATTTGTTAAAATAATCTCAAGCTAATTTGACAGCATAAACACAGCGTGTAAAAAAGAGGAAGGTACATTGTTCTTTAGAGATATCAGGCAGCTATGCAGTGGTGAGGCATTACATTTCTATTTTTTTTCCTAAAATAAATTCCTACAACTTTCATAAAATCTGAATTAAAAATCAGAGCTTTCCAAAACTTCATGAATAATCTACAAGTGCGGACATGTCCATAGCCTCTGAGCCAAAGAGAACAAGTTACCATCAAAACGGGTTACATTTTGGAATATTCTAACATCTGGGCAGCCAATTGGACGTAGTATGGGTACACCTCAGCTCTGCACACTCGGTGCTCAGAAGCAGACCAGCATGAACGAGAACTAGAGGCAATCAAAAGTTGCAAGAGTGGGCCAGGCACCATCTGGGCTCTGTAGGAGGACTGGTGGGGGAAAAGGAACATGATGGCATATGCTATGAAAGTACAGATTGTAAAGAAGGGTAGCACCCTTGTTTTGCAGACAAGTTACTACATTTATGTTGCAAAACAGCCCTCTAAGATTTGGGAGAAAGAAAACACTGTGGTTTCAGGTTAGCTGCGTTGCAATACTCTCCTAACACCCAAGGGATGGGGATGGGAGAGGGAGTATGCATCTATTATAGCCCGGGAGGTATAAATAAGTGTTCATGGGTGTAAATCTCTTAACTGTTGAGTAAAACTCTTCGGGGAGGAACCATGTCTAAAATGTCTCCTGCATTCCCGGCAGAAATGCAATGCTGGGCATGTGAGAGGGGCAGAAGCACTGTATTTGGGACTCAACATCTGGGTTTAATTACCATCTGTGTTTTTCTAAGAAAGTCAACCTCTCAGCCTAACTTCTCATCTGCAGAAGAGAAAAGGGGTGTTGGGGGGGTGGGGGGCGGTTAATGCCAGCCCAGCCTGGAATTTTTAGGGTTTTTGTCAGAATTCATAGATTAATGTATGTGAAGGTGCTGCATAAGCTGGAAAAAGCTGTTGATGTTACACCTGGAGCACAAGAGCCGCAAATACTTGTTGATACACTGGTTTCTTGATTAGGATTTATTCATGACTCATCTATGGAAGGATTCCTTTCCATTTATTTCAGTTTCACAACCTCAGCACTATTGACATTTCGAACTAGATAATTCCTCCCTGGGGTGGGTGGGGGGGGGGGGATGAGAGTGAGAGTGTTGCCTGTGCTGATTCCCAAAGTTTACAAATGAAACATCCTACTACCTCTACCCATTAGATGCCAGTAGCGACCTCCCTGCACTCCCCCATCCCTGCCATGAGTTGGGACAACCAAAAATGCCTCCAGTCATGGCCAAATGTCTTCAGGAATAGGAGTGGGAGGGCAAGATTGTCCCCCAGTTGAGAACCACTGATTTAATTGAGAGACAAAGATCTGAAAAAGCCATAAGAGTTTTGTTTGATCTATCCCTGGACCATAAATGATAGCCAGTGGTGGTTATCTGTGATTACTCTATAGAAGGCACTCTGTTAAGCTATTTACCTCTATTAACTCATTTAATCCTAGAACAATGAGGTGGTTCAACCAATCTTCACTTTACAGATGAAGAAATTGAAGCTTAAAGAGTTTAGGTGACTTGCCCAGGTTCAAAGCTATGTAAAGGACAGCCTTGTGTCTGGATCCTGCTCTGTAGGATTCCAGAGTCTTTGCTCTTAACCATTCCTGCTATGCTTTCTCACAAGAGATAAGATGATCAAAACAGCCTCACTCTCTGCCGAACATTTGACAACACTTGCTGCGGCGAACCTGACTTTAGACCTCAGTAGGATTAAGCATGCAGCCAGCTAAGGGCTATCGCTGCTTGGTAAGTATTATTTACATGAGCCACAGAACTAGGCAAGGCATAAAAAAATCAGGCACGTCTGAAGGCAGAGAGGCAGCAAGTCCTAACGTATTCATGCTTAATCATGTAATTCCATAGAAACGAGTTTTTGTGGGGAAATTGTATTTCTTTGTAAATACTTATATTTTTTACTTCAGTGACATAAAAAAAGATGAAGCTGTCCAAAAGGAGGCAAAATTGGTAAGGATAACTTGACTAAAGTACATACTGCTTGATAGATATGAGTGCCCAAAGCTATTCTATGGGATCAATAAGCTCAGGGCAAATGCTATTACTCATTAAGCACCTACGTGGTTATGTTTTGCCAGAAACGTAACAAAAAGTTCACAACCAATGACTTAATATCTGGAATCTAAAGTCTTTCAAAATAAAGAAGTTGCTGCTATTATTCCCAATTTCTGGACCCAAAAATGTAGACAAAGTAAGCAATATGTGTCAAGTCACAGAAGTTAAGAGAGGGCAAAAGAAAACTTTAATTACAGAATGATGTACAACTCAGATCATTCCACATGTACTGTCAATCATTAATGCCCACTGCAAGAGTAACGTGGGTAGCCAAGGTATTCAGTTTCTGAAGAGATCCAACACTAGTGGATGATTCCTTCTCAGCTGACCATAGACAAGATTGCAACTGCTAATTCACTACAAGGAAGCTTGATTTCATTTTCCTCCAACTTCTATCCTGCTCCCCAAAACCAACCAGAATTCCCAACTTCTACAATTTAATACACATATGTCTTTCCTCAGATAATCATCTTGACTCTTAATAATGGGAGAAGCATTTCTTTCTACCAATCTTAACACATAGTGTTCCCACCAGGGGCAGCAGACCTGGCACTTAACCCATCAGAGGTTTAGTTTGAGCATAGCCGTGCAGGACACGGTTACAATCTTGTTCTCAGCTTCAGCAGTCAGTCTCCCATTGTCCAATGGGTGCACACCACACCATCTCCCTTGTACCTTGAGAGGGTGTTTGGGGAAGCGCCTGGCTCTGTGCTTGCTCCCCAGAAGACGTTCTATATGTGGTAGTTTTATTGGGCCATGTTGCCAATAAACATCTGATTCAGACCAAGCCTCAGGTGCTAAGTCAGGATTTTTTCCCTTACAAAGGACGAACCCAACCCCATTTGTTTAGGCAAAACAGATGTTATTATCTTCCCTACATCAAAAACTTCAGGCATGAGCAGAACTAAAGTACATTAGGATTCTGGGACCCTCCCAAACCAACCACATAGCCCTTTTAAGTTACAAAGAAACTTCTCATGTGTTGGATTGTTTAAAAAAATATATATATATATATTGTTTTTTTGAACCCTAAGAGGTAGGCAAGACAGGTGGACTCTTCATTTTCTGGATGCTAATTAAATGATGTCCTCAAGGTCTCTCAGCTACTAAGTTACATGGCTGATTACTGATTGACCCCAGGAATCCTGAGTCCCAAACACAGTGCATTTCCCAATATAGCATATCTTGAAAGTAAGCTACCAGATAAGATCCTTATCCTCAAGACACCCAATTAATAGTGAAAAGGGACAAAAAGAAACTGATGTCCTTTAAAGCGCTTTTTTTGTGAAGAATTATTTTGTGCTTTAATAGTACTACTTCATTTTCTTTTTTTAAAAAAAGATTTCATTTATTTATTTATTTGAGAGAGAGAGAAAGAGGGAGCATGAGGGGGTGGGGCTACGGGGGAGGGAGAGGGAAGGAGAAAGACTCCCAAGCAGACTCCACGCTAAGCACAGAGCCCGACACAAGGCTCGAGCTCACGACCCTGAGATCATGACCTGAGCCAAAACCAAGACACTTAACTGACTGAGCTACCCAGGCGCCCCTAATTCATTTTCATAAGAGGAATTCTACAGGGCTGTTTCCTGGAACTTCTACTAAAAGTATGCGCAAAGGAGAATTTGATACTTTATTTTGTCCCGATCATAGTAAACAGACAAATGGACTAAGGACCATATCATTATGACCAGTATATTACCATCACGTGCTATCACCAGCAGTAATCACCGGGACCTAGCTAGGCCCTGTGTACAACGAGAAGTCCTGTGTGTCTCAAAAGCAAGAACTCCATTGTGCTCACCATCATATCCCTGACACTGAGCATAATTTTGGTTGAATTAATGCAGAACAAGTCCTAATGAGTCATAAAATCTGAAGAATGAGTAGAGAAAAAATGGAACTCTGGAGACTTTTATGAGGGCCATGACCAGAGATATTATTCTTTTTGAAAGTATAATGAAAAGTAATCATTTCTTGAAATTCTGATTGGATATATGAAGATTACTAATTGATGAAGGACACATATAAGTTATCCTATTGTGGAGTGGCATAAAGTTTCAACAGGATGAACATGGAAAGGTACTGCTCCTGTCACCTGCGCTGTGGATCCCATCTCCCCCCCACACACACATCTGGGGCTTTCTGCCATCAAATATCCATTCTTCATTGGAGGTTCACTCAACAGAAAATTATAGTTGTCAGTCCCAGTAATAAAACAATCCCACCTCCTCCATGTGTCCCCCTATAAATAACTACTACCGTCCTTCCTCCCTCTCAGAAACCAAAGTCGAAACTCATGGTCTCCCAATTCTTTGTCCCTCATTCATCTCTCGTACTGACTCGGTATTCACCACCTCTATTCTGCTCAGCTTGTCCCAATTTCAGATTCTGAAGCATTCTTTTTATTCCTTATCTTACTTGACCTCTCTCTGGCATTTGACATTAGAAACTCGTCCTTCCTTAAAACTCTCCCCTCTGAAGGCCACATTCTCTGGATTTTCCCTGTTTACTCATTCTCATGTAGATTAGCTCCCTCCCTCCCATTCTCCCTCCTAAATGCTATTATTCTTCAAGGTTCCATTGTCAACAACCTTTTCTATCTACAGACTTTTTTAGCAAATCTTATCTATACCTATGCCTTCAATGACTATCAACGATTTAATGTCTCCCAAATCTTTGTCTCCACATTCCTGAGCTTTAGATCAATAAATGCAGCAACAATCCAGCTGCCCACAGGCATTACAATTTCAACAGGTCCCAAACCAACTGTACTGGATGAAATCCCACCAATCTTCACCTCACTTACTCCCTGTCCCCATCAAGTAGTACCAGTATTATCCACTCCATTGCCCAAGTTGGAAACCTTAGTCATTCCAGAGAATTCTGCCAAATTCTCTCTCAATTCAACTTTCTAAACGTTTCTTGTATTTGGCCCATTTTTCCCACGCTCATTGACCCTCTCAAAATATTTCTCCTAGTTGTTATGAAAAAACTCCTTACTCGGTCTACGTGCAATCCTACGTGCTCCCCTGCCCCTGTTTCCCCATCACCACCATAGATTGATCTCTTACGTAGCTGTCGGAGTCCATTCCAAAAACCACATCTGATCAAGGTATTTCCGTAACTCAAATATTTCAGTGGTTCCCCATTGTCTTCAGGATGAAATTTTAACTCCACACCATGTCTCCCTTACAAGGCCCTTCACTGTCTTCCTCCAGACAACTTCTCCTGCTTCATATCCCAGACACTTCAGTCTATCTCTGTATTTATAGCTTTAATACAAAACAGGCCTTTGACAGGCACCGACTGAATGAATGAATGAATGAATTCTGAGAAAGATGTCTTTAGATATTAAAAAATGTTATAGGGCTTCTTTTTATCTTCAACAAATAATAATCTGTATGTAAAAATTAAGTCCATAGCTCCTTTGTTTTGAAGCTTAACATGTTATCACCCAAAAAATAAAGTCTTAAATTTGCTACTCTTTTTAGGAAATACATCTTCTAAAGAGAGCATTTAATAAGATATGTTAGAATACCCTCCCAAATATATGTGGAATTCCTGAACTTGAGAAAGAGCTATGTTCCAAAAATTCTTTTATAACCTGGTTCTGTTAAGCTTGGAATGCATTTTCTCATAGAAACAATGTTTTATATATATTATTTAATTTAGGCTTAAGCTATTTTAAAAATGATTTAAGTAGTATATAATAAAATACACATATCATAAGCTTTTAAAATAATGAAAGGTCTATAGCAACATATATGGCCTATGGAAAGTAATTATATTATAAATCCCATAAACCTACACTAACCCAAAACCAAGTAGAAATTTAACTGAGAATCCTATCAGCTAATGCAATATAAAAGAAGAAAATAATGAGGGCTTTTTTTTCTTTTTTTTACCTCGTTTTTACTTTTTTTAAGCCTCTTTTTGCTTCTCATTGTCTAATAAAACAGCATACACGAATTCAGCAGGAGACTTTTTTGTACTAAACTCTCAGAAGAAATTTTTGACATGGAATCTTATATAAGGAATGTTTAATAACCTAGAGGCAGAGATGGTTTAATAGAAAAGCAAATATATCCATATGACCCATTCTCAGAGCAACCATTATTGAAACTGATAAGACATTTAATTATATTTCAAAGAAGTATAATTAGCTTCTGTAAGTAATTCAAGTAATATATACCTATCTTTCTGATGCTCTAACTTGATATGGAATCAACACTAGTCATAACCAATACATACGGCAGTAGAATGTGTGCATATGCACTATCTCATTTAATCTTCACAAAAACTCGATGAGGTCAGTACAATTACTGTCATCTCCATTTTACAGAGAGGAAAACTGAGGCAAAGAAGTGAATGACTTACGGAGTTCACACAGCTACATTCCCTTTTCCATCTCAGATATTAATGATCTCATTCGGGATTTTAAAGGAAGCTGAATAGGACAAATTTTGAGTTTGAGCTTTCTGTTGACCTTAAAATGAGTTGGTCTACTCTTACCTTTCCAGTGTTATCCTACTCTATTTTCCTCCTTGCTCAGTGAATTTTTTTATATGCATCTAACCAACCAAATTTGTTCCCCACATTAGGGTTTTACACTTGAAAAAAACCCTCTCCCAAGAAAATATTTTACCTCTTAACGCTACCTAGGACACATTTCCAAAAATCTTTATGTGACTGATGCTTTCATAAAAATCAGGTCTCAGCTCAAAAGTCACACAAGTCCCTCTTGGCCACCCAATCTAGAGAAGCCTCCTCAGACACTATCACTAGATTTTATTTTTAATTATTTATTAGGAGTTCATTTATTCTCTTTTCCCAACCTGTAGAACTGTGCTGTCTAATAGAAATATTATGTGACTCAAGCCACATATATAATTTTTTTTTTTTTTTAATATTTATTTGTCAGAGAGAGAGAGCACAAGCAGGGGGAGCGGCAGGCAGAGGGAGAAGCAGACTCCCCGCCGAGCAGGGAGCCCGATGCGGGACTCGATCCCGGGACCCTGGGATCATGACCTGAGCCGAAGGCAGACGCTTAACCGACTGAGCCACCCAGGCGTCCCGCCACATATGTAATTTTAAACTTTCTAGTTAACTCACTAAAAAATGTGAAAAGAAACAAAGCTAACTTTATGAATTGTATTTAACTTGATATATCTAAAATATTACCGTATCAATGTGAAAACAATAGAAAATTAATGAGATACTTTGCATTCCTTTTTTCATGTTGAGGATTCAAAACCTGGTGTGTATTTTACACTGGCAACACACTGCATATCAAATGAGACACATTTCAAGTGCTCGGTAGCTCCGCGTGGCTAGTGGCTACCATTATTCGACAGCGCAATTTAAAATGTAAACTGTTGCTCACTGGTGTATTTCTAGAACCTAGCATAACAGTGCCTGGCTCTTCATGTATTCAATACATTTTTAGGATAAATGAATATTGAATGTGTGGGCTATAAGTATTCTCTGTCTTAGATTGAAAGAAGACCCATATCCTATCATGCCAAATTTGTAGGTGACAAAGATTAACATTTTCTTGTATAATTTTAGGTGAATCGGGTCAAATTTACTTAGCATTTGTTTTTGTTTTGTTTTTGTTTTTGTTTTTTTGACCAAGGAAACAAATATGTGATGCTAGATAGGTGGACACTATCTTACAGGTACATCCCTTACAGTGGTCCTCCAAAAGATATCCCCATACTGACTGGAGAAACCTCTGAGTGTTGCATTATATACTAGAACAAAAGGACTTGGCAGACGTAATTGTCTTAAGACTTCAATGAAGTCCTATCTTTAAGATGGAGAAATTATCCTGAATTATCTAGGTGAACCTAAATATGATCAGAGGTATCCTTATAAGAGAGAAGCAAAGGGAAATCTAACCATAAAAGAGAAGGTAATGTGACCACGGAAGCAGAACTTGGAGTAATGCAACCACAAACCACAGAACACCAGTAGCCACCAGAAGGTGGGAGAGGCAAGGAACTGACTCCCCTGGAGCCTCTAGAGAGAATACAGCTCTGCTGACACATTGATTCAACCAGCGAAACTGATTTCAGATATCTGGTCTTCAGAATTGTAAAAGAGTCGATGTGTATTGCTTTTAAGTCGTGGTAATTTGTTACAGCAATCATAGGAAGCAAATACACCCCCTGATCTTTCAAGCTACTTCCATATAAGACAGAATTCTCTGACAGCTTGCAAAAACAGCCCCAATCTCCACTCCCTTCTGTATACCTGTTCCTTTGCAATGTGAATTAGCAGCTGCTCTCGTTAAGAGGTTATAGCTGGTTTCTCCACCCTATCTGTGCTTTGACCAATAGAATGCCACAGAAACCACATTCGGCCAGCTCCTAGTCTAGGCCTCAGGAGGTCTCCTTCTTACCTGGAACTCTTTGCACTTCCATGTGAATAAGCCTGTTCTAGCCTGCTGGGTGCACCCGGGTGTCTCCCATTGCCCAACCTTACAGTGAACCATTTGTTGGACATGCCAGTGAGTCATTTTAGGCCAGCCAACTCCCAGTTCACCTGCCAGAAGCTGACTGTAGACAAATGAGCAATCTTTATATAGACCAAAGGAACTTCCTGACTGAGCCTTGCCCAGATTGCTAAACTGTAGAATTGGGAGCCTGATAAGTCCTTGTTGTTTAAAGCCACTAACTGTTGATCGAGGTAGCTTGTTATGCACCAATAATTAACAAATATATTCCCATAAAGCGTATTCCTTCTACATGTGTTCAACTCTGCCATACAAATTCAGAGGAGTTTGTCAAAAAAAGAGCTGTTTGTAGTCTCACTTGAGGACAGCACCAACTACTCCATTTCCTACTGGAACACTACAGAGCTAAAATTTTCTTACAGAAGCAACATTTCATCGTATCGAGTATCTCGGTAAATATTTGACTAAGGTCAGCTGCTCATCATATGTCACAGTAGAGGTAATACAGCCCTAGAATTTCAAGGTAGGTGTAGCTGACCTAAACATTTATTAAATACTTTGTTTCCTCCCAAATACAATTTTGAGTGACATTAAATCCCTTTTGCCCAGGAAAAACGAATTACTTGTAAAATATACCTCTGATAACTATAAGAACTAACCTGTTAAATAGGTAATTAGTCTGATCAATCTGAATCCTGAAGAATAGCTATCAAAAAATCACAATTCTAATTTTGGCACAGCTGATATGAAATTGCATTTTCTGACAATAATTAACCACTCATTTCAGTTAGTTCTTATTCTTAGTCCTGAATAAGAATAAAACTATGTCACCAGAATAGAGAAGGATGCTAGTATCTCCTTTTTCTAAGGTTGAGAGATATGCACTCAGTTTATCGGGGTGATATTCAGATAGGCAATTAAGAGATACCAGGACATTACTTGTATACCAATGTTTAAAACTGAAATCCAGGGGCACCTGGGTGGCTCAGATGGTTAAGCGTCTGCCTTCGGCTCAGGTCATGATCCCAGGGTCCTGGGGTCGAGCCCCGCATCGGGCTCCCTACTCCGCGGGAAGCCTGCTTCTCCCTCTCCCACTCCCCCTGCTTGTGTTCCCTCTCTTGCTGTGTCTCTCTCTGTCAAATAAATAAATAAAATCTAAAAAAATAAAATAATAAATAAATAAATAAATAAAATTGAAATCCAGTGAAAAACTGACACTTGACTAGCAGCCCAGGCTGCAGAGTGTCCCAATGGCTTGCTAAAATACCTATGAAAGGCAAAGGAAAGACAAAAATTGATGACAATAAAAACTTTAACTGACAGCCATCCTACTACCAGAAACAAAAAATTCCATTAACCACGGGAACGAGGGAGATGAATTGTAAATCATAATGAGCAGCCACTTTAAATAGAGAAAGTTGACAACATAAAGAATATAGGATGAGCTTTCTTTCACTGTGTATCATGCAGATCAAAAATTCAGCATCAGTGCTTGCCAGGATGCCAGGCAAGGGGTGCTATTCAGGATTCAACTAACCTTTGGAAGGAGAGATTGTGTTATACCCCAACCTGGCCCTCACCACCACCTTCCTTTCTTTGGAGAATGAAACTCCCAAAACAAAAAGTGGTGGGTGTGTATGTGTAGAAAGGGGGGGAGGAGTGACAATAAATACACGGCATGAAAACATAGCTTCAACAAGTAAGGTACTATGGGCAGAAATGAAAATACAATCCTGGGGGCACCCGGGTAGTTCAGTTGGTTGAGCCTCTGACTGTAATTTTTGGCTCAGGTCATGATCTCATGGATCCTGGGATCTGGCTCTGTGCTCTCCAGGGAGTCTACTCAAGATTCTCCCTCTGCCCTTCCCCCAACTCATGCACACACTCACTCTCTCTCTCTCAAATAAATAAATCTTAAAAAAAAAAAAAAAAGAACAATGCTGTTAGTGAAATATGGGGATTCTAGTTTTGCTTTTCCTCCCTGTGTTCAAACAAGTATCAAACAATAGATATTTTGAGGGGCAAAGAATCCATCTCAATCCAGTCAACCCTGCAGCACTTAAAGTTTAGGACTTGTGACATTAATTTGCTCCCCAACTGGAAATCTAAAAAGACAACAGTACAGTACTGACAACCAATAAGCCATAAATCAGATAAGAAGCCAGCCAAAGACCCTATCTATTGGCAAACACCTTGTAATAGGATGAGTAAGCAGAAAACAAACACGAGGGCATATGACGTTCTTTAGCACAAGGGAAATCCTTGTCACAATGAAAGAAAAAGAAAACTAGGTGTTTTCAATAGGATAACAGAAGATAAAAACAAAAAAATCCTTTGAATTAGGATTAGAATTCAAAAGGGGTGATAAAAAGAGAATTGGGATAAGGTGACATTTAAATGATACTAGAAATGAAAAGGCTGAATTAAAATAAAAGGCTGTAAGTTTGAAACCATCATTAGCAAAACCGAGACAAAAAAGATACTGAATTAGTGACCTGAAGGTCAAAATTTAGAAGCCGTTTTCAAAAATGAAAAGAAAAAATGTAAAAGATGATAGTGATAAAGTCCAGAGAATAGAAATTCAATAAAGGGCTAAATCGGTATTATTAAAGAATCCTGAACCAAAAAAGCAAAATCAAAATTGAAAATTAACAGAAGAAAATTTTAGTGACCGAAATGAAGAACTCAGTCTTCAAATTTAAAGGATTTGCTTTGTATTATAAAAATAATGAAAAAGGAACCATAACAAGACACACTGTAGCAAATTTTTATTACAAAGATGAATAAATCCCTATAATTGTTCACATAGAAAGAAATAGATTTATAAACATGGAATAAAATAATTTGGCTTCAGAGTTCTGTGGAATATTGAATATCTTAAGACAACAGTGTGATAGTTTTGAGTGGCACACCTTGTATCAGCCAAGGACTCATTCATGTGCGGAAGTAACAGAGGAAATATAGAAAATATAGAAGCCACATGGCTTAATTTAAACCCACCCCAGAAAAAACAACAAACAAACAAAACCAGAAAGTGGGGACTAGCAATTAGCATTAAGTCAAATTAAACATGGATTTATTTAAATAATTATAACTATTTATTGCATAAAAGTAAAAGCGAAAAATCAAAAATAATTATTAATAGAAAACAACTTTACTGACATTTAATAATCTATGTTTTTATTCTTAAAAAAACTGGTCAGGTTACAAATATATATTCAGATATAATATAATATTCACAATATTATTGTTTATAAAACCAAAATATCTGAATCAACCTAAATATTCATCAGTAAACATGTGGTTAAATAAATTCTAATATATCCCTATTAAATATGAATGTATTAAATAATTTAAAAGAAAATATAGGTCTATATATTTATTGAAATAGACATGTGCATAAAATATTACACATATATGATTCCATTTCTTCGTTCAGTATTTATTTAGAATATGGATGATCTTTGTTTTCTTAGTCATTTTCTGCTTTCTCGGAATTTTATATACTGCACAGCAAAGCTACATAGACAAAATTCTTGAGGGTATCAAGAAAATCTCTCTCAGAATTTTTTTAAGACTTTGTTTACCACATCATGTATTTTGTAAAATCTACTTTTTCTAAACTACCAGCACTCAGATTAAAACTCTCTTATTTAAAATTTTAAAAAGAGACTACACTAAGAAGTAACCTACAACATAAACAAATAGACACTTGGTGGGTGCCTGGATGGCTCAGTTGGTTAAGCGCCTGCCTTCGGCTCAGGTCATGATCCTGGAGTCCCGGGATCAAGTCCCGCATCGGGCTCCTTGCTCAGCAGGGAGTCTGCTTCTCCCATTGACCCTCCCCCCTCTCATGCTCTCTCTCTCTCTATCTCATTCTCTCTCAAATAAATAAATAAAATCTTTAAAAAAAAACAAACAAATAGACACTTGGTAAATAATGACAATGAGAACCCACCAAATCAAAACATCAGGTGCTTTCCACAATGTCCCATAGAGGCAAATTTACTACTGTAATTTATTATTTAATAAAAGAACAAAAAATAACTAAGCATTAAGTTCAAGAAGTTAGAACATAGCGATCAGAAAAAATATAAATTAATATAGATTCAGGACGCCTGGGTGGCTCAGTCGGTTAAGCGTCTGCCTTCAGCTCAGGTCATGATCCCAGGGTCCTGGGATCGAGTTCCGCAGCGGGCTCCCTGCTCCGCAGGGAGCCTGCTTCTCCCTCTGCCTCTGCCTCTCTCTCTCTCTCTCTCATGAATAAATAAATAAAATCTTTAAAAAAAATTAATATAGATTCAAAATCACTTGAAAAATAATAAAAGACTAATTTCTTGTAAACATAATAAAAGAAGTATAGAAATTGACAAAATTAGAAATGCAAAGGAGATACTATAATTACGGAGAAATTTTGAAACTATATTATAGCATGTACAACTCTGCACTAGTTCCTTATAAAATCTTGATAAATTGAATTATTTTTGTGAAAAATATAAATTCCAAGGTTGACCCAAGTTCATGGAGAAATCTCACCTAGAAGCAAAAGGAAGAAAATGCTTGAGGAATAGTTGATTTCCCAAAAGCTTTGCTTGCTTGCTTTTTCTTTAAGGAAAAGCTATCCCCATGTTATACAAGCTGCTTCGAATCATAGAAAAGTCTGGACCCACTCCATCTTATGTAGCATAACTGTCGTCGTAGAGTCAGTTTGTGAGCGGTTATTGTGAGTCATCAATAAATATGTGTGCCCCCACAATTCCTCTCTGTTACATCATACTCTGGTCTCAAGTGACCCAAAATTGACATTCATTAATAGCTATATCAGACCCAAAGTCATCATTGAGATTTATTATAATCCTTTTTTAAAGATAGATAAATGATGTATTTGTTCTACAGCTGGATTTGGGTGATAGTTTCATAACTGTATAAATTACTGAAATTCATTGACTTCCAATGGATGAATTTTATGTTCAATGTATAGTCTGCCTAAGAGTATCAAGCTAAATAAACAAACTGCTTTTTTTAAGTTTTTAATTTTAATTCCAGTATAGTTAACATACTGTGTTATATTAGTTTCAGATGTACAATCTAGTGATTCAACAATTCTATACATTACTCAGTGCTCATCATGATCAGTGTCTTCTTTAATCCCCTTCACCTATTTCACCCATCCCCCACCCACCTCCATTCTGGTAACCAACATTTTGTTTTCTGTAGTTAAGAGTCTGCTTCTTGGTTTATCTCTCTTTTCTTCCTTTGTTCATTTGTTTTGTTCCTTAAGTTTCACATACAAGTGAAATCATACAAGATTTTTCTTTCTCTGGCTTATTTCACTTAGCATAATACCCTCTAGATCCATCCATTTTGTTGCAAATGGCAAGATTTCATTCATTTTTATGGCTGAATAAAATTCCATTGTGTATATATATCACATCTTCCTTATCCATGCATTTATGAATGGACACTTGAGCTGCTTTCATAATTTGGCTATTGTAAATAATGCTGCAATAAGTATAAGGGTACATATATCCTTTTGAATTAGTGTTTTTGTATCCTTTGGGTAAATATCCAGTAATGCAGTTCCTGAATTGTAGGGTAGTTCTATTTTTAATTTTTTGAAGAACCTCCATACGGTTTTCCATTGTGACTGCATCAGTTTGCATCCCCACCAACAGTGCAACAGTGTACCTTTTTCTCCACATTCTCACCAACACTTGTTGTTTCTTGTGTTTTTGATTTTAGCCATTCTGACAGGTGTGAGGTGGTATCTCTTTGTGGTTTTGATTTGCATTTCCCTGATGATGAGTGATGTTGAGCATCTTTTCATGTGTCTGTTGGCCATCTGTATGTCTTCTTTGGAGAAACATCTGTTCATGTCTTCTGCCCATTTTTTAATCAGATTATTTGTGTATTTGGTGTTGAGCTGTGTAAGTTCTTTACATATTTTGGATACTAACTCTTTATCAAATATGTTGTTTGCAAGTACCTTCTCCCATTCTGTAGGTTACCTTTTAGTTTTGTTGATTGTTTCCCTCACTGTGCAGAAGCTTTTTATTTTGATGTAGTCCCAATAGTTTATTTTTGCTTTTGTTTCCCTTGCCTCAGGAGACAGTTTTGTTTTTTTTTTAAATAAAAATTTTCACATGTTTGAGTATGTTCGTTTACTCAGGCTGCCATAACAAAATATCACAGACCAGTGGTTTACACACCAGAAATATATTTTCTCTCAGTTCTGCAGGCTAGAAATCCAGCAACAAGTTGTGACAGGGTTCGTTTCTGGTGGGACCATTTTTCCCAGTTTGCAGATGGCCAGCCATCTCCTGGCAGTGTCCCCGCATGTCCTTTCCTCTGTGTGCGCTTAAAGAGAGCAAGCTCTGTGTCTCTTTCTCCTCTTATAAGGCTACCAATCCTATCAGGCTAGGCAGCCTCATGACCTCATGGAACCTCCCTCAATAGCTGATCTCCAAATACAGTCAAGCTCAGTGTTAGGGTTTCAATGTATGAATTTGGCAGCGGGGAGAGACACAGTTCAGTTCATAACACTGGGTAACTTCCTCAAAGTACAATTTTGCATAATAGTCTTCTCTGCCTCCTCAGTGTTCTTTACCAAACTAAGAGATAATGTTGGACAGTCTCAGTAAACCCTGAGGCAGCTAGGAATCCATAGTACTGACTTAGCAGAGAGTACTCTCCCCCAAAGTTACTGTGAGTAACATATTACTCCCTCTTTGCAGAGAGTGACTCCTTATAAGCCCCTCCTGCCATCTCAACTTTCTCAGTCCCCCAGGTCTGATCATGCCAGTATGAGTAGTTTATATTAAGCAATGGTTCTGTTAAGGAAAGAAGAGTAAAGAGAAATGGAACTAACTTCAGATATGTTTTCTGTATCAAAAAATGAAGATAATTAAGGGATTCTTAATTAAATAATAATATTGACCCTGTTGATATGTACCTAGGACCTTAAAATTCATTAATTTTAGGGGCAACTGGGTGGCACAGTAAGTTAAGCATCCGACTCCTGGTTTTGACTCAAGTCGTGATCTCAGGGTCATTTTCTCATGGTCATGATCTCATGGTCATGAGCTCAAGCCCCACATCAGCTCCATGCTCAGGGCAGGGTCTGCTAGAGATTCTCTCTCTGCCCCTCCCCCTACTCATGCTCACACTCTCGCTCTCTCTAAAAAATAAATAAATCTTTTTAAAAATTAGTTAATTTTATAATTCCGCTTTTCAGAATTTATCCTAAGGACATCATCAGAAATTTGGCCATAAATGTATGTAAAGCTGTCCATATTATATGTAACAACAAAAATATCAGTAACTTAAATAAGGGAATGGCAAAGTCAATTGTGATATTGTCCAACCCTTAAATGTAATGAATGCCTGAGAACTTTGCATGAGCCAAGAACATATTCACAAAACAGTGTAAACCGGCATGTATGGAGGTTATTTGTTAACCAGTTCATGATTCCAAGAATTAATAATGGAGAATACATTTTCCTATTTTCCTGCATTTCCTATTCTAAATGTATTTTTAGATAACTAAGTATTGATGAAGGAAAGTTCTTCATAGAAGAATTCTAGGTAACATATGCAAAAGGAAATGACAGAATCAGAAAATCCCCTTTTTGCAACTACTGGGGCACCTGGCTGCCTCAGTCAGTAGACCATGTGACTCTTGATCTTGGAGCCATGAGTTCAAGCCCCACGTTGGGTATAGGGATTATTTAAAAAAAAAAAAAAATTCATGGTTGATGAAACCATTCAGGGAGCTTTGAAACTGGCAGATCAGGCTATCACCATGAAAAGAACTGATCAAGCTCAGAATCATTAAAGTGGGACAATCATACATATGCCTCATGCAGCAATGAAATTGGGATTACACACTGCTGTCTATGAAGTATTTCATCAAAAATAACTACTAATAACAATAAGTAAAATTGGACTCAAACCCAATCAAGTTTCTAGATCCAACTACCAATTATAAGAAATAAAGAAACAGCTAAATGACATGATGAAGAAGCAGTCAAATTCAGATTGTGAAATAGTCTACAAAACCAATGGCAGGTTTTTGCTCAAACAAATGGCATTTTTTAAAAGGAGGAGGGGGACCTATTTTTGACTAAATTAGACTTAGAAGACATACCAACCAAATGCAATGTGTGGCCTTTGTTTGGATCTTAATTAACAAACCCCACTGCAGAAAGTAAATTTTGGGACACTGGGTGGCTCAGTCAGTTAAGCATCTGCCTTCGGCTCAGGTCATGATCTGGGGGTCCTGAGCTCGAGTCCCACATTGGGCTCCCTGCTCAGTGATGAGCCGGCTTCGCCTTCTGCCTGCCGTTCCCCCTGCATGTGCTCTCTCTCTCTCTTACAAATAAATAAATAAAATCTTAAAAAAAAAAAAGTAACCTTTCATGTCAACTATACCTCAATAAAAAATGTTTAATATAAAAAGTAATCTTTGGGGGCGCCTAGGTGGCTCAGTTGGTTGGGCACCCAACTCTTGGTTTTGGCTCAGGTCACTATCTCAGGGTTGTGAGATCAAGCCCCACGTAGGGTTCTATGCTCAGTGGGGAGTCTGCTGGAGATTCTCTTGGTCTCCATCTACACCTCTCCCCACTCATGCTCTCTCTCTCTCTCTGTCAAATAAAAATAAATATTTTTTAAAAAGTATTTTTTTGAGATAACTAGGAAATTTTGAATATAAATTGATACTAGATGATATTAAAGAATTGCTATTTTAATTTTGATAAGGCTGATAACATTGATTGTGTTGAAAACAAAAGAAAAACTTCATATTTTAAAAACATATACTGAAGTATTTATGAGTGCAATTATATGATATTTGGAATTTGTTATAAAATACCATAGCAAGGGCGCCTGGGTGGCTCAGATGGTTAAGCGTCTGCCTTCGGCTCAGGTCATGATCTCAGGGTCCTGGGATCGAGTCCCGCATCGGGCTCCCTGCTCCTTGGGAGCCTGCTTCTCCCTCTGCCTCTCTCTCTCTGTCTCTCATGAATAAATAAATAAAATCTTAAAAAAAAAAAAAAAAATACCATAGCAAAAAAAAGTAGAGGTGGGGATGAGTAGATGGAGGAGTGAGATATAAATAAAATGTAAGGGCCAAAATGCTAATAATTGTGCAAGATAGACAATGGGTACATAGAGATTCATTCCAGTCTTCTATCTATTTTTAGGTATGTTTGAAATTTTCTGTAATAGAGAGCTTTTGTATCTTTTAATTTCCTTTATCATGAAATATGACCGAGTAAAATAAACCTAAAAATATTAATAGTAATTAACAGTAGATGATATCTCTGAATTGTGGAGTGACTGATGAATTTTGCTTCCTTCTTTACACTTTTTTCCCCACTTAATTTTCCACAAATATCGGTTATTTCTATAAGCACAAAAGCAGGCAATTAAAAAAATAAATGCTGGCCTCTTGATTAGGAATGTTGGCTGAGTCCCTTCTACCCCTGTTGTCCCATTGTCTGGCATTTAACAATATTACATCATGAGGAGTTGTATTATTTTTCTTGGACTCAGTCAGCATCCCTGAAGTAGTGGCTCAGAGGAAAACCATCTTCCAAGTTCAGATGTTTCTGAGATTAGAATTTAACAAAAGTATTACTACCTGTAGCATAGAAACATCCTGCAATGCTTATGTGAATAATAAGTACCTAAAATATAAATATCAAGGGACTAAGGAAATAGGGTCAGTCATCCAAGGACTATGAATGTTTTAAATAGAGCAGAGAACAAAAAAGCACATTATGAATAGGCTAGTCTTACTAGTTAGCTGAGTTAAAAATTGAAACTAATAATTTATTATGGGATATTCCAGGTAATTCAGAAAACAACCTCCTGAAATTAACAGAATTTTATGAAACTGACCTGTTTTTACATGTCTGTTATTAGGTGTCTGGATTTGTTAAAGGGGCCAAAATACTAGGGTGTGAAGGAATCAATTATTTACAGCCCAGGTCTCATATAAATAATGATGGTAAGGGAGGCGATTGGGAAGATAGGTGAAGTAGGTGAAGGAAATTAAAACATACAAACTTCCAGTTATGAAATAAGTAAGTCATGGAGATGAAAAGTATAGCATAGGGAATATAATCAATAAGATTGTGGTAACTTTGTATGTTGACAGATGGTAACTACACTTATTGTGGTGAGTGTTTCATAATGTATATAACTGTTGAATCACTATGGTGTATACATGAAACTAATACTGTATTATATGTCAATTGTACTTCAATTAAAAATTTTTTAAAATAGGGCGCCTGGGTGGCTCAGTCGTTAAGCGTCTGCCTTCGGCTCAGGTCATGATCCCAGGGTCCTGGGATCGAGTCCCACATCAGGCTCCCTACTCGGCAGGAAGCCTGCTTCTCCCTCTCCCACTCCCCCTGCTTGTGTTCCTGCTCTCGCTATCTCTCTCTCTGTCAAATAAATAAATAAAATCTTTAAAAAAAAATTTTTTTTAAATAAAAAACAGTGGTCAAAGAACCTCCAATTAAATATGCCAAATAATAGATATGATTTACCTCTTTCCATCTCCCCAAACCTCCCTAAATAAAGGGAGTAGAAGGGTGTAAATCTGTAAGAACAAAGACAGCAGGATAGCAACAACAAAGTTTTAATAACTGAAGCAGATGGATAAGTGGTTATTGACTTAGAAGAGTAGAAAAATCCAGCAATACATACATCAGGATCCCAGAAGGATTCAGAAATGGAGACACCTGGATATCTCTGAAAAAGAGGATGTAGGTAGGGCTGAAAAGAAAATTGGTTGAAAATCTGTATAATAAGTATATCTCAGGGGTGCCTGGGTGGCTCAGAGGGTTAAGCATCTGCCTTCGGCTCAGGTCATGATCTCAGGGTCCTGGGATCAAGCTCCACAGGGTCCTGCTTCTCCCTCTGCCTGCCACTCCCCCTGCTTGTACTCTCCCTCTCTCTCTCTCTCTCTGGCAAATAAATAAATAAAATCTTAAAAAAAAAAAAAAAAGAAGAAGTATATCTTCTCCCCAACTCTAATTATCCACAGAACCACCCCTCCCTGACTCCAGGAGATAAATAGAGTTTTACTCTCTAGAGAGGTTAATTAGAAAAACCCAAGTTTGGGGAGTGGGGGGATCAGGTACACCTGATGACTGGGATACAGGGGATTGAATAAAACTCTAATTATCAAATGTGAGATTAGAATTTGACACCCAGCTAAACTATCATTCAAATGAAAGTGTAGAACAAAGAAATATAAGGTCTCCCCAAATATGTTGATCACAATAAGTAACTGGAGGAAATGTTTCACCAAAATGAAGGAATAAACCAAGAAAATGGAAAATGTAAGCTCCAGGAAAGCAGCGTAGGAGAGAGCTACAGATGACAGCTATGCAGCACACCTATTCCAGACTAGGGTACAAAGTCTGTAGGCTTGAAAAAAGATGGCTTACTCAGGAGTGGGGGAAAGAGAAAAGGAAACTAAAAACTGATCTGATACATTCTAATATCTTAAGGAAAATGTATACTTCTGGCAGAAAAGTTGTGGATAAATTAACAAAGAGGTACGGAGAAAACTAAGCAAAAGGAAAAGTAAGATAATTATTACCTCTAGGGTAATATAGTCAATGACATTGTGATAGCATTGTACGGTGACAGATGGTAGCCACACTTGTGGTGAGCATAGCTTAGCATATAGAACAGTGTGTTGGTCCTTGGCATGTTTGCCCTCACATTCATTCCTTACCTGCACCCTCTTCTGCTCTGCTCTGCTCTGCTCTGCTCTGTATGCAGAGGGTCTAACCAACAGGCTGTTTTTCCCAGACTCCTTTGTTGGAGTTGACCAATGAGAAGTGTTTATCAGAGATACAGAAAGAAGAGAGAAAGGAGGGCATTTCCCCTTCTCTGCCTTGAGGATCATTTCTTGCAGCAACTGTCCTCCTTGACTCCTCCTTGACTCCAGCTACCACTAAAAAAGCCCATCCTGGTTCCAGCTTCCCTCTGGTAACCCAGGCCCCTGGGCTCTGATAACATCACCTCCTTCTGTCTCTCCAGCAGTCGCTAATCTGCTACATGACAATTTTTGTTTTTTTGATTGGACTCTGACTGATAAAATCATTGCAGAAATTCTTTTGTGTTGATCTGCAATTCTCCTTGGAGCAAGAGATAGTTGATACTTGGCCTGTGAGTCTTCTGAGGTAATCAGCTTTAGTAATTTTTAAAAACTTAAGTTTATTAATTTTTCCAAGGGAGATAGTGGAGAGGGGGCAAAGAGTTCATTTGAGGTGTGAAAAAGAATTTTTCACTGAGATAATCAAAGGGCTTCTGTAAGTACTTAATCAAGAGATAGAAGCCAGCCACCCTCTTCTGTTGAGGACAATGGTCCTCAACCTCGCTGTCCATCAGAATCATCTGGGGAGTGTTAAAAATCACCCCCGCCACGGAGATTCTGATTTAAATAGTCTAGGATGAACATGTATTAGAGCAGTGGTTCCCAGACCAGCAGCATCAGTATCACCTGGGAACTAGTTAGAAATGCAAAATTTGGGTACTTACTCTAGAATTACTGAATCAGAAACGTGAAATGGGCCCAGGCCTACCAGATAACCTGATGTACACTGAACTTTAACAACTGCTATTTCAAAACTACCTAGGCAAGTCTAACGTGCAGCCAAGTTTGAGAACCACTAATTTAGGCATAGACTATCAATAAAATCATAAGTTTTATTAAATACATATTTATTAAATTGCTACTATGTTTTTGAATTTCCTGTTAGTCAACAAAAGACAAAAGTTGAGATTATTAATAAAATTTGAAACTCTGCAGAAAGATGATACAGCAAAAGGAAAAGTTTAAAAGCCACAAATCTTCAACCATGCAGAACACAAAAAGAAAAATGAATCAAGAAAGTTCCTCTTTCTGAATTAAAAATAGCTAATTAGATATTCAATGTACTTCAACAATAGGTCGAGGTCCACTGCGGGATGCCTGTCCAGGTATCTCACATTTCTCCCACTTGCCTTCAATTACACTACCTATTACCAGTAATAGAACAAAATCTTTACTGTCAGACATGATCTTACATATCATGTAATCCAACATTTTGCAATCAGTAATTCATAGACTCTAGGGCTCACAGAAGTTCTCTGCAGTGTAGCTATTAGGATCATTTCAGATGCAATCACAGCAACGCCAACTCGAACTAGCATAAATAATCAAATATATTTTGTGTTCATTTAAGGTCCACAAGTAGTGACAGCTTCAGGTGCAGCTTGATCCTGTGGACTCCAAATCTATGGTGGGTTTTTTTGTTTTTTGTTTTTTTGGATTTACTCTCCTTGCATCAACTTTGACTTCAGACTTGAGGTCTCTCGTTGTAGCAAAAAGGCTACAGCAATATCAAGCCTCACATCAGGATCCTATACCATCCAGAAAAGTGTCTCTCCAGATAAATCCTGAGGGAAAAAAAAAAAAAACAAGGATTTTTTTTTCTTTTCAGAAATCTCAAAAAAAATATATCGTGGTTTGTGTTTAGCCCAGGCTGGTTCATGGGACCTGATCCTGGTGGTCAGGAGGATCCACTGGGCTTTGGTCCATCAGGGCCCATTCTTAGAGCTAGGGATGAAGTTGTTCTCTCCTGAGACGAATGGAAAACTAGGATACTGTTGTCATGGAAGAGTGCAATGAATGCCAAGAAGCCAAAAATGGCAAATGTCTGCTATGCGTGGGAGAAAAGGAGTGTTTTTAAATTGATAAGTAAAATAATTGTCCAGATGTTTTGCCTTAATTAGAAGCATCTTAGAGCCTCTAAGAGTTTACCAAATGAATTCATGGCACTCAATGGGGATCAGATGGATATTCTCATGACTCATTCTGTCAGTTTACTATCCAGATCAATATTACTAGTTGAATGTTTTACTTGTTCTTCAGCTTAAATTATTTCTATTCTTAATCACTTATTATATAATATAACACCCATAAAGGACCACTGATTAGAGACAGAAAGACATACATGTAAACATATGTTGTTCATGTTCACCCAGCACCTTCTGAGGATAGCACCATAATTTCTCACGGGAGAGCATCAGTACCTCTTTCCTACAATCAAGATGCATCTGTCTCCTAAAGCCAAACAGGGAGCATAGGACCCATATCAGGCCAATCCAATTCCCTTTCCTTGGACTTTGAATATCACCTGAGTGGCCAAGGACAGAAGAGAATGACAGAAGCTGATTCATCTTTATGATGACACGTTAATAGAACTATTAAATAGTTATGGTCACAAGATCGAAGAGCATCAAACACCCTTGCTCTTTCTCATACTTGGTCCTTGAGTCTCCTCTGATGTTTGAGTCACCCCAGAGTTTTCCAGTCAATTCTCTCTCTGCTTGAGTTTTCATGAAAAGTTTCTATTGTTCGCATCATATAATCCTGATAAGTATTAAAATGATAATTCTGAAATTTTTCTTCAAATGAGGGGCGCCTGGGTGGCTCAGTCGTTAAGCATCTGCCTTCAGCTCAGGTCATGATCCCAGGGTCCTGGGATCGAGCCCCGCATCGGGCTTCCTGCTCAGCGGGAAGCCTGCTTCTCCCTCTCCCACTCTCTGCTTGTGTTCCTGCTCTCGCTGCGTCTCTCTCTGTCAAATAAATAAATAAAATCTTTAAAAAAAAAAAATTTTTTTTCTTCAAATGAGCAACACTGAATTCATAAATTTCATGTCTGATCAAAATTTTTAGATGCACATCAACATACTTCTAGTACTTTAAAAACCATTTTTGAAAAGGGAAAATATAATATTGTATCCAATTTGACTTACAATTTATTAGGAATAAAGACCTTCTAAACTCTCAATGTGTTATTTGTGGGTAAGTGCTTGGAAATAGCAGCTTGAAGTCTTTTTTTTTATCCCATAGTTTAGAAACAAAGACAAAAATCACAAAAATAAACTAGCTCTTTTTTGAAGCGAAATGTAAAAATTCTAAGTATAGATACAAAAGCAACTTTTGGTCAAGATTTGATGCATAATGGACAGTTGAATTTTACTATAGGTTTCACTGTCCATTCACTCCCAAATAAAATATGACATAATATTATTTTTTGTTGGTTCATTAATAAATTGTGTTTTTTCTCATACCATAAGATTCAGGAAAATTAAGCATTTTCTAAAGTCAAAAGATATATTTAAATATATAGTAACTAATCCACAATGTATATAAAAACAATGTTAAGAAAAGGAATAGGAATTTATACAGTAATCTTTAAAGACAAACTGATCTGAAATTTTTACATGCCTTTAAAATCATTTATCATATATCACACAAATAATATATATTTTTTCAATTTCTAAGGAACTTCAGTAGATTATGTATTTAACTGAAAGGTGCTTGAGTCAAAAAAAAAAAAAATGCTGGGAAACACTGATCCACCTCTTTACTTGATAGAAACCAGAGAGGTCACACAGATAACCCTGAGAGGTGAGACAGAAGCAGGGTTCCTTAGAGTCTCAATGCCCATCAGACATTCTTGCTTCCTGCTACCACACATGCTCTTCGGTGCTGTAGACAGATGAATTCTCATCACCTTCTAGGCAATCAGTTACTATATCCATCCCCAACCCATCCATTTCTACGTCATTATATATATGATGGCTTGTGTGCCTCCAGATGAGTCTTGAATTGGATATTTTGAGGCTAAAATTTAGCACAGTGACCCAGGACCTACTGCCTGTAAATTGGTTTTGGACATGCTCAATGTTGAATGATGCTAAATTAAGCGTTCCTAGATCTGAGTTTACAGAGATTGAATATCTAATATTCAATAGAGGTGGAGTACTGACTCCCCTCCTCTAATTCTCTGTGAAAAGTTTGCTCTCACACCAAGGCAGAGACAAGGGCCAGATAGTAACTTTCATGGTGTTCCCTTGGTTGTTTCTGTTGCCCTGACTAGTCGCTTTTGAACAATTCTGCTATTTCCAGCTGTCTGATACCGCTGATGTGTAGACTTCCAAGAACTCGGGATCCCACGACATTGAAAGACCGTAAGTAACAAAGAATAATTCAAAGTCCCTGGGCAAAATTGTTCCCCTTGTTAAATTTGCTGCCCTGATAAGCAGGGGAGGAATAGCATTAGAAGATTGAAGAAACTATACTATCAGACCTTTAAGATACTTTGTAAAAGTTTTATGTTAGCTTGAACTAGGGCCTTATCGGACTCCCATAAACATAATAAATGTCATGTGGTTAAGAAAATCTCATTCTAGACGAAGAGTTCCCATGTTCCTTTAAATAACCCAAAAATCCTACGATCTACAGCTACAAAAATTAATTAAGCCAGCAAGTAAATAAAAAGGGGAAGAGTTTTCATCACTGTCCTATCTGCCAATGTGCTCCACCCATTTGGTTGGAATTTCTGATATATGTTGTTTCTGAAATTACAGCCAAAAGACACACTTTTCTTGAAAACTCTGCAGCCTGGCCTAACATTCAAGTGAGCTTCTCCAAGCCCATGTCCTGTCCTGCAATGCAGAGTCAGGCCTAATGTCCCTCTCTACCTCCTTCCCTTCTGATCAATAATGCCTTTCATTTAAATTCCAGAGCACTACTGCGGACAGTTTTTCACCCCTCAACAAGTCCACCTTTGTTCTTCTGTCAGCATGCAGTTCAAAAGAAGCTGCCAACATCCCCCTTTTGTGATTTATCGATGTTTTTACCTGACAGTTAGGTCCTTATGGTATCTCACAAAAATCTGCTTAACAGATAATATCCCTGAACTGCGGTATTAATACCAGCATGCCTCTACATGCAAAGTTCTAGTTCAAGGTGCCAGTCTCACATCTTCTTTGGCTACCGTGGAAGCCTGAAATTCAAAATCTTTATGAAAACACACCTTAGACTCGGGCTTACTCTATTGTGTAGTAAATACCATGGATTAAGTAAAATCGCCCGAGATTTTCCTGCTAAATGAGCTCTGTGTTTAAGTTCCCTAAGGCCACCGAAGAGCCATGACCAATAGAAGAAGTAGGGATGGGTATGGTCACCATGATATTTGCCACTCAAATATTTGTTCATTCTTCAGTATTCCTGTCTTGGTGACCTAGGCGTGAAAGTTACATATTAATTGAACCCGCCTTAATCAGGGGATGCCTATGCTTACTTTTTCAACTCTAAAACTCAGCTCTCTGATCCTTGAAGTTAGAGTTTTTGTCAGAGAAAACAATAGGACAGACTAAGATTACTCATAAATATATCGTGGAATGTCTGGAAGGCTGAGTGGAGCATAGGCAATGCAAACACCATTCTAGAAGTGAAACCACATTTCTGGAAAAGGGAAGCTTTCAGGGAGCAGAAACTCACCAGAATACAGAAACTACAGGAAAGAGAGCTAGGATATGCTTCAGACGCCTGTGAATAGCAAAGTTAATGTCTGTGTATTAGCAGGCATTTAGAATTATAGAATAAACACTTGTTTTCAGGTTTCTACTATTTGTCCAGTTTTTCTTTCTTCCTTCCTTTTCTTCCTTCTTTTCTATAATACAGGATTGGATAATATTTTGTTGATGTTCATCATTTTAAGTCTGTTCGTGTTTCCCTTTCCTTGACTCTATGAGTATCAAAACTGGATTGCCTTTCTGATCAGTAAATGGAAACTTTTTTTATAAATGCAGAAACCTTTTGAGTGTATGTGTGTGTGTGTGTGTATATAAATACATTCACAGTCTTTTATGAAGTCCAAAGTAAATGAGTTGTTTTAGTCACCTAAAAGCACTTAAAATAATAATGCCATTGAAAATCTTAACAGATATTTTAAAATTATAATATACGTCTGTATAATGGAATGTCTTTTTTATCAAAATGTTTCAGGATAATTAATTTATGAATTTGCTATATTGCATACTCTTTAATCAACATGATTGCCAAATAAATAAAATTATTTACCTAGGCATTTTAGATTTACAAAGAGAAAGACAAGATATACCTTGGATACAGTTGCTAGTAAATTGTTCTGGACACCCTATGTACTCAGTGCATTTTCGCTGATCAGCAGGCTGGCTGATGGAAGGTCTATCTCTCTCAGACAGCCGGAGAGGTATAATGGAAGGGCGCTGGACTAGGAGCCAGAAGATCGGATATCAGCTCTGCTGTGTCCCTGGGAAAATGGCTCAGCCTTTATAACTCTCAGTTTTTTCATCTGTAAAATAGGATAAAAATATCTTCTGGCCTGTCCTGCTGGATTATTAGAAGAGTCTGAGAAGACAAGGCATGGGAAAGCATTTTGTAAATGCAAGGCATTCGTAATACAATTTTACTTAACTAGTAATTGATATTCTCCTGCTTGAAAGCCACTTTTTCAGAAACTAAGGCTATTAGTTGTGGCAGTTTGCGTATATCCCAAAGCTAAATTTGACACAAAAACATCAAGTTCAAAGGCCCAAACCATGTGACCTGTCCTTAGGCCTGAAAATTATTCAATGTTTCCTAATGCTGGGGTCAGTCAGCTGGTGCCTCGGGATGGACACTCAGCTGTATCTGGGGACCAGTTTTCCCCTGACCTCAGTATCACAGTGTTTCAACTGTCATGTGTTAAAAGCTGGTTGATAAGAAAAATGAGGCAGGGTACAAAGACCTGGGGCTCAGATACCCAGGTCAGGTTAAGTCACTATTGGGAGTTGGGAAACATTTTCAGCTATGGTTCTCATGTTTATTTAAATTGAGTTTAGCCTTAAGGTAAACCATTAACCTACTTTAGCAGCGACCAAGTTAGAATAGCAATGCAGTTTCTCAATTCAGTTATCATCTGGGCCCACTATGTACCCAGTGCATGAATGAGTATGTTATCACTTGGTCACCTAGGCATTCAATCTGGGCAGAAGTTGTTTTGCAGAAGGTCATAGCCTCATCTTATGTTTGTCTCATCTTTGATGGATGAAGGGGTGCACCTCTATGAGAACATGACTGATCGAATGGAACCGGCTTCAACATTAGCATCAGGACAGCATTCTCGTTTTGGGTGGTTAAAATTTCAGCTTTCAATTTTCAGATATCAGAACATCAAGAGAGTTTTCTGTAAATGAACTCATACTTTTCCCTGCTCCTGCCACTTCACAGCCATATTATATCTAGAAGCAAAGATGTGGGCACCGGACTTTCGGTGTTTCCATTAGCAGGTTGGTTTGCACCTCTAGATAAAGGTGTCTGGGGGAGTCCAAATCTCATTTGCCAGGAGGCTCCTTTTTACTTTTCCACTTGCCTTCTATATTGTATAACACTAGAGAGGTAAACAGCATAGATTTCCAGGCCGAGAGCGAGCAATAAACTAGCCCAAGTCTACAAGAAGTCAAGCAGTGGAGAAGCAGAAATTGTAATAAAACCCAGGCAGCAGGGATGTAAAAAATACTCTGTTTTAATTAGTTCTACCTCTTTCAGCCTCCTGACATTTGTCCAGTTATCCTCTACTTCATTACCAAGAGCTTGTTCAGGTAAAACAATTAATAAAAATATTAGACTGCCACTCCCAACAATTTAAAAAACATATCTGCAAGCAGAATTGCTACATCCATTTATTCAGCCATTTTAAAAAATAGGGTAGTATTATTAGCAAATTGAGACCTAGTGAAGCTGTGACTTGTCCAAGCACTTTCCTAATCTATAAGTCAGGGTTGAATCATCTCTAGGGTCCCTTGAAGCACTAATATTCGACGCTTCTACCTCAAATGGTAAATGGAAGCATACAGCTCTTGAATTAGTTGGGGCAAAATTAGTATACCTATTATAATGTAGCTGATACTTCCAGAAACCAATTTTATCAGTTTATTTCAGGATCTCCTCCTAAATGGTTTATTCCTAGTTACTCTTTGTAAGTGACCAAATAGCAAAGATAAATCAAATCAGTAAATCAAATAGCATAGACAAAAAGAGATGTAGGTCAAAGGGGACAAACTTTCAGTTATAAGAAGAATAAGTTCTGAGGATCCAACGTACAATGTGGTGATTATAGTTAATAATTCAGTATTGTGGCCTTGAAAGTTGCTGAGAGGAGATCTTAATCGTTCTCATCACCCATTAAAAAAAGAGTTAACTATGTGAGGTGAGGGATGTGTTAAATTATCTTGATGTTGAGAAGCGTTCCACAATATATAGGTATATCAAATCATCACATTATACACTGTAAGTATATACAATTATATTTGTCCATTATTCATCAGTAAAGTGGGGGGTGAGGGGCAATACAGCTCACCTCTCAATATTAGAGCACTGGCCATAATCACAACTCCACACAATTGCTTATAAAAGCTACTGAAGGGTGCGCCTGGGTGGCTCAGTTGGTTAAGCAACTGCCTTCGGCTCAGGTCATGATCCTGGAGTCCCGGGATCGAGTCCCACATCGGGCTCCCTGCTCGGCGGGGAGTCTGCTTTTCCCTCTGATCCTCCCCCTCTCATGCTTTCTGTCTCCCATTCTCTCTCAGGTAAATAAATAAAATCTTTAAAAAAAAAAAAAAAGCTACTGAAAATTCATCCTATATCTATCTTTACTTTAAGTGCTTTGGGCCTTAAAACATTCTAAGTCAGATCCCAGATGTTGCTTGCTTTCCAACTAACGACTTTACTTAACATCTTTCATGGGTGTTGATGGTTTTTTCAATTCCACAGACTAGGGGAAGCGCAGCAGTGACAGTTTTGTTCCAGTACATTGTGCTACTAGTTGGCCTCAATCCTGACCTAGACAGAACATCTAAAAGCTGAAAATTAATTTAGAGTCTATTCCCGGTCAGTCCTTGGCATCTTTGCTGAGAAGACCTATTAATGCCAACTTCAACAGAAATAAACACAAGCACATTAAGAATTGGACTAAGACCATCAGTCATTTAACATAAGACAAATGGCAAAGCCTATCAAATCATGAACCTACCAACTAAAAACTGAGTACAGGGCGCCTGGGTGGCTCAGTTGGTTAAGCGACTGCTTTTGGCTCAGGTCATGATCCTGGAGTCCCTGGATCGAGTCCTGCGTCGGGCTCCCTGCTGGGCAGGGAGTCTGCTTCTCCCTCTGACCCTCACCCCTCTCATGTGCTCTCTCTCTCTCATTCTCTCTGTCTCAAATAAATAAATAAAATCTTTAAAAAAAAATAAAAATAAAAATAAAACTGAGTACAAGTAGCAAATCCAAAATGTCATGGTGGGTAATAATCCATTAAAAGGTATACAGTTACACATTACCAACAAGGAAGTTAATATACTATTAAAGGAACAGACTGGAAAACTCTAAAAGTAATGATTTGGAGATACAATTTGAACCAAAAATGCTTCGAAGTAACATAATGTAATTTAGGACATTTCACTAAAAACTATCCTTTGTACTTGGCACAATTTAAGATACGCACAAAGATACATTTCTGGGTTATGTGAAAATGTTATTATCCTAAAAATAACAGTAAACTAAAAACATTAAAACATGACTAGTAATCTATTAGCTTAATTTTTTAAACACTTTCAAATATATTCATAGGTGGAGAGATGTATAAGGTTATCAAGTAAGTACAGGATTTTCTCGACAGTAAATCCTAGCAGAATGAAGCTCATTTGTACTAATTTTTTAATATCTAAACCACCAATTTATTTTTTTTAATTTTATTTACTTGTCAGAGAGAGAGCACAAGCAGGGGGAGCTGCAGGCAGAAGGAGAGGGAGAAACAGGCTCCCCGCTGAGCAAGGAGCCCCATGTGGGACTCAATCCCAGGACCCTGGGATCATGACCTGAGCTGAAGGCAGCCACTTAACCGGCTGAGCCACTCAGGCATCCCTAAACCACCAATTTAAATCAGCAAACTATATTATAGAATCATAATGCAAGCATGTCCTTCATGGTTTATTAATAGATATTTTAGACACATCTTTGCATCCACAGGAGAACTGGATTAGAAGACTACTTTTCTGGGATCTGACCTACCTTCAAAAGGGGCAGGTCCAGACTAAAAGTCTGTCTCATGCAGCTTACAGATGGGGACACTAGTGTTTTCACTTGGGCAAGTGTTGCTTCTGCTGCAAGGCACACTGATATTTCAACGTGTGAGTAAATGATCAGGGGAATGAGGCCAGGACTGGGCAGGGACAAAGCTGGGAGAAACTGACCCAACTATAGGACTGGTGCCCAAGGAGGTAGTCTACAGTCAGTGACCAGTCCAAAAGGGCACAGTGATCCTCGTGCTTGGCTGCAGCGTCATCAGTATCTGAGACCCACTGAGAAGGTAAAGTCTGGCAAATGAGGTTTTAGGCAGTAGGTGATCTGCTGAAACAGATGGGTCTGTCACCATAGAACCTGCATCGGGTCAGGGTCCAGGAGGAATCATCCGTCATACTCGGGATGATTCAAGAAGGTTTGATAAAGGGACTATTCTAAAGATGTAGGACTAAATCACAAGGGAAAATGCAATACCCCAATACCCAGCTGGGCTGTAACCATCATAGGCCAGAAAGGGTGAGGAGTGGGAGCAGTTTGTGGAATCCGGAAGCAGAAGACACCTGGAGAAGGTCTCTGACCTTCGGCGGAAGGAAGTAGACAGCTAGAGGTAACCCCAGAGGGAAGGAATTGTTAACATAACTGCCCCATCTCATCCAGTCATTCCCTGGGATCTCCTACCAGGGCTCCCCTTTGGCCAAACCCAGCTAGAAGTTGGAAGACAAGGATCAGTGGGTCTACATAAGTCAGTATGGAAGTGGGGGAGGGAGAGAGATTCAAAGTGGAAAAGGGTGAAGAGGGGTCTGGCAGGGCAAACAGAAGAATGACAGCACACCTTGGAGGGCATTCTATTTCAAACAGCATCCCCCAAAATATGTGTGAGTCTGGGGATGAGGGTCCAAATTCTGGAGAAAGGGGTCAGCCGAGTGAAATAGGATACTGGAGCCTGAGTCCAAAAAAAAAAAGAAAGAGAGAGAGAAGAGGGAAAAAAAAAAAAGGTCAGAGGAGGACTCCACCCCCATAGGCAGTCAGGATGCGAAGCAGAAAACCAAGGCAGAAGTATGCTGGCACAATTTATGCCAGGGGTGTAGGAGTAAGGAGAAGTCTCCAGGCATGCTGGAGGACTGCCTACAGAGCAGAAAAGCTCATTCTACATCGAATCCACTGATGTCTTTGGCACTGAATGTCCATCCTTCCTGGGTCAGGATGGACATGAGGACAAGTCAGGACTGAGTCTACCTGCACCTGAGAGAGCATGGAAAAGAAAGGAGGTGACAGCGCAATTGAAGACTGCATCACAAGGATCCTTGTAGGCCATGGATGGCACTTTCAAATTGTAAAAGGTGAGGAGAGTAAACAAAGGTGTGGGAAGAACGTAGGAAATGTAGAGACATCTCAAGGGATGTTTGCTCCACCCCTCGGCTTGAGACACAAGGGTGCATTTACAAAACCCAGAGCTGCAGAGATGCCCTGACCTAGAATTAAGGAACAGCACCTGTCGTAGGGGAGGAAACCAAGGGGACATGTCCCTGGACCTCGCCCTCCAACCTTCTCAGATCTCCTGCAGGATTCCCCATTGAGCAAACCCAGCCAGAAACCAGAGGACCAGCTTGGCCTGGACCATTCCAGTCAATTTTGTAGGCCATAAAGCAGGATGGAGAAGGGCAAGCCGAGGATGTGGCAGAGTTAACAGAAGATATCCAGCCCTGACTTACAATGGAATCCTAGTGAAAAATGTCGAGGGCCTCCCCATGAGATACTTATTAATGACAAAGGGAAAAATTTACAAAGGGAATAATTTCACAGTAGAGAAACAAGCAGACTCCACCTTGACAAGGTAATCCAGTTGATATCACTGGTAGCGGGGCCGACTGACAGCACGTGCCCCCCTATATGATTCCCTGTGAAGAACACACATCACATCCTTGTATGCCCGCCGGAAATGCATACCTGAATCTGATCGTGAAAAATCAGCAGACAAACCTGAACTGAGGGACAGTCTACAAAATAATTGGCCTGTCCACATCAAAAATGTAAATCTCGGGCGCCTGGGTGGCTCAGTTGGTTAAGCAACTGCCTTCGGCTCAGGTCATGATCCTGGAGTCCTGGGATCGAGTCCCTCATCGGGCTCCCTGCTCAGCAGGGAGTCTGCTTCTCCCTCTGACCCTCCCCCCTCTCATGCTCTCTCTATCTCATTCTCTCTCTCAAATAAATAAATCTTAAAAAAAAATGTAAATGTCATGAAAGACAAAGAAAGACTGAGGAACTGTCCTGGTGAAAGTTGGCTAGAGAGGCAGGACAACCGTGTGCTGTTTGTGATACAGGATTTTCTTCTGCTATGAGCATATTATAGGACAAACTTGTGAAATCTGAACTAGATATTAAATCAGAAAACAGTATTATATCGATGTTACTGACCTGATTTTGATTCTTGGGCTGTGGTTCTGTAATAAAAAAGCCCTGTCTTTAGAAAATATACCATGAGGTATTGGGGGGTAAAGATGCCTCATGTCTGCTTTCAAACAGTTCAGAAAAAAATACATAGAAAGGAAGGAAAAATTATCATAAAACATTAACATTTGGGCAATGTGGGTGAAGGGTATGTGGGAGTTCTTTTACTATTTTTTGCAATTTTTCTTTAAGTCTGAATTATGTCAAAACAAAAGACAAAAATGATGAGAACTCCACCTGGACCACTAGCAGTGGGGCTAGAGAGAGGGCCATACACAAGGAATATGTGGGGGAGGTCAATTGGATAAGATTTAAGTGACGAATTATGTGTGCGGGGTTCACAGCGACCATGAGATTTATGGTTTTGACAACTGCATAGTGCAGATGCCGTGATTGTGATCCTCTTAATGTGCCCTAGCCAAAGAATCCAAATATCTATTTCTATAACTTATTTATTATATTTCTATTGCACTGACATTGGATTGACATGGTCAGTTAAATATCAGTAGATCCAAAACAGGATCCTTTCCCAGGAAAAGCAAGCAATTGTCGATTTGCCCTGCACAGAAAGAAAGCATGCCCCTGGCCAACCAGTCTCTCTTCTGCAGGCTTCCCTGGGGTGCAGGAGTCAGAGATGTTTCAAAATAGCATATGAACATTTAGAATCCAAATGTAACTCAGACCTATGAGAGAGTGGTTAGCTGGAACCCGTGGGGGAAGCAAGCTGTAAGAGAGAACATTCCAAACTCTCCTGCCCTCGTGGCAAACATTTTCTTCCAGTCCAGAGTTGCAAAAGAAAATCATGTGTCTTATAGGCTTCCATCAATCACTATCAGTCATCAATTTATGCATTTTGCACCATTTCTTTGATCCTCCCGTGTGTCCTATTGCAGCATACGACGCCCAGTTGTTTAAGGCATTGGTTCATTCAACAAGCGTATACTGAACACTGCCATTAACATCAGCCTTATAATCAGTGTCAGATAACCCAACCTCTGCAGGAAATAGTGACGGAAGCATATAGCATCTCTGCCGTATTTTTTAAATTGGCATAAGCTTTGTGGGATGAACTGTGAAAATGGATTTAAATGTTTAATGAATTTCAGTTTTATCATGTCTGTTTTTATTACTCACAGCCCTAGTAAGATGGTAATTATAACTAGAGTATCCCAAGTATTGGTGGATTCTATTGAACAACTGGCATCCAGCGCCTAGCAAGCTTAGCCGCACCCGCGGCTGTGGGTGACAGGGCTGCGAAAGGAAAAATATCGAGCTGAAAGAGGCAGCTGCTTACTAACTGATGTTGTTTTGAGAAGCTCCAAGAAGGCATCATTACCCATAAATTCTGCCGTGTTACCATTAAAAATCCCAGCCTTTGAAATAACCACACCTAACAAGGTCTCTATTAAAACGCCACCACCCAGGCGCCTGGGTGGCTCAGTCGGTTAAGCATCTGCCTTCGGCTCAGGTCATGATCCCAGGGTTCTCGGATTGAGCCCCATGTCGGGCTCCACGCTCAGTGGGGGGTCTTCTTCTCCCTCTCCCTCCCCGCCCCGTCTATCCCCCCACTTGTGCCCGAGCGCACGTGCGCTCTCTCTCTGTCTCTTTAGGAAAAATAAATAGATCTTTAAAAAAATAAAACGCAACTACCCTTAGGCGTGTCGATGATACAGGGTAAATCATTTTTAATATTTTATATTTATTTTAGTTAATATTTAGTATTATATTTAATATTTAGTCAATATTAAATATTGTTAAGGGAGAGGGTAACATAGAGTATTTGGGGATCTGAGAGAAGATTTTGAGATGGAGGAAAGAGCTAAGAATAGGGAAGTGCAAAGTCCTAGGAAAAAGGAAATCTGCCTACTTCACAGCTTTCGCTCAGGCCAGCCCTGGAACTAAGGTCATGAGTGTATGGGTGTGTTTTCTTTAACTTTGTCTGGCAATTTTTTTCCAAGGCCACAATCTACAGCCCCAGACTTAACACAAACACATTGTATCGGAAAGAGAATTGAGGAACAAGAATGTGGAGACTCAAATAATTACTAAAAAATTCAGAGCACATGCCCACTGACATCATCCTTTAAATGTGGAAAATAGCACCCAAATCATTAAGTAACCCAGGCTATTTGCTTACCTTCCCTATTTGCTTACCTTCCTATGACCTGCCATTTCCAGCATTCTCTATCAAAAAAAAGTGATGGTTTTTTTTTTTTTTTTTTTTTTTCTGACTAGATGAAAGAACATCACTGAAGTCTGCAGCAGTTTGTAAGAATATCTCCAAGCGTGGGGCTGAACATCTTCAATTGATTTTCAAAGGACATTTTCTTCATGGAGATATGTTTGGGATTTCAGGACTCAAAGCCTTATACCTTAAGCCTCATTTTCAAACTGAGCATTCTCCTTTAACTTCTCTCCTCACCCAGAGTGTGCATATGACAGGCAGCTCGCTGGGACCTCTGTCTGATCACAGCCCACAGTCCAGCAGGAGGGATCTTCCAAGCCAGGATCCAAAGGTAAACTGTGTATATTCTCACGAACACCACTCTGGAAAGGAGCTCACATTTAATCACTTTCAAGTGCTGCATCTCTTGCTCTCTGATAACTTCCATTTTAATTTTCTTCTTTAGTGATGAAAAAAGAGCAAAGAAAAACTTAGAATCATTTTCTCCTTGTACTTCGCCCCTGGAACTATATTTCTAAACTTTTCCCACCTTGACTTTTTCCTGAGAGCAGATAAACCCTTAGAAATATAAATCTTACCTGAAACTAACATAAGGTTATATGCCAATTATACCTAAATAAAAAAAAAATGTTTTAACTTTAAAAAATCAAAAAGAGAAATGTAAATCTTATAAAATCCAACAGGGTCCATTTCTGGTCGGGCCCCATGTATATAAAATGGTGTGATGCTTTCTATCTCATAGGGTGAGGTTACAGGTGAAATTATATCACACATGTTGATTATCTTGCACATCTTGGCAAGTCAAAAGCAGGATAGAGCCCGATGATGCTGAAAACATCACTGAGAACAGTGAGACCGTGTATGCCACTTTACAATGTACAATGCATTTTTATACATGTGATCACACAACACCCCTGTGAGGTAGCTGCAATAGTATTGTTGTATTACTTTTCTAAGTTTGCATAACAAATGGCCACAAATTTAGTGAATTAAACAACACAAAGTTAGTATCTTACAGTTGGCAGAAATCCAACAAGGGTTTCATCAGGCTAAACAAACCTGTTAGCAGGGCTGTGTTTCTTTCTGGAGGCTTTGGGGGAGACTCAGTTTCCTTGCTTATTTGGGTTGTTGGCAGATTTTAGTTCCTTGCAGTTGTAGGACCAAGGTCCCCATCTCCTTGCTGGCTGTCATCAGAGAGCCGTTCCAGCCTCTGTAGGCTGCCCCATTCCTTGGTTCGTGCCTCTCCCCTCCTCACAGCCAGCAACATTAGGGTGAGTCCCCTCTCATATTTCCTCCTGCCTCATCTGTCATTTTTCTGGTTTCAGCCAGGGAAAGTTTTCTGCTTTAATGGTATATGTGATTAGATTGGGCCCACTTGAATAACCCAGGAGAATCTCCCCATCTCAAGGTGCATATCTTTAATCACATCTGCAAAGCCCTTTTTATCATGTAAGGTAACAGATAGACAGGTTCCAGGGATTAGGACATGGACATCTTGGCGAGGGGTGGGGGGTTGGTCATTAATTTGCCCTCCACAGTTATCATTACCCACATTTTACAGAGAAGAATGAAGATCAAAGACTTAAATAAAAGACTTGCAAGGACACATAGTAAGTAGCGAAGAATGGACTCAAATCCCAAAATTGTTTTATTCCAAACCCAAGTCAGTGTTCTTCCAATAGACTGTCTTGTTTCTGAAAGGCAACTCAGCATTTACCCTCCTGCATTTTCTCCCCCTTCCCCACCCACATGTAAACCCACACTTCCATTAATTATATTTTAGGCTGGCATTCTTGAGGAATTAACACACTTTCCAAAGCTTCGTGGAGAAGCCAAAGTTCAGATGCATTCCTACTCATTTTGTTGTAATTTTTTCCAAGGCTTATACCATGTTGAAAGTATTATTTGCCAGCAAATGGACACTTTCATCTACAACTGTAAAATGTTTCCTGATTGGTTGAGTGCTAAAAGAAGTTTATATCATGCTACATGTGGGTTATTTCACAACAATTTTTCTCAAAAGATGTACTTAGAAATTTGATACCAAAATGTTTAATATTCATTTCAGACAGTACCAATCACTTTGCATTTCCTAGAAAATATCTCTAGTCTTTTTTCTTGTTAGTGGAATTTAGAAGCATAATTTAAATTTATTTTAGGGGCACCTGGGTGGCTCAGTCGGTTAAGCTTCCGACTCTTGGTTTTGGTTCAGGTCATGATCTTGGGGTCCTGGGATCAGGCTCCATGCTCAGTGTGGAGTCTACTTGTCCCTCTACCTCCCCCTTTGCCACTCTTTCCACTCATGCTCTCCTCTCTCTCTCTCTCTCTCTCAAATAAATAAATAAAATCTTTTTTAAAAATAAAAATAAATAAAGTAATTTTAGTGTGATTTCAGTCAACTAGTGAGTGTTTATTAAGCCCATTAATAAATACAGAATGTCAGTCAGTAAGCAATTCAAGGGAATATGTGATTAAGTGGCAAATTGTGGGGGCCAGACTATACTTTGAGAATAATTGTGTTCTTGAAATACAAGGAGATTCTTCTGATTAGAAGAGAAGATGCTCATTAAAGAAAGATGGATAATAAGTTCTGGTTGGTTGTATGCAGAAATCATAAGGGACCCTTAACGTCTGGCCACCATCAAATGTATACAAGGATAATCACAAAATGAATGTTTTTATCAAAAAAATCCTGAGAAATAAAAGTCATTAGCTTAATGCATTTTGAAAGAATTATAAATAATTACAAAATAAAATCATTCTTTAAAAGGACCAGGCCTAGGAGTAGATGCACAACAAAGAGACCTTAAGATTTTTGAGACTTTGAGGAGGGAAGTGAGACTTAGGAAAAATTAGTCTGACAACAGTACCTAGTCTGAGCTGTAAGGGCAAGAAAATAAGGACAGGTAAACAGCCAGATGCTTTCCCGCTATCTAAGTCTGTGATAATGAAGGCAGTGTAATCTTACAGTTGATGAGCTCTGGGAGCAGACAAATGGTTTAAATCCTGGCTTTGCCACTTACCAACTCTTTGTCTTTGGGCAAGACAGTTGATTACTCTAAGACTCAATTTTCTCATCTGTAAAATGGGGATGATAGTCCCCCTCATGGAATTGTCATGAGAAATAAATGATATATATAAGAAGCATATAGCATCTGGCACATAGAAAACACTCAGTTTTCTTGTAGCTGTCATGATCATCATGACTATTAAGAAGGGTAGCAACGGAAATAGAAAGAGAAGGGACAGAGGTCATTTTGAATGCAATGTGATGAGGACACAGTAAAGGACTCCAGACTTTCTAACCGATCACGGAAGCTGAATTATTTAGGAAGTTGGTGGGGCCTAAAACCTGGCTCGAACTAGATCTTCACTCTAAATGCATCGCCCTCAATTGCTCAATTTGCCTATCCACATAAGGCAAAATATAGTCAGAACCATACTCAGAAGACTTTGGATTTAACAGCTTTGTCCAATAGAACTTTCTACAGTGAAAGAAGTGGTCTTTATCTAAAATGTCCAATATGGTAGACACTAGCCACACAAGCCACATGTGGCTATTGAGCCCTGGAAGTGTGGCTAGTGCAACTGAGAAACTGTTAATTTTTAAGTTTAATTTCATCTCATTGATGTAATTAACAAATCTCATTGTCATTCCATTTAAATGGCTGCATGTGGCTGGTGGCCACCTCCCGAGGCACTAGCATAGTGTAGTTCAACTCCTCATTTAACAATTCAAAGGTAACTATTGAATATGCTCACATTACCCAAGAGTTTACTTAAATCTGAAGGATGGGTAGAGAAAAGGAACTGAGTTAGGAGGTAAGAAAGCATATGGGAGACACTGAAGACAAAAGACCATCTTCCAATCAGAAGAAGTTTGAGTACATCTGCTCCTCCCAGTCTCTGGGTAGAAAGAGAGCTAATGGGGAAGGAAAAGGGAGGTAGTTTGATTTCACTTCCTCTTTTTGCCTTCCCTATCTATCCTTCTACTTCACTTCCAAATTTAACCCTTTAACTAATTGCTTCCCTCTCCTACCTCCTTCCACAGTCGTGATAACACAGAAACATAGGCATTCTGGGAAACTTCTTTTGTCTTTCCTAAGTAAATTAGAAGAGAACTAGAGAAATTGAACTATGATTGGCAGTTGATACAAAGGCTTCAGCTGATCTTTGGGGGAGCACTTCAGCTAGAATGGCCCTAGCAGACTTGTCTCGAATTGAGGCAGAGAGGCTGGTCCTTTGAATTCCCCCCGACCCCAACATAAGTCATTCACTGAATGTAGGCTGTCCCCCTAGGGAGGAATCATAGACTTGGACAAGGCAGCTGCCTTTGGCAGGGGACAAGGCCCAGAGAAAGAGATTCCTGGAGAAGAAACTGGCTGTTTGTCTCAGCAACCAACACTCCCACCGGCTGACACACAGAATGAGACCATAGGGTAGGGTGGCGTGGGAGGTCCCTCTGGGCAGCATGCCACAGTAGTCACCGAGGGTCTAACCCTGGCTTTGCCATCGGCAAGTGAACATGAATAATCCACTGAGCTTTCTTAAGCTCTCATTTCCTTATCTGGATGCAAGGGAAGTAGAAGAGCTGAGTTCGAACTGATATATTTGGCACTCGGGCTTTTTATTTTAAGATTTATTCTGATTTCCTATTTTATTTACAAATTTGCGGTTTTTAAAGTGATATTTTCAAGGCAGGGCAAAGAGGGGAGATTTATATGGAAATTTTTTCTGATTTTCATAGAAACAGATGGTTCTATCAATATACTGCTTCATTTAAAATAACCTCAAAGTCAGTACTTAGTTTCCATAAACTGAGGATTTCTGACTTTCCTTCATCACTCTGCATCTTTACAAGGTATCTGAGTTTTACTATGCCACCTGGCTTTGTCACTGTACTGTGGGATCCATCACTTTATTTTGTGATCATGAGTTATATCTATTCACCTTTAAACAAGGCATACACACACACATACACACAAAGACCAACTTTCACTGATGAATCTAAAAGGACTTAAGAGGGCGCCTGGGTGGCTCAGATGGTTAAGCGTCTGCCTTCAGCTCAGGTCATGATCCCAGGGTCCTGGGATCGAGTCCCACGTCAGGCTCCCGGCTCAGCGGGGAGCCTGCTTCTCCCTCTGACCCTCTCCCCTCTCATGCTGTTTCTCTCTCGCTCGCTCTCTAAAAAATAAATAAAATCTTTAAAAAATAAATAAATAAAAAGGACTTAAGAATACAGTCTTATCAGTGTCATTGTGATTGGGTGGGACTGCTTTTAAACCATCTGTTGGAAAAAAGTTCATATCCCATTCTTAAATGTCTCCAAGGAGCTCTTTAAGATTGTGATATATCCTTTATTCAGTGATCGGCAGTCCTCACAGTGAGGAAGTTCTTTTTGATATCTAACCCAAATCTCTTCTACTGCAATTTCAAACCACTTCCTTTTCCATCCTTACTGAATTAAGAAAGGAGCTGGTAATCATTGTCACCTGCTTCCTATAATTTTTGTATGTATAACTTCATTAGAATTTATTTACACCTAAACATTCTCCCCATATGACATTTTATCCCACTTAGCTAATGTCTGCTTTTTAACTCTTGAGAAAAATCATTTAATCTTTTTAGTGTATTTTCTAGCTGCTTTATATATTCCATAAACTATGGAGACCAAATTTAATGAGTCTTTAAAACACCATGAATGATGAAGTCTTTGTTATTTTGGGGGTTTGGCATTGTTACAATTTAACATGGGTTAGCTTTCACATTGCCTTACACTATCCCTACATTAAAAATGTATATCAGATTGTTTAACCTCAAGGAAGAAGCAGTTTTCCCACAAGACCTATTTATAAAGTAGGATAGTGTCTTCCCTTATATGGGAAGCTAATGTAAACTATTAATGACATGTATCAGGTGCAAAATGTTCTCAGTGCTAACTCTTTCCAAATAATCTTTAAAATAACAAGACTCGTTTGGTCTATTAGAGTTTGGTTTTGAAAGACAAACATTTTAAGTCTTACTAGTTCATCAATCAATACTGGGGAAGTGACTGTTTTCTTTGAATGCAGTCTTCATGACATCATTGGCTACTGTGGATTTCTTCACATGGTTCTTTGCATGCGACAGTCTGTGACACATAACATCTTTCTTGATGTCTACAGAATCAGAAGAAAAAATGAATGGAGCTGCTTAGCAGACTTTTCTCTTATCAGATAAAGTTAAAAAAAGAATTATCCACACAAAGGTGAAACAAATCTCAAATTGTATATTTTGAAGAACATATGAAGAAAGTATAAAAGATTATAATTTACTTCTACCTGATATGCCACATGTAAAGACAGTGTAAACATTTGCAGTGGTTTCCACATTTTATATAAAGTACAAATTGCATAGTTCATAGAAAATAAGGATATCATGTATGCTTGGGTTTTAGGATACAGCCCCCTTTTATAGCCCTCTGCTTGGTAGCTGTATCACCTCCTTCTAGAAGTTGGCTACCAACAAACGCATGTCAGCATGAGGGTCTCGTGACAGTATAATTCAGGTAACCTCTGGTTCGGAGGTATGGTAACTGGCACCTCTGCCTCTAGGATTCACATCCCCTGATCTCCTCCTGATTCTGACTGATGAGCACTGGGCTGACCCATCTGCTGTGGCTCTTGCAAGTCTTCCACCCTTGCCTACTCTGTATACTGGCTGAGAAGGGCAGCTGAATGGCTATGCAACATCCCTTTGCACAAAAATATCCCCATTTCCAACCAGTTGTACATTCAGATGCTGAAGAATGCTTTATACTTTGGTGGCAGGTATTTATATGCATTAATTTATTTAATTCTACAATAAACTTATGATGTAGATACTATTGTCACTCTTCTGCATCTGAGAAAATTAATTTCAGAGAGCCACACAACCAGTAAGGGGCAGAGACAGAATTTAAATAGGTATTTCTTTTCTTTTTTTTTTAAAGATTTTATTTATTTGTGAGAGAGAGAATGAGAGACAGAGAGCATGAGAGGGAGGAGGGTCAGAGGGAGAAGCAGACTCCCTGCCGAGCAGGGAGCCCGATGCGGGACTCGATCCCGGGACTCCAGGATCATGACCTGAGCCGAAGGCAGTCGCTTAACCGACTGAGCCACCCAGGCGCCCTTAAATAGGTATTTCTGACTCCAGGGCACAGGTGTCTCCCATAATTCTCTGAATGTCTCCGCACCCCCATGTTTAGGGAGGATAGCTTGGTGGTTCAGAATAAGGACTGTGGAGTCTGGTTTCAAAACGACTTCTCCGTTTATGACCTTCTTGGCATCTCTAAGCTTCAGTTCATTTATAAAGTGGATATAGTGATAGTATATAACTCGTAGAGTTGGTATAAGCATTAAATGTGTAAAGTGTTTAGAATGATTCTTGCCATGTAGCAAATGCCACTAAATTAGCTATTATTATTTTATTTTTATCATACAATAGAAAGATTCTACTGAAAAGCAAATGAGATACAGGGGGGAAGAGGGGTAGGAATACACTAATTCAGTAGTCCATTGTACAGTCTCAAAATTGGTAACTAGTTACTCAGCAAGTAGATCCGCAGGGAAATGGAGACACTGGGCAAGTGCATTTGACTATTGGACAAGGGAGATGGAGAAGTGCCACAGTGGACAATCACTGTGGAGCAGAGGACACTAGAAGCCTGGGGAAGGTTGAATCAACAAGAAGAAAGCACACAGATTCTGCTTTAAAATGTTGCTGAAAGTCAGCTCTGATTGTGTTTTATAGTATGCTGTCCTTGGCAGCTTTATAGCATCATTTTGGTCCACCCTATTTTAGATATAACAATTGTCTAATGTTGATTCACGACTCTCCCAGAATGCCTATTTAGTAAAAACAAAACAAAAAACCCCACCTCTTTAACTCAGGCATACTAATGGAATTTTGAACATCACTGTTCATTTGTATTTAACATTAAATATGTGGGGGAATAATTATAAAACTACTTGGAGTTATAAAGGGGACCTCTATTAAATCTAAGCCTTAAATATTCACTAGTTCCTAATTTGGGTCAAGATCTGGTTGTCTAATAAAGCCCATGGTATGTTGGACGGCATTCCAAATATCCTTTATTCTTCTTGATTTGGCTTTCAGCTTCTCTATTTAACATTCTACTTCTTTGTCAGTGAGGGCCTCAGAGGACAGTATTCTGCCTAAGTAGCAGACTTCATGGCAGCTTTCAACTCTGTATTGTGCCTGGTACTAAGATCTTAGAACACTCTAATCATCTTGTCACATTTTTTAAATTAAAGTGTTGGTGGTATGATCAAAGGCTGGGATTCCATTGAGAACTCTACCCAGAATTTAATCTGACTCTGACTCTCTGTACGTACTAGTCACAAACATATAACAAATTCTATTAGTTCGCCATTCATCTCTATGCAAGGAATTGTATCATGCAGAAGAAAGGGTCATGAAAGTTACTAAATCATCAGAGTAAAGATGAATCCATTTATACCTTCACTCCTCTGATTGTTGCACAGAGAAATTCAGATTTCCCACTACCAGTCCCAACAACCAACTACTGTGTTAGAACAGTAGGAACCTGAATGCCTACTTCACAACATGAGACCAATGGGAGTATACCATATTGTTATAAATGCTTTAGTAAATGTTTAATGGTGTCTAATATTCATTTCTTTGTATCCTTCCAATAAAATAAATCCTAATACTGAGTATGCTATAATTGCATGTGTGTTTGTTAGTGTATCAAAGATACAATATTAATTTAATCCAATCTTTTGAGTTTATAGTAAGCTTCACTCAGTGGTTATCCTTGTGCTAGCCCTTTGGTAGATACAAGGAAATAAAAACTAAGATATTTCAAGTGTGTGTGGCCATCACCAATTACAAAGCATTTTCAGTGAAAAAAGTTTCATTTGTCATACATAATAATCCTGTGTGCTAGTTTGAATAAGATCAATATTATTTTCCTCATTTTGGAGATTAAAAATCAAAACCAACTAACCAAGGAAAAAAAAGTTACAATAATTTGCCTAGAGTCACAACTAGTAAGTTGCAGAGCTAAGACCCAAACTTTGGTCTTCTGTCTCAAAAAATAACATGTGTTCTGCTCTTAATTGGTCTGTAGGTTCACTGCTGTGGCAAGAGTTTGACAGAAATGTTGCCTTACGACCTCTTGAAACAAGACTGTGAATAGGAACATAGTTGCCTGAATAAAAAGAAAAGACAACAGACATTCATCAAGTTAGTGAGTAAGAAAATCCTTGTGGCTTCTTTTGGTGGGAAAGGAACACCTTCCTAAGAGTTGGAATTTCATGGGTTCCAATGCTTCATGTGTCCCTAAAATGTGTAGAGACTGATAAGGAAAAGCCTGGATTGTACGTGTGGCCAGCACAGATGAAATTGTAGCATTAGGCATCTCCTTGTGGCTAGGAGATGCTGACCAGGCTGGCATGCCAGGGTAGTAGAAGGTACATATTGCAGAGTAACAGGTAGTAGTGGGAGATAAAGCAGAAGAGATGAAAAGGTTTTAGAAAGCTTTATGTCAGGCAAGAAGTTTGGCCCAGATCCACAAATCACACTGAGTTGGAATAAAGGAAAAGATAATCCAGCAGCATGGTGTCAGGTGAATTAGAAGAGCCATCAAAATAAGGTAGGCACAGTGAAGCTTCACATTAGGAGTAACACTGAGTCATTGATAAAGAAACCAGTGACTGTTTGGTACATGGTGATCAGTATGTGCTAAATGCAAAAAACAAAGGACAAACGTGACCCCAATGATTATAGTTACCTGTATCGATGGTGCCATTGACTAACTAGAATAGCTAGTTTGTAAAGCTACGTTTGAGTGTATTGGCGACTTAAGGGGAGTGCATCGATAATGTTTGTAAAATGGCTTCCCCTTTACTGAAAACAAGGTAGTTTCTCTAAATTGAAGACCGAGGAACGATTGAGCCATGATTAGTTTGAATCTTTTACGAATCATCGTACTTCCTACTATATCCTTAAGAGACGACCCTGAGGCATATTTTGGAAGTTTTACAATTTGCAAATGGCCATGGTTTCAAGAACATACCAACCAGACCAAATACCCAGAGGCTCTGGATGGAACTATATTTCTAAGGATTTCTTCTTGTAGAAGAAAGAAGGAAAGAAATTCACAGCTATCAAGGACTAATATGCACAAGCATTATGTATGCAGAGCATCTGAATTTTTCTTCCTTTCCACAGCCCTAGGGAGCCCTTATAATCACCATCAATAAGGATGTTAATGGTGTGGAAATGGAACTTCAAAGAGGCTGAGTAAAGTCAGTGTGGATGGACGAGTGTGGATTCAAACCTCAGCCTTCTGCTTTTTTTTTTTTTTTTTTTGTATTTGGAAAAGAGTATGGTTCTTCCTTAAATACATAATGAAAAAAGGAAAAGGACCTGCTATAAAGTGTCCTTATAAAAGAGAAGAGGAGGGGTGCCTAGGTGGCTCAATTGGTTAAGCAACTGCCTTCAGCTCAGGTCATGATCCCAGAATCCTGGAATCGAGTCCCGCATCAGGCTCCCGGCTCAGCAGGGAGTCTGCTTCTCCCTCTGACCCTCTCCCCTCTCATGCTGTTTCTCTCTCTCTCTCTCAAATAAATAAATAAAATCTTTAAAAAGAGAGAGAGAGAGAAAAGGAGGAAAAGGTATAAGATAGAAAAGGACACCACTATCTTTAAAGAGCAAAATCATATGTAGAAAATTGGACTAATTTTAAGGTAAAACAAACATAAGCTGGATAAGTTTACGCTAAAAGGATATGCATTCGGTGGTGTAACATTGTTTCTAATCTATTATGTGTTGATACAGAATCTAAAAATGATCTCGTATCCCGTGATAACATTAAGAGTACTTCCTGAGGTTAAAAAAAAAAGATTAAAATAAGTGATCAAATATTTTATTCTGAAATTTTAATATTTCCCATATTATGTAGAAATCGGGTACGATTTTTTCCGTCTCTGAGTGTCAGACGCCGCATTTTGCCTCTCTACCTCAGTAGACGTGTTGCTCTCCAGCACGTACTTGTCTAGCTCCATCATCAACTCACAGCCTAGTCAGGAAGTTCAAGAATGGAAACTCAGGGAACCATCCACACAAATGAACACGCTTGACCCGTCCAGCACTCCAGAAAACAAAATTATTTTCTAATGGATGAATCACAACCTAAGAGGGACCTTCCCACAAAAGAGCCAGACTTTTTTCTAACTTGCAATTTTACAGTAATTTCAGAGGCACAAAAGATTTCAGTTAACGTTGGATGTAGGAGAAGAAATACTTTACAATAAAATCCTTCCCTGGAACTTGACTCAATTTCGGTGGCCCTCCACCTTGGCCATGCATCCGAATCACCTGGGAAGCCTTATAAAAACGCTTGCTGCATCACAAGCTCTGAAGGCACAGCCTGGGCTTCTCGGCCTGGAAGAAAAAAAGAGCTTCCCAAGGGATTCTACTGCACAAGCAAGATTGAGAATTCTGATATAAGCGATACGTAAATAGTTCTTGGTGAGCTTTCTCTGAAAGGAATTGGTTAGGATATGGCCGTACAAACTTAAAAAAAAAAAAAAAGTGCCCCCGATAAGGAGAATTTGACCATGAAGAAGAGTTACCTCAGCTTCCTTGCTCCTGGAAACAGCGGTCGCTCCTCAATGTGCACACCTCCAGGCAAGTCCCCTTTAGCAGCTGCAGTAAATTCCAAGCATATTTCCACTGCAAACCAACCCAACCTTTGAATCTAAATCCCTCCAAGTCTCTCCTAAAGTTTAACTGTAAATGTTCACTTCGGTTTAACTTTCCATTTGCCTTATATTAGTCAGCTGGCATGGTTTAAACATTTATAGATAGAAAAGTTCAGATAGGATCCATATTTTATTGCAATCAAACGCTAACTGGGTTGCTCATGCTATCCAGTATTTGACAACTATGGACAGTTGAAAATAATTGCTGTCAGTGAGTTTTGGCTTTTTTTCTTTACAAAAATGACAGTGGAACATATCCAATATTTATCGGGACTTTACTGTGGCTAGACACTGTGATATGCACTGGGGATACCATAGCACCCTAATTTGCTCGTATTCTAATAGGAAAGCCTTCATTTGACAAATGTTTACTGAATGGGAGCAAAGTTGAACAGGGTGAAATCTCTGCCTTCTGGGACACCACAGTCTCCACGAAGAGGCAAACATAAATGAAAACTTTCCCTACGGGTGTGAGGTGTCAGTATAGAAGTAGTTACAAAGTACCATGTGATCACAAAGGAAGAGCAATGTATATGGGGGAAATGAGTACAGGTCTTTCAGAGAAAGTTACATCTAAACTGGAAGAATGTATGGAATTTCCCAAGCAGAGAAGAGAAGGAAGAGGATTCCAAACAGAAATAGCATGTGCAAGTCTCAGAAACAACAAGATCATGGCACATTCAGGGAAGAATGAAAACCTCATGAAACATTAACACAAGACTCACTGACTTCGCTCTCTGTCACCACCCTTGAGAACTTCACCAGACCTGTAGCCGTCTGTCCAGTTGCCTGGCCTCTAGACAATTCACTGGCAATCACCAAACAAAGGCTGAGTGAGAGAGAATTTTCTCTCTCTGCCTGCCTGTCTTAGTGCTGGAGCATCGGGTCTTCTGCCTTTGGACTCTCTCTCTCTCTCTATATATATATATTTTTAAAGATTTTATTTATTTATTTGAGAGAGAGAATGAGAGAGAGAGAGAGAGAGAGAGAGCACATGAGAAGGGGGAGGGTCAGAGGGAGAAGCAGATTCCCTGCTGAGCAGGGAGCCCGATGTGGGACTTGATCCCAGGACTCCAGGATCATGACCTGAGCCGAAGGCAGTCGCTCAACCAACTGAGCCACCCAGGTGCCCTGCCTTTGGACTCTAATTGAACTTCCATCATCAGCTCTCAGGGTTCTTAGGTCTTGAGACATGAACTGGGACAACACCATCAGTTCTCCTGGTCTCCAGCTTGCTGACTGCTCATTTTGGGACTTAGCCTCCATAACTGTGTAAGCCAGATTCTTATAATAAACGTATATGTACATGTATACGTGTGTGTGTCCTATTGATTCTAGTTCCATACAAGACCCAGAGTATACAGTAAGCAATCAATAAACAAAATGGATGAATGAAAAATGCTATGTGTAGCTAAAATATGGCAGGGGAATTAGAATATGAAGCTGAAGAGACATCAATAATAATAACAAGAGGGGCACCTGGGTGGCTCAGTCCGTTACACAGCTGCCTTCAGCTCAGGTCATGATCCCAGGATCCTGGGATCGAGCTCCACGTGGGGCTCCCTACTCAGTGGGGAGTCTGCCTCTCCCTCTCCCCCCGCCCCTCCCCCACCCCTGCTTGTGCGCTTGCATGTTCTCTCTCAATTAAATAAAATCTTTAAAATAATAATGATAAGTTAAATATCCTATACCTTTATTATATGCAAAATTTTCTGTCACTTTATTTTTTTTTTAAGATTTTATTTATTTGACAGAGCACAAGCAGGGGGAGCGGCAGGCAGAGGAAGAGGGAGAAGCAGGCTCCCCATGAGCAAGGAACTGGATATGGGGTTCCATCCCAGGACCCCGGGATCATGACCTGGGCCCAAGGCAGACGCCCAACCGACTGAGCCACCCAGGGCTCCTGTCAAACACTTTAAATGGACCATCTCATTTAATCCTCCTAACCCTGTGAGATGAGTACTTTTATTATCTTCATTCTACAGAGAAAGTCACCAAAGCTCAGAGAGATGAGGTAACTTTCTAAAGTCACATTACAAATGCTTTGTTTTAATTCATTTTCCAAACAGAAATCTCATTTTCATTATTTCTGTCTTTCAAATCAATCAAGCAAGCAACAAGAATATACTGAGCTTGCTCCTAGGCGCCCTAGATGATTTGCTCTAAGGAAGTGAAGACCCTGATGGTGAACACAGGCATCTTCCTGGTTTCGAGAAACATGAGGTCAAAAACATTCCAAATACACGATGCTTTTGGACAACCATTCCATTCTTCGGTTCTGTAACTAGTTATTTGCAATAGAAAAAAGTAATTATAAAAGCAAAATAACTACTAATTGCAAGCAACTGTAAATAAGATTGTCTTCCCAGTACCAATTTGTGAGAATCAACCTCCACCCACTACATGGTTCCCATGGTGCTACATAATCCCACTCCAAGCCACCATTCAGTGGTTTTGTATTAGTTTGCTAGGGCTGCTGTGACATCATAAAACGGATGGCTTAAGCAACAAAAATGTATTGTCTCATAGTTCTGGAGGCTAAAATTTAAGATAAAGGTGTCAGCAGGATTGGTTCCTTCTGACGGTGTGAGGGAGAATCTGCTGTATGCCTCTCTTTAGGTGGTTTGCTGGCAATCTTTGGCATTCCTTGGCTTGTAGATACATCACTCCATCTCTGCTTGGATTCATGTTCCTGTGGTGCTCTCCCTGTGTGCCCATTTTTCTCTGTGTTCAAATTTCCCCTTTATATAAGGACACTAATCCTATTGGATTAGGATTCATCCTGATAGCCTCATCTTAACTTGATTATCTGCAAAGACCTTTCTAAATAGTCACATTCACAAGTACTGGGGATAAGGATTTCAACATCTTTTGTGGGGACACAATTCAACCCATAACAGGTCCCAATGTCTCCCAAGCTGGGCCAGCAAGAGTCCTTTCTGGAGATTTTTAGAAATAGAATTTAGACAGTCCAGATGGCCAAAGGGGTCATATGTGAAACTCAAGAGCTATTAGCAAACATGTTTTCCACCACACAGAAAAATCTCAACAGCAGCAAGAGATAATAAAGCTAACATGCAAAGGGGCGCCTGGGTGGCTCAGTTGGTTAAGCAGCCAACTCTTGATTTCAGCTCAGGTCATGATCTCAGGGCTGTGAGATAGAGCCCCATGTCGGCTCCCCACTGGGCATGGAACCTGCTTAAGATTCTCTCTCCCTCTCCCTCTGCCTCTCCCACCTCACTCTCTCTGTCTTGCGTGTATGCTATCTCTTTCTTTCTAAAAAAACAAACAAACAAAAAAACACAAAGACTAACCTGCATAAGAAATGAAAATCATGGAGCTGTGATGGCATTTGAGTCCCGAGTGTGGCTGTGTCTACGGTCACCCTCAAACCCGTCTACCTGGATATTCCATATAGGTTCTGGGGATCCAAATTCTTGTTCTCAGATTGGAACTGTTATTTCATGTGACAATATATCTTAATAGAACTCCAGGCTTGAATATAAAATAGTTTCATCCTAGGATTCAGGTGTATCTGAACAGACCTAGAGAACTTGTTGGGCAGAAATTATAGAGGGTTATTTATTTGAGAAGTGAGAAGTCTTCGGGAAAAGAAATCATCCCAAGAGCAGAGAAAATCAAAGACCAATTAGATAGCAGTGCTCACTAACACTTTTCCTCCAAGTCAGCCCCATAGAGTCCTGAATACGGTGAAGGATAAAAAACTAAAAAGAAGAGGCATTTTATTAACTGAAATCTCTACAGGTCACTGAGAGTATTGATCACCCTCATTATGGTTGTTGGTGGCTTTGGCAACAACAGGACAACCCAGCCATCAGCTATGCATAGTGAACAACAGCAACACTGAGCAACCAAAATAGGATGATAAGATTTCAACACCAGTGACTTTATGAATAGGGGGGACATAATTGCCACTTTTGGTGTCATCATCCTAGTGAGCCCAGGAGAGAGGAAATGGAATACCCCACATGGTATTCAGGAGGACTAGTTCCTGTTGCACATGAAAACATTTCCTAGGGATGCCCAAGACTATTTGAAGAAACGTATGAGGATTGGAATTCTACAAAGAAGAAAGGAAAAAAAAAAAAACCCAGAGGATTCCTGTTTCATGACTGTTACTGTCATCTCACTCCTATCCCTCAGTTGGTTTAACCCAGGCAACAAGAGTTGATGGAAAAAAAATAAAAATAAATGTGTTGTTTACTAATGTAAGTGCAATTTTAAGGGGAATTAAAATGATGAGTTTTAGCTATATGACATTTTATTGTATTGTTTAAGATGACATTTTAAATTGGAAGAATATTTTATTATAACCTAAATATTTATTGGGTTTATGACTCATGTTTTGATTATAATTTTTAAAAGCATTCTTTTGTAGTCTTTTGTAATCAAAAACCAACAAAAGGTCAAAACCTGCCATTGCAGATTTTCTGATGTCTAGATCTTACCTTTGAAACCTATGGTACCATTCAGATGAAACATTAACAAATATTATTGTGACTTTTTTTTATAATCAGATGCCAAAATGGTCTTACTATATAATCAAAATATATAAAGAACTGGTAAGGGCATAAATGCTCTAGATTAGTTGAAAATATAAAAAAAATTATTTCAATATTTCTTAGAAAAAATATGCTTTTTTTCCAACTAATCTAGAGCATTTATTTTTTTTTCATTTTACACATTCATTTTTTATACATTTATAAAATCTATAATATTTTATTAACACTTCAGGTTGAATATGAGATCTTGTTAACACATTATACTGGAGTTTTATTGTTATAAGAATTGAAGGAACCTTCAAAAGCTATCTGGTTTAGGACTTAACCTCCAATATAGAGTCATTAAATTTTAATTTCCCAAGTGTATTTGCAGAATACAAGTGCCACCATTTTTTTTTTAAACACATGTTTTTTGTTGTTTTGATTTATTCAGTAAGAGAAATAATTTCCAGGGTCAAGTAATTTGGAAAAGTCTTGGTTAATCTTGAACAGGCTTCAAAGCTGATCTTCAGATAATCTATTCTTCTGAAATATAATTTATTCTATTTGCCCAAATTTCTAGCAGCAGAAGGTTTATGTAGGGAATGGGTTAACATTTGGAAGAAAGTAACATTCCTTGTCTGGGAAAACCACATGGCAGATACTGGGCCAAGGATGTCTCTATACGGCAGAGGAAACATCTCCCTCAGCTCTTTCTTTCCGAACTACTGAAGGAGATCAACAAGCAGGAACATGCAGGAACTGCCAATATAGAAGAGCTTCTCCCCCATCCCTGCACAGAAGTCTCAGCCTCATCCCTAACTTTGTTTCAGAGAATTGAATTTAAAATCATACAAATCAATAAAATTATGTTTATCAACTTAAAACTATGCCATATACTATAGTAGTGTTATTATTATTTTGAGTTATAAATTATTCAGGAAAGAATTTCTGGAAGCTGTGGGATTTTTAAAAATAATAAAGTACACTGAGGCACAAAAAAAATCAAAATCGTTACTCTATTTAAATTACAAAGTGGATCATTAAAATAATGTTTGAACAAGCAAAGGGCTGTTTGTGGAACAGGTAAGTACATTAGAGAAAAACCTATTTGTGTTTCTTGCCATAGGAACTTAATGTTTGGAAAGTTAAATATACATTTTCTCAAATGTTTCACTTATTTCCATACCTCATAAGCGTGACTTCTATACATAACGACACTTGTCAGTTGATTATCAACAACTGCTTACATGAAACCACTGTGTAAAATGTGGTTAGAAACTATCAAGAAAAAGTGAAGAAAAACCTGCCTATGTTTCAGTTTTATAGGAAAAAGAGTGTGATTAACAAAATAATGTATTTTAAAGTAACCAGAATATTGTTGAGACAACTAAGTCCATCAGTGGCTATTTGAGAATGTATTAGAATATTTTTTTAAATGAGGATCTTCTAAAATCAGGTATTTTGTTACATGAAGAGTTGAACCTCTGACATCATATGTGATCATTTAAAATTGCCTTCTAATTTGTGAAGCCCTCTCTCTACCTAGAAGAGTAGGAGGGGTAGATCAACTAGAAGGAAAAAGTAGAGACTGAACAATTGGAAGAGGCAAACTGAGAAAATAGAAATTCAGAGAGAAATTTTAAGCAGATTTTTAAAAAGAAGAAGGCTTCTAGAGAAAAGAGAACGGAAAACAAGGGGAAGAAAAAGAAAGGGGATAGAGAATAAAAGTAAAGAGATTAAAAATAAATCTTTATCAAATATGTGTTGTCTTAACTCTTTTTTTCTTCCAAAAAAAAAAAAGAAAAAGAAAATATTTTGAAGAAAAAGCTGGCTACATTATGTAAAACGCAAACTGTAACCACTCAAGAATTACAAAACTGAAACTTTTTTGTCACCAAAGTAACGCTTTTGCCTCACAGTAATATGCCCTGCGAGGCATTTCTGGAACATGGTGATCACCCTGCTATCTGATCTGCTGTGTGATCCCACGGCTCACTTCCTGCTCCTTCCATCATTTCATGGCCCATGTCCACAGGGGAATATACTAGAAGGAGTGGTCTCAGAGTACTGGAAATAAAGTTTCCGGAGTAGAAGGTCCCAGGTCTATAGGTAGCCTAGGGAGAAAATGGGAGTTCTGTAGCCATCAGTGAAATAACTAATGTAGGCAGGTATCAGTGATGGGGGATAAAGCCTCGGTCTCAAAGTGACACTCCACAGATAACTTATTAATTAAAAAGGAGAAAGTTCATCTTTACTATGGAGAAATCTGGCAGTCGCCATCTTAGTCGAATAATCAAACTAAGCATCTCCAACAGTGGAGCAACCTGACATTCACCTCTGTACTGTTCCTGCCCAAAATATTTTAACATAAAACCAGTTGTGAGGAAACAATTAAACACACAGAGAATTTGGGACACTCTGCATGACAAGTGACCTGACTTTCCAAAAAAGTTAACAGCACGAGAAACAAAAAGTGGGAAACCTGTCCTGTCCAAAGAGATGAAGGATACAATACTCAAATGTTAGGCATGATCCCTAGATCAGTTCCTAGATAGAAAAAAAAAGAGCTATAAAAATATTGGGGGTCGGTTACAGAAATGTAGATATAGATGTTATATTAGATGATGTTATTTCTTAGGTGTGAAAGATTTGTTAGGAAAGATTTGTAAGGAAAATGTCCTTATCATTTAAAAAATGCAGGTTCAATACATTTGGAGGTGACAGGATGTCTGCAATTTACTTTCAAAATAGGTCACCAAAATCTGTGTGGGGTGTGTGTGTGTGTGTGTGTCTGCACATGCACGTGTGTGTTCAAGACATAAATCAAATGTGGCAAAATAACAATTGGTAGACTAGGTGAAGGTTATACAAGTGTTCTTTACACTACTCTAAAATTTTTGAAGGTTTAAAAATGTTCTAAGTAAAACGCTGGACAGCAGGTGGGTATCGGGAAATTGTTGGCCTTGAGTCAGAGAACCTAGAGTCTTAGGCTGGTATTTTCACCTTGGGCAAACCATTCCGAGCATGAGGATAAACTCACTGATCTGCCCTATAAGATAGTGGTAAGGGTAAGTAATGTACACAAAGGGGTGTTTGTAAACTATAAAGCACTTCAGGGTTCTTACCTTGGAGTCCAAGGATAGAAGACAGGGTTCCATGAATTTGGAATGGAGAAAAAACCATACCTTTGCTTTCAGGAGGCTCTAACTGAAATGTAACATTTCCTCCAAATATACACATAAGCATGAGTGAACATGTCACGTGTCTAATGCATGGTAAGAACTCACCAAATGTTAGCTCTGTTCTCATTATGGTTAATGTTTTTTAAGTTGCACGAATGAGAGTCATGAGAAGTATGAGTCAGTCACGGAGCTCTTACAATCCTGCATCCGCTTTTTCCTTCCACATCCAAAAAGACATACCTACTCTGAGCCAATACTATGGGACAGATGCTATATCACTGACTCATGCTTTCCATGGCTCTCATTTGTGCAACTTTAAAAAATAAATTGTAATGATAACGGAGCTAATTCAATGTATCTAAAACGGAACTCCTGGTCACCCCAACAGGACTAAAAAAAAAGTCTGCTCACTCAAAGCCTCTCCCACAATGGTGTTCTATCTGTCCAGGTGCTCGGGTCAAACACGTTGGAATCATCCCTGACTACTCTTTTCTCCGCTCCACCTCTGCTCCTGCAGGAAATTCTTTTGGCTCTCACTTTAAAATACATCTAAAGATCTAGCCACTCTGGCCAAAGCCACCATCCCCTCCCACCCAGACACTAAAGCAATGGCTCCCTAATAGATCTCCTTGCATCTCCTCCTGCCCCCTTGCATCTGTTCTCTATCGAGTTCTCCTTTTAAATATGTTACATCATGTCATTCCTCTCCTTAAAATCTTCAAGTGCTTTCCATTTCCCTCAGAGTAAAAACCAAAGTCTTTCACATAGTCTCAAGAACGTATATGATCAGATGTCCCCTCACTTCCATGGCCTCAACTCCTACCACTCTCTCCCACCACCCCCACCCACCCGCAGTGTCCTAAATACACTGGCTTGCTTCCTCGTGGTCCCTTCAACATTCCAGGCATGCTCCCACCTTGGGACATTTGCATTGGCTGTCCCCACTGCCCTGGAATGCTTTTTCCCCAGATATTCACATGGCTGGTTCCATCATCCACATCTCTGCTCAAGTCACTTCCTTACTAAAGCCTACTCTGATGATCCTGCTTAAAATAGCAACCCACCTCATGTTGCCTAACCCCCCTTACTCTCTTCTACTTTTTGTGTTTATAGTGCTTAGCACCTTCTAACATATGAATAATTTAATTATATGTTGTCCTGCTCTCCCTGCTGCATTATAAGCTCCGTAGAGGCAAAGATTTTTTGTTTGTTTGTTTACTCATATATTTTTTAAAGTTATGTTTTCGGGGTGCCTGAGTGGCTCAGTCAGTTAAGTGGCTGCCTTTGGCTTAGGTCATGATCCCAGAGTCCTGGAATCAAGCCCCACGTGGGGCTTCCTGCTCAGCGGGGAACCTGCTTCTCCCTCTCACCCCGCTTGTGCTCTCTCACTATCTCTCTCTCTCTCAATAAATAAATAAATTCTTAATTAAAAAATAAAGTTATGTTTTCATTTTTTATTTTTGTTGAGTTTTTGACATTTTACTGTGATAAATCCATATAACACACAATTCACTATCTTAGCCATTTTTAAATGTACAGTTCAGTCATATTAAATACCTTCCTATTGTTACACAACCATTGCTAACCTACGGTAGGAAAAGGTCAAAATGTCTAAAATCCATCCTGTGATACCTGTTAATAGTAGTGAGGAAGAAAACTGTTTAGAAAGACATAGGATTATGTCATTCAAATGTACTTCCTCCCAGTCTCTAGGAAGCGCCCCAGATTCTTTGGCGGAACTGCTCATAAACTAAGAGTCAGGCTACACTGGGGTTTGGAACAGAGCTATGAGCAGTAGTGAGGAGGGACCCCTCCCCACCCCGAGAGCAGCTGGGTGAGGGCAGAGGTGGAAGGACCAGAGCCAGTTGGGAATGAGAACTGCAACGGAAGCAAAGCTCAAACAGCCACTGGGGAGGTGGCATGAGCCAGAAGAGGTGGGAAGGTTGGGAGGTCCAGGAGCTTACATAGCGGGACTTTTTTTTTTTTTTTTTTAAGATTTTAGGTATTTATTTGAGAGAGAGAGAGAGAACACAAGCTGGGGGTGGGGAGAGGGGAGTGGGAGATGGGAAGTAGATCTGCAGAGGGAGAGGGAGAAGCAGTCTCCCCACTGAGCAGGGAGCCCGGCCCAGGGCTCGATCCCAGGACCCCAGGATCATGACCTGAGCTGAAGGCAGATGCTTAACCCACTGAGCCACCCAAGTGCCCCACCATAGGTGGACTTTTAAGTTAAACCCTGGAAACCCTTATTTATCCCTCCTGCTCTCCAGGGCCATTATTCCAAGGAAAGGGGAAGCACAATTAGATCAACTCAATGAACTCTCTCTATTTTGAATTAAAGTTCCAGCCACAAAATGGGTCCTAGAAGGTCTATGTGTCCTAACTCATAGATACTCTGTATTCTAACATTTCACACTGGTTGAATCTTTCATCAGACTGTGGGTTAAGTCTCTCCATACAATTAGATCTGAAAAGTTCAAACTGATTTCCAATGGCTGTTGAACAAAGTGATACGGTCTCCTTCATGTCCCAGACCCTTATTCCTCGTCCAGTGCTTCTATTTTTAAAAGCTTCTCTTGTGACACCTAGATGAAAAGCTGTAGGATTTTGGAGGGTAAAGGAGTAGGAGATTATGTGGCGAGAAAAATGTTTCTGCTCTCATCGCCTCTTTCAACTGGCCACAGCCCAAACTCAAAGGAAGCACACAACGATGGATTCAGAACCTGAACTCATGGAGCTCAGAAAATTCACCCAGCGTACCCCTTCTTTAAACTGCTTAAAACCTTCTGAAGGATTGATACCTCTTCTTACCTAGAATGTGCTGGTGTATCTTCTAATTGCTTACCGATATCTCTGGGAGACACTGTCTCTAGAGTTTCTCCCTTATCTTTGAGGACAGCAGCCTACACCCCACAATCATGTGCCTAAGTAGGTTTTAGACTTTGAGCAAATCAGGGAACTTCTCTAAGATTTAACATAAATGTTAAATGTAAATTTAATCCTGTAAAATGAGGAAAGTAGACCAGATTGATGTTTACCATAGTATATGCTAAGGAAAGAGTGGTTTTGTGAAATGATTAATAGAGATATTTCACAAAGCAAGATTTCATAGTAAATGAAACTCAGTATATATTTGACACTCATGGCACATCACTTTGGACCAGCCTCAGTAGCAGCCCTAGTGTTCAGTAGCTACTTCCCATATTGGATAGAGCAACTCTAGAACAATCACAATCCATCACCTGGGGCAGAGCACTTTGCCACCCCACTCAAATCAGGTTTTGTTAACCAGGGAGAAGAGAGGTTGGAATGGATATGAAGAGAGGCAACTAGCAATGACTATTACATCAATGCAATTACTGAAATTATTACGGATTATCTTGAATTGTCAAATAAAAGTGAAATTAAGTGGTTTCTGTTTAAGAATTCAGGGAAGTCCATGAACTATTATAAAAGTTTTCTGTACAATTAAACTAAAAAGCTTTTTGTGTTCTTCAGAAAACTCAGCATCACAGATGGACTCATGTCCCCAGACTGTATTCATTTAATAAATGTTTACTGACGGCCTTACAGTATTTTTTTTATTCAATTCCTTCAATGGCCTTTCTCTGTGACCCCTGGGTCTTTGCACATGCTATCTGCTCTCAATGGAATATTCTCCCTTCTAGTCCCACTTTCCCATCCCTAAATCTGGCTGACTCTATGTCATCTTTAAGGTTTCAGATTAAATGTTATTGCCTCAGGAAAACCTTTTTCTAACCCTATGTAATTATATTGTATATTTTCATGGCTGCCTGTCGTCCACCTATCATTATGTTCATTGTACATTACTATAATTATTTCTTTTATTGTCTATATCCCTCACTATATTATATGCGCCACAAGGTCTAAGATCATGTCTGCTTTTGCATAGCAGGATCTAGCAGACTGTCTGCCCCATGTTTAATGTATACATTCAAATGGATAAATGGAATACTGTGAAAAAAGGAAATTGAAGACAGGCCTAACATAAATGAGTAATACTACCCTGTGGCTAAGGATACTACAGAAGCATGAATAAGATCTAAGGAATACAAAAAAGGTGAGTTTAGCTTGAGTCTTAAAAAATGTGTCCCCCAGGTAGTCAAGATGGGTAAGAGCGTTTCAAGCAGAAGTGATAATACTCTGGCAAAACAAAAACAAATGAACAACAACAACAAAAAACTAATAAAATCCTGAATCAAAGCAATTGTAGTGGAAGAGGGTGATTGGAAATTCAAGATATACTTTGAAAGTAGAATCAACAAGATTTGTTGAGAGATTAGTTATGAATGTTGAGAAAGCAGAAGGTGTTCGAGATGACTTCTACAACTATGATGGTGATAATACCATTTATTAAGTAGGGATTAAAAAGAGAAGTAAATGTTTCAGAAGACTAGAAAGTTAGCTAAGCTTAGTAGAGACAGAGTTTTAGGATTGGGGAAACTTTGGGGTATAGTGGTAGGAAACCAGAAGTTTGAAGTAGAAGATATATTTGAGAGAATCTATGGAAACAAAGATGGTTGAAAACATAGGCACAAATGAAATCAGGCTCAACTTAATGAACCTCCACAAGAACATGGTCTGACTATAATGTAATACAATTGCTTCTTCAAAAAAACCAGCATCACTTAAACATCCAAATGAATGATGCTTCTTTCAAATGAGTCACCTCAGGAGGCCCTGCACTCACGCTAGCTCCACTTCTACTCTTACTAAAAATATTTTCAACATTCCTTTTTTGGGCCATCCTTTAAAAAGTGAACAAGATATTCTTTTGAATATTCTCAGTGTTGGCAAGTCTTCAATGTTTCAGGATAGATTTGATGGGGGGAACAAAACAAAATTCAGGGCCAAGTCTGATGAATAAGGGGAATGAATGATCATATTATATAAAATCATTTTGGCTCAAAAGAGAAGAGTAGCAAGTAGCAAGAAAGATTCTTATATGACTTATCCCTGTATCTTAAAGCAACTTTAATTCAACACATATTCCTTGCAGTGTCTACAGGCCAGGCTTTGTGCTTCTACCTGCACAGTAGCAAAAGGGAAGCTCCTGAGGTGTTTTGAGCAATAGCACATTAGAATAAGCATCATTTGAATAAGTATTCAGTTTCCACAGTTGACTCTTTTGAGAAACATATTACTTAAAAAAGTATTCTCTCTTCCTCTGCCTCCAAAACTCCACATGCACATCTCTTTGGCAGCATATTCATGTGATGCTGTTAGTAGCTTTCCATGTCTGTTTGCCTCATGAGACACTAGGATTATCTTATTCAGCACTTAGCACAGTGCCTGACATAAAGTACTGATTAATCATTGCCTGTTTATTGAATAGGTAGATGAATTAACGAATGAGTGAGTGAATGCATAATTTTAAAACTTCAAATTTCTGTTCGAATGAACTGTCCTCAGAGAGACCCTTCCTAATCAGCCTACCTAAATATCCACACACACTTCCCCCTGTCAGTCTCTGTCTTTTCCTTCTGTTTTATTTTTTCTCCATAATATTTATATATATCTGAAATTATATATGTACTTACCTGTTCTTGTTTTATTGTCTCCCTCAGTAGAATGTAACCTTCATGAGAGTAGCAACCTTGCCTACGTTGTTCACAGATGCATCCCCCAGTGCCTAGAGCAGGTGCTGGTACAATAGTTTCTTTTTAAATAAATAAACACATGTTTCAGCTACACATTGCTATGTAATAAATTACCCCCAAACTTAGTGGCTCAAAACAACAATCCTTTTATTATGATTTTGTGATTTTGTGGCTCAGGAATTAGGGCAGGGCTCAGTTGGGAGATTCTTCTGGCAACTAAGGAACCTCAGTGATATTTAGCTGGGGGTTGGGCTGGTCTGCTTACACTTCTGACTCCTTGGCAGGGGCGACTGAAAGACTGGGTTTATACTGGGCAGGATGACCGCTCCAACTTGGAGGTGCCAAGGCAGTCAGGCTTCTTCCTTGCTAGTTGAGAGGTTCCAAAGTAAGCATTCAAAGAGGTACAGGCAGAAGATGCCAGACGTCCTAGTACTTAGGTTCAAAAGTCCCACTCTGTCATAATCTATTCATCAAACATGTCACTAAATCTCACCTATGTTCAAGAGAAGGAGAATTAGACTCCCATCTTTCAAAGGGAGGCTTAGCAAGGAATTTATGGCCATGTTTTCATCTTCTATATTGGATGAAGGAAAAAATTAATATGTAAAATTGGGTAGGGATCTAAGACAAAACACTGATTGCTAAATGAACCAGACATAAGTAGCCAAGAAGAGAAGAAATTACAGCCCAGACTTGTTTTCTCTACCCACAGAAAGATCAAACTCCTAGAAAACAATATCTATTAAACCTTGCAATGTATCAACCACTCTGCTGAGTATTTTATGTGCATTCTTATTTAGTCCACACAAACCACACTACTGAGTGGGTATTATTGTAATCACCCCATTTTTACAGATGAAGAAACTGAGACACAGAGACATCAAGTAGTTGGTCAAAATTACACAATTAGTGCGTGATAGGAACCCAGGTAGTTCAACTCCGGAGCCCACATTCTTATCCCTCAAACTGTACAGCTCTCGAAGTAGGCGTCATAACATATTGAAAGGCTGATATTTCTCCCTAAGAATGAGCAGGAGGGAACTATTTTAAGAAAGTGAAAGGGACATGAGCTCTAGAATCAGCCATGTCATAACCCTAACTCTTCCTAGTAATAACTGTGCAACTCTGGGCAAGTTATTTAACCCTCATTACTCATCTGTAAGATAGGACTGATGATACCTAGTTTGTAGGATACAGTGAAGATGAAAGTGAATATTTTAAAGTACCTAGAATAGAGCCATCACTTAGAAAGACTTTAAAAGTGTTAGTTCCTTTCTCAGCTATGTAACAAGTGCCCTACTTATAGGGGAATCAATCCCATTGTGTGTCACAGTTTTTCAGAATTTCTCCTGGCATAATTAAATATTTATACCGAGAGAAAAAAAAAGAGAGCTACTCCAGAAATTTAGATTTATCTATCTCCCTTAGCCAGTGCAGTTTCTGCCCTATCTAGTGTGGACAATAGAATCAATTCTAACAAAAGCAAGGTTACCACTGCCAAAGTTGTAGGGAGCTGTCAACACGATTTTTCATTGGTAATAGAAATAGTTTTAGAAAAGGCTGACTTTTTAGTTAAAATTAGAATTAGAATGGCCTATAAAATAATATTGGAAAGAAAAATGCTCTAGATTTAGTATCCAGTTCCATGTTCTACTGAAGTATCACGGGGGGTGGAGGGGGAATGGTGATCCTAAGGGCATCAGCATTTTTAACTTTTGCAATCTTACCACGATGCTTAGCATGAATGTATTTTATTACCAATAGTATGTAGTCACAGTTTCGTAAGAAAATTTTCTTCTCTACAGCTAAAAGCACAAGACTGGCACTCAGCCACTTATAACTGTTATGTATAATAATCTACACTACTGTTTTAAGGCTTACATTAGCTACTTGCCTGACAAATAACAAAGAATATCGATTGCATTTACCATGCTCAAATTCCATATTCTCTGAAAAACTTTGAGAAATAAGCTTGAGTGCAAGCACACAGCCCAAGTATACAGAACATAAGTGCACCATTGGAGTAGGGAAGAGGTAGGACAGCTTGCCATAACCTATGGAAAAAGCTTGTAACTATTAGAAGAAGGAGGAGGGAAAAGGAGCCTAGAGGTCAAGTGCAGAATAGTTTAGCATAGAGCCTGGACAAATACATGGCAAACACAAAAGATGAAAACATTCTTGAACTCTAATAATGCTATATTTACAAACTCCTCATTTGAAGACCGGAACTATTCTCTAGCTTATATTTTATAAAGGCCTAAATGACAAAATTAGAGTTTTGAATCTTGGAGTAGGAGGATTACTGTAATGCAGTAGGATATGATAATTGTAGAAGTAAGAGAAATGGGTGGGGAACAAAGTCTGCTTATTCCAATCTTCCTGAAAATTCTGAAGCTTTTTTTTTTTTTTTTTTTTTTTACAAATGAGGCCCCGGGATCTTGAAGAGAACAGATTTCAGAGATAACCTGAAGAGAATACATGGATGATCAAGGACTCTGCTTAGACTCAGGGAAAGCAATCTCTGAAGGTGAAACTGCCGTTGACACAGCAATAGGACGGGTGATGGGCAATTAGGAAACAAAGCCTTCTATGGCCAGTGACTTACAAAGGCGGCACAGATCTCTGTTAATTATACAATAAGTGCATTTCTAAAAGCCTCCAATGAATTAACCAGTAGAGACCAATTAAAGGGATAATGGCTTACTCTTTGCCCATTAAGTCACTATCACTAAGTTTGGCAACCAAACAAGAAAATAAAAATCAAAAGAAAGTGGACTTTTTTTTTTAAAATCATGGATGGTATTCAAATGCTATAAAACTCTACGACTCTTTACAGTCATGGAAGATTTTACAAATGATTGCACTAAGAATTTTTGTGATTAGCTCACACACCAACCGAGATACAGTGGAAAAGTGATAGGGGGCAAAGTCTAAAAGTCACATGTGTATCCATACCCTGAGTCATCATTGTGGCAAGAATGTAAACTGGCTGATTGCTACACATCCTGGTGGGGTTCTGCTGTTGTTGTTTTTCTTCTTTTTGTGGGGCCAAGAAAGGGACACATGTTTGCACGAGGGCAAATAATGAATGGCAACTCAGGTGTGATATCATAGCAAGCAATTTTGAAAGGGAAGTGTTATGAGTGTAAATGTCCACAGCTCCTTGTGTGTTCTGTCATTTGAGACCCACCCAAAGGGGTGCCTGCTCCCTGACTAAAACTGTCTCCTGCTTATTGAGGTGTGTAAGGTTCACATCATCACTTATCGCTTTAGGTTTACAGGCGGAACGGAAGACCCTAGGTCTGTTGGTAAATGAAGAAAGGGTGGAGCATCAGGAAGAAGGAATCTGGGCAGCACAGAAGGGCTTTAGATACAAAAGATGATACCAAAGGGTCAGCAGGCAGGAATGGGAAGGCACCCCAAATAGTTCTTCCTAATATTGTCCAAGAATTTGGTTCAAAGGGAATAAGAGTTTGAAATTTTCTTTTTTTTTTTTGAGGTAAATTTATCTTATTTATTATTATTTTTTTTTTACCCATCCCAGGAGTTTGATATTTCTTTGTATTTTTATCTTACCCACTGAATTGGCCATTTTGGCCTCAATTATTTTTACTGCCAGAGTTGTGTTTTGTGTATTTATTATGAAGGCTTTGTTTCTTTTTGGAAAGTAATTTTGCAGTTTGGCTCCTTTCCAGATCAATTCTTTTGAATCACCATTAATGGCTATTGACTTTGACAACTTTCAGCTTTAGATGGAGTAAATGCTTTAATTCACAGAGATTTATATAAAATCCACAATATATTTTTATCTAAATCTTTGGAGTTTGGTTCACATAGAGTGATTATTAGAACCATATGTATATACTATAGAAACTTTTATAGACGTAGAACTTTCAAATTTGTTTTATGTATATATGTATATGTGTGTGAGACAGAGAGACAGAAGGAGACAAAGACATGCATATGTACATTTTAAAATTTAATTTAACATCTTACGACAATCTGCCTAGATGGCTATTCTTGTCTAGATGAGGACTTATATCTACAGCATTACTGAAAAATCCCCATGGGCCTGTGTACATTACTAAAGAAATATGGGGAACCTAGAGATTTCATTTTTAGAGAAATTATTCATTTAACATGATTCTCTGATAGTTTAACTTTCTAGTAATACAAATGTGAATAGGACTTTTCTTCGAGTTATGAGTCCTTAGAGATCATGGAATTCCAAGTATTCACTGTGTTCAAAAGTCTGACATAATCATGCAGAGTTTGCTTGAAGGATTCTCATTTCTAGAGATGAGGAACTCACTGTTTTGTAAGCAGACGGATTCCAAGCCTAACTGGGAATGAGTGTGAATCGTTCCTCTCCGCTATTTTTCTCCCCCTCCAATTCAATTGATTTCAGGGTCCTGTAGAGTCCAACTCCTTAATAATTCCCCTCATCTCCATCCCCATCACTACCTCCCTTGTTTATGTTCTCATCACTTCCACTTGTGTTCCTGAAATGGCCCAACCTTCGGGAAAGTTGTCCCCACTCCTTGCAACCATTAATTCATGATGCTGTCAGAGTAACTTCTTAAAACACAAATCTGATTCTGTCACCCACTGCTTAAAACCAGACTTCTTGGCATCATATTGAAGACTCTGATCCCAGCCAACCTCATGCTCTCTACCCTCATTCTTGTATCTAACTTTCAGTTAACATTCTATATTCCAGCCGTTATGAATAATCTGTAATTTGTAAAGAGCTAGCATTTCCTCACACTTCCCTATCCTTGTATGTGTTCTTCCTTGTATGTGTTCTTCCTTCTACCTCCTCTTGTCTTTTATGGCCAAGCTAGTTTTTAAAAATTCAACTTGGGCTTCATTTCATCTGTGAAGCTCCCACAGCACACATTCATTCCTGATACATATCACACTGAATTCAAATTGTTTTCTTCTTTGTTCTTCCCACTGGACTGTGAGCCTTATTTTCCTGGTATCCACATGCCTGGTATAGTGCCTGAAATATAAGTGGGTACTCAATGTTGAATGTACATGAGAGATGCTTCTATTACACACTCACACAAAAACAAAAACAAAAAAACACCTGTGCACGGGTCTCCTACCTTTTCCAGATAATAATCCTAATATTTGAAGATAGTTGCTATGTCTAAATGTGTTCTTATTCTCAACCTCTCCAGTAATCCACATCCTGATCATCTTTGCCTTGGTGAAACATTTTGAGCAGATTTCCTATTTAATCCCATCTTGCTTTCTGACCTTCCACTTGCAAAAATTCTTAGCATACCATCTAAAATCTATCCAGTTCATTTCCTAAGAGTAAAACTAGACATCTTCTGAACAACTCACTTCCTCAGTCACCTCTTACTCCTAAAGCTCCTAAAGCTCCTAAAGCTATTCCCCCCAAGAAAAAAGGCTGGTGTTGCATTTTATCAAGTCATCATATCTTTGCCTCAGAACCCTCTTCCAAACTACATCCTAAATGTGTCAAGACATTTAGCTCAACTGGCTCCAGCAATGGTAGAGGGATGAGGGGAAGAGCTTACCATTGTGTCTTATCAAGGGAGTGTCTGGCTTGGATGAGGTATAAGAGGATATTTGTAAAATTCTGTGTCTTAGCTCAAAAAGTGAAGATTGCTGGAAAATCTACCAAGCTAATAAACTTTCTTTTTCTTTTCCTTTAATTAGCTTTTCTTGCAAATTACTAATTCTTACAAAGGTCTTTCATTCCTACTTAGGATTATTTAGGAAGGTATTTGGAGGATCTAGAGAAGAAATCACCTATTTGACCAAAGTATGGCACTCCTATATTAGAATCGGATTTGTTCTTCCATCTCGAAAGTAATGTTCTGGTAGAACCTGTATGGAACAATAAGATCAGACACATATACCTGCTTTTTAAAGAAGTCCAATGAGTCAACCCTGTTAACAAGGTTGCCATCAGATTTCCTTTGCCTCCCCAGTTTAAAAGTAGATATGGTACATAGGTATCTGTGATATTATTTTCTATGTTTATCTGTATGTTTAAAATTTTCATAATCCAAAATGAAAACTAAAAATAATTTTAAAAAGATATGTAGAAAATTTCCCTTACATTGCCCCCCTGCTTTCCTTAATTTGTTAGGCAACGATTGAATTTATAAATAGGAATATATATTATAAGGGGGTTTATTTGTTTGTCAGTATGAAGTGTCTACCTGGGCTTCTGTTGGTTTTTTCAGAATGAGTTTTACCTGTTACATCATAGATACACAAACTATTCAGCTACTCAAAAGCTGTTTGTTACAGCACTGAAAGGAATGTAAAGTAAGTGCTATTTTCTCCGTTTTAGACCTGAGTGGATAGGGTTGTAACGAATTCACTGACTTGCTCCATGTCTTCTTAAATCATGACAATAAGGTGCCTGAAATGATGTAACGGATTTTATGGTCTCCAGAAAGTTTCCGGTCATTAAATGTCTCCATAACTTACTTCTACCGTGACTGCCCACATGTAATAACTTAAATAATGACAGCTTTCAGAATTACTGATAAAGTAGTACTTCTGTTTATTATTTAGGTTTCTAGATATAAATTTTAAAGCCCAGTTATGAAGATTAATTAGAAGGAAAGTATTCTACTTTACAGTAAAGTATTTAAATAAACTATTCTTTTCTTACAAATTCCAATTATTACTGATTTATTTCTGAGTTAATGAAGTACAGAATTGCTACATATTTTAGATATATATCTAGCTGTTAGCTCTCGGTGTGTTAGCAGTCATCAATCTGTCTTTTAGAATCTTAGAAATCATCTTATAGAATATAAATTTATTTTTGAAAGTGCTCTCAGGATATCTACAGTGCTATTTTTGGATTTAATGTCAGAGTGCAATGGTCTCATTATTTTGCTTAGAAATTTGTGGCTTAGTTTTTTGCATCTATACGAAAGATCTCATAGGCTCCATCTATAATAAGCAGCTTATCCAGTATGTTAATTTTTTAAATGCTGCTCAAAAAAAGAGGCTGCCTTCTTCTGATAAACCCCAGACTTTAATAACATGTCCTCTGAATTAATTCTGTAAATGCAGTACTAAAGTTCAGCACAGCGGTCTGGGCTTTTTAATTAGCTCACAGCTGCACTGCCAGGATAACATTTCTTGTTGAGGAGGTAGCTTGGTATTCATTATTTGGGCTCTGGTTCAGAGTTCAGTGGTCATTTTAAGTTTTCTTAAAGAATTGCTTGTCTTTGTTTTCAGGGAAAGACCATATGTCTTTGCTTAATCATTACCCAGAAACACTTACCAGTGTTCTTGCCATGACTGTACAGCCATTGATTTGGCCTTTATGTAACAAATGGTGGCAATCTTCTGGGCAGGGAGGGATTCTGTATGATCCAAAAAATCATCTGAGTTATTTGTTTAACTAGTATATAAGTCACACAAATAAAACCTAAATCTCAACTCCTTTACCATTTTGAAATTCTTTACTTTTTAAAATCTCCTTTTTAATGATGAATATGGGTTATAAAATTTAAAAATTCTTTTGAAGCTGTATAAATTTTAACTATATTTTCTACATTTTCTAGTAAATTGTATTATTTTGTATACCCTAGAAAATATAAAGGTTTAATAGAAAGTGTAGCAGATTATGTGGGACAATGAAGAATATTAAACACCTACTCATTGAGTGAATACTATGAAAAACTACATGATGTAATTTCATCCTCATGGCAACACTAAAAGATTGTCCCCATTTTACATAGGGGGAAAACTAAAGAATAAGAGCAGTTAAGGAACTTGCCCAAGATCACACAGCTGGTAAAATTCAGAACTGGGGTTTGAATCCAGGCCTGCCTTACATCAAAGCTTGGGCTTTTTCTAAATGTTATATTACCTCCTCCTCAAAGCCAAGTTTAAGACTAATCTTTCCTATAATAGTCTTTCCAGCGAATTTTAATTCCCTCAACATGAATTTATGCAACGTGTACTATACCATCACATGTTTATATATTTCTTTGGAATTATTTTTCTTGCTATTTCATAACTTGTCAAGGCTACTAGATGTCTGTATTCCCTAAGTCCGAGCTCTATATCCTCTGCTTCCTTTTATGCCCTCACAGCAAGAACTACTCTGGACAAATTATACAACTTTTTACACTGGTTATGTCGGGGTGTGATTACACAATCTTTCACTTTTTTTTTTAAAGATTTTTTTAAAAATTTATTTGAGACAGAGAGTGGGGGAGGGAGGGGCAAAGGGAGAGGGAGAAGCAGGCTCCCTCCTGAGCAGGGAGCTCAATGTGGGGCTCGATCCCAGGACCCTGGGATCATGACCTGAGTTGAAGGTAGATGCTTAACCAACTGAGCCACCCAGCTGCCCCTCTTTCACTTTTTATACTATATTTATCCTTAATGTTTGAATTAGAAAGAAATATACAGGGGCACCTGAGTGACTCAGTGAGTTAAGTGTCCAACTCAATCTTAGCTCAGGTCTTGATCTCAGGGTCATGAGTTCAAGCCCCATGCTGGGTGTGGAGCCTACTTTATTATTTTTTTTAAGATTTTATTCATTTATTTGATTCATCTTAAGCTACTGAGCCATCCTGGAGCCCCTGTGGAGCCTACTTTAAAAGTAAGAGAGAAAGAAAGGAAGATAATTATCTATACCTAGTATTAGAAAAATCTAATGGTAAATGTCCAACATGGAAGATATTAAGCAAAAAAATATAACTTACATGACACTACATCTGGTTTTCTGTTTGAATTCTTGCAGATTAGAAAGAATTAAATGGGAGAGGCAGCTTAATTATTTTTCTGTTTATAATAGTAATGTATAAGTTTCCAAATATCTGAGAAAAGGTGACTAAGGCTTGAAACAGGAAGAATATGAAGCTATTAAATATCTAGCATTTTATTTTTAAAGACATGAAGAGAAGTTGTAAAGGACAGTAACAATATGTATCACTGAAAGGGACTGTAAGATGTATGGAAAACAAGCATTAACATTATGGGAAACAAAGATACACCATAGTTAAGAAAATGGGAGAACTAAAAATGTTACGATCTGTAGTTAGACTAGGACTACCCCTCAAAATATTATCATAAAGGGAAGTCATATATGAATGCTGTTTTATCAGTAGAATAATGGTGGCTCAAAGAGAATTTAAATGACCAAATAAAAATGATTAAATCTTCATCCTTTTTTGGCAGATTTAGTGTAGACATGTTCTTGTAGTCCTATAAACAAGGTACTATTACTTGGGAAAAACAATTTTGCTCTGATAAACTCTTTGTTCAGTGGTGGCATGAACTCATATAGCTTACATTGAAACAAGGCATTTGAGAAATGTAAAAAAAAAAAAAAAAACAGGTGAATAAAATAAGAAATAAAATGATAGTGGACAAACACACCAAACTCTAAATGCTGGGATTGTGTGTGATAGAAGCAAAGCAATAAAGGGGTTAGAATTTGGAACTGGGAAAGCCAAAATTGCAGAGGAGTTGAGAATCTTGACAAGGGAATCAGACATTAGGACATTTTTTTCAGAAACAGGCATAATTAAAGTTCAAGATGAGCTGGTGAGGTCAGAAACTAAGCAACAAGCAAGCAGAAGTGAGTATAAATAGATCTGAGAAGTCAGTCTATCATTGGGTCAGAAATTGGTAGGCAAGCAGCAGATTAAGAGGACACAGTTACTAGAGTTCAGGGCAAAGAATGAGAACCTGAAGGACATAAGTTCCAAAAGAGAAAGGCAAAGCAAATAGTCTGCATGTGGTTGGTAGTCTGGAACCAGAAAACTCACAATAACCAGGAAAGTAGAGTAGAGAGAACAATTTGATTCTGTGTCAAGTTTTCCCCAGAAGTTTATCCATCATTACCATAAAGAAATTTCATAAAGACTTAAGTATTTTTAGGTCTCAAGAGTAGAAATAGGAAGATGCATCTGACCAGATGTGGCTTATTGCCAAGTCTTCACGGTGATAATAATTTAGCAGTTTTATCTACAAAATTTCAAAGTTGGTGCTCCCTCCCTGTCTCTACCCCGAGAGAACGCCTTACCTGTCACCTCAGGCCTATATCGAAAACCACCTAAGCTATTTTTCATTTCATTTAACTATGATTTGAAATTGCTTTCTCTCTTTCAACTCCCTCACTTGATTATTCTTATTCTGATGACATTTGCCCACCTACTCAGTTAAGGCCTCAACTCAACTCAATGAGTTATTTTTCTTGAACTAATTTCAACAGTGATCTAATGAATCTCCCATACCTATTCCTTAATAATATCTGAAGCAGATTTTAAAAACTTTTGGGGGATCTTTCAACTATAAAAACTTAGTCCACTACCATTACAAATTTCAATCTCCATCTGAGTCAAAGGTAATTTCCCTCTCCCCCGACTCTGTGCACTTTTACTCCCCTCTTCCCTCCCTTCTCCAAGTTATGGCTCTTTCAGCATTGAGGCCAGGGAGGAAGGAGGAGAAGGAAAGGACAAAATCTTTTTTCTTGGTTAGACTCCACTGCAAGCCTCTTTGGCAGCTGATGCCTTCAGCATGGCAGGTATCCAAACACTGATTCTCTTACAGGTACGTGTGGGAGTTTTTGGAAAAGCCCAGCAAGGCCAATGGTAGAAACTGGTACTAGCACATCATTGTCTAGAAGGCAGGATTTTTGGCTTTACACAGGGTTCAATTCCAGTTCCCTGCCTCACTCACATCTCTAGCCACATCTCCTATCATTAAAACTTCACACTAACATTGATGACTTATTTCCAGGTTGAGTAGTCCCCATGGGCTGACATCTGCTTATGGCATACTGGCTGTTCTACCTTTGAGTTCTTTATTTCCAGCTCTGTAGATTTCTTTTCTTCTTCTTCTTTTTTTTTTGGGGGGGGGGGTGCTTTTTGGTATCTTTTATTTTTTGTACTTGTTTCGTACTGTATATTAACATTGTTGGCTGTATTTCCCCCAGCATTGGTTGGCTATATCCACCCCCTGCCATGCATACACATACACACACATTTGAGCAGTGGGGTTGTGTAACACAGGAAATCTGATCCAGTAGATCTGAGGAAGGACCCTGAGATGTGAATTCTGAAAAATGCTCACCAGGTGAGTCTGTGTTATGAACTGACTTGTGTCCCCTCCTAATTCCTCTGTTGAAGCCCTAGCCCCTACCATGAATGGATTTGGAGAGGGCATTTAGGGAGGTAATTAAGGTTAAATGAGATATTAAGGGTAGGGCCCTAATCCCATGAGACTAGAGTCACTGTTAGAAAAGGATGAAAACACCAAAGATCTTTTTCTCCATGTATACACACAGAAGAAAGGCTATGTAAAAACATAGCAAAAAGGTGGCTGTCTACAAGTCCGGAAGGGAGGCCTCACCAGAAACCAAGCCCTAAAGCACCTTGATCTTGGACTTCTGGCCTTCAGCACTGTGAGAAGATAAATTTTTGTTGTTTAAGCCACCCAGGCTGTGGTATTTGGTATGGCAGCCCCAGAGGACTAATACAGTGTGGGCATCAGTGCCATGTCCATCCCTACTGAGAAGCTCTGTGCCAGATTCTCTTGAATTCTTAACAACTGTAACCGCAATGGGAAACCCCAACTCTGAGTCACCAGAGAACATCATGCAAACCTCAACTGCTGTAAAATCACTCTACATTTATTTGGGCCTTGGATAACATTTTCTCCATCCTTTGCTCATCCTTTAGTTTCTTCAATCTTCCCAATCCAGTCCTTAGCCTTACTCAATTCTGGTTGATGACCATAAACAGCTATTATATAAGGAATATTAAGATGCCATTTATATGCCTATGTCATCCTTCCTCTAAACTTCAATTTTTACCTTTCCTTCACACTTTTTTTGATGCCTTCTTCTACATCAGAGAAAGAGTCCTTTTTATTTTCAAGGCAAACACCCTCTATCTGCTTTAGATCCTACCTTAATCTGACCTCTGCACCCACTCCCCAGCATTTTCATCTTATCTCCCAAGCCCTCCTTTTCTCTGCCATCAAAAATATATAAGTAAAACAAAACAAAACAAAACAAAACTGACTTTCAGTAACTTGGTTTTTGATGACTGATAAATTGGCTTCCTTTCAACATTTCTATCAGTAAGAAAAAACAAATTGACATGGAAAGAAGTTCCCTGGGGTCACTGGAATAAAAGAGCAAGGCAGTGGATATAAATTTACAATTCATTGTTGAAGAGCTGATAGTTCACTTGTTCATTCATTCATGTCAATCTATTTTTATTTTAAGCACCTATTATGTGCCAGTTTCTGTTTGTTTGTATAATGGATAGATGAACTATCACCTTGATGCCAATGCCTCCTAAATAGACGTCTTTGTTTTCCTACCTTAGTAAGCTGAGAGGGCATTTGTCAGGATCAGGATTCATTAACGACTGATTAATGAATAAATGAAAGAGTGACATTGGTCTTGTCTTCAAGGGGCTGAAGTCATGAAAATAGGTAAGCTTTATAGAAGTTAGGATACGGAAAAATGTTCAAGTATAGGAATTTAGTATTGGAACTAGCCAGGGAAAGAGAAGGAAGAACTAATGAAGAACACAACAAAAGAACATTGTAACAATGGAGAGAAAGAGATGATAAGGTGCTCAAAACCACCTAAAGTAACTGTCCAAATTGTGTTTTCACTGGATCCACTCTGAACTGATTTAGTCAGAAGCTCTGTATGGCCCCAGGAATCTGCATTAAGCTCATACGGGTCATGTCATGAAAAACAAGAGTGTCCAAGAAAAGGTGGACAAAAATGAAAAACTGTAGAAATATAAGCACTAAAAAAACTGGAAAATGTAAGATTCCCTCTGAATGTGAAACAATCCAGCTGATCTTCCTATTGTTAGCATAAAAAGATAGTGAAGTTAGCCTACACCGGGGATGGTGGAGCAGAAAGCTTGTGAGCCTGGATCCTTGATGGCTGTGTTCAGCAGCTGAATCAGTCATACCGTCACCTATCACTGGACTTCTAATGTGAGAATAATAAACCCATATTCATCAAAGTAAAGTAAGTAAAGTGAAAATGTACATTTTAATTTGCTGTACATTTATTTAGTAGTAAGGGATAAAGAATGAATGCCTATGAGTAACAATGCCAACATTTATTGGCATTGACTATACATAAGTGTTCTGTTAAGAGCTTTGTATAAATATCTCACCAAAACCTCACAACAGCACTATGATACACCATAACTCACCACTATTAATAAAAAAAATAAATGAGTTCCTCATATGGAGGTAAAGAATATCAAAGGTAGTAAATATATGTTTCATGTCTAATGAAAGGATAGGAAAATGGATGTTCATTGCCAGGTACTTTTCTGGACATTTCTCCTGCCCATCTTCTTTTGCATTATTTTAAATCCTATATGTCTTTTGTGGCACAAGTCAAGTCTAAATCCTCTTTTAGGAAAACTTCCTCAACATTTAAGTATGAGCTTTCTCTCTTTTGATTCTCGGGAATTTAAATTTAGGACCATACTCTATGACCTAGATTATATAATATTTGGGGTAGAAAAAAATTCCTTATACCTAGAAGAGTACAGGGTGTTAAATAATTCCTGTCAAATAATGACAACTAACCATTTTGCATTTTTCACCTATAAAAATTTTCCATTATGTGACTTGAAAATGCTTGTTTTAGGCTCACCGGAAAATCATACTTCATTTAACTCAGCAAATGTAATTAATTTGTTACTAATAGATAACAGTTTTCTGTGGTTTTCAGCTAAATAATGTTTCTCTCAACATCTCTCTCTGGTGATCCAGTTAATGGAAATTGGAGAATATATACAACTACTTTTTATGAAGCATTGAATATTTCTTCTCTCCTGCCTCTTTACATGTGTCAACTCTCTTTAGCATTTTGCAGTGATTGGAACTGATATACTCACATATGTATAAATTGGGGAAATTGTATGGTTTTAAGTATATGCTGCTGTTGGCATGTCTTTATTCTGTCCTATTGCTAGATGCATGTGACAGAATTTATTTTTTTAAAGATTTTATTTATTTATTTGACAGAGAGAGACACAGTGAGAAAGGGGAACACAAGCAGGGGGAGTGGAAGGCAGATGCTTAACGACTGAGCAACCCAGGTGCCATGTGACAGAATTCTTGGGGGTAAAGATCTTAATGTTTCCTTTTACATGTAATTACATTGAATATTTTAGAAAACTGTCTCTATGGATTATACATGATTAGTTCATGTTGAATCGATTGACTTACCAGAAAATAATCAATAGTTTAGATTTGCTCCACTAAATGGAATATACTTTACTAGTTTGCAAATATACCATTTTGAATACATGGCCTATCTTCAAATAATGTTAATATCCAAAATAGTAACTTGCCATAGGATTTAAATACCTTTATAAATTTTGCATTGTAACTAAAAAAAAAGACACTCAGATATTCAAAGTGTATTAAAAGAACTTTGTAAAAGTATTTCAACAAATATTGCATTATTTTATTATTATGCACTCATATATCTCTAGTTCAATTAAATCCATGGGACAAGTGAGGTCCAAGATTAGAGAATATGGCTATATCTTATAGAGTAGCATCTTTGAATTCAAGTAGTTCCATTTTTAGGAAGTGCTAATTAAGCAATATTTTCTTGATTTTTACATTGAGAATTATGTCAATAAGGGGTTTCAGTAATAAACCTTTTGGAGAAAAAATGAATTTCCTTATGTAATGTGTGCAGTTATTTCTATATTGTTTTCAGGCTTCACTTGCTATTTGAAGAATAAAAATATAAAAACCAAACTACACAGTACAATCGTCTTGACTATGACAGTGAAAGTATATCAGTGTGTGTGACTCACATTTCATTAAAATGCATATAAATATGTTCTAGGATATATATGTATATAATCTCCATAAATGAAAACTCTATTGAAATCATGTCTTAAAATGAAGATGCTGAGTAATTTTTCATGGCCACAATACTTTAAAACATATTTTATTATCTGGAATTGCAACAAACCAACAAAGTGAACAGATTCTAGTTTAATCTATTATCCATTTTGCTAGTGTACTGTACCAATGATTCATATATTGCTTTAATGTCAAATTCTTGATTAAAGTAGGATACACAATTCGATTTTCTATTGCGACTTCCTTGGAGGAAAAGTTGGACAAAAGCCAATGATTCTTAAATTTCTCTAAGCCATTTTGAAAAGTTAATCTGTTCTTCTGTTAAGAAGTCTTGAAATAGTGTCAGGAATAGTGTCACCAACCAATTCCTTAACAGTGATTAAAGAGAGGAAAAACTGTCATTTTGCCCAAGTGCTCATTTTGCATGTCAAGGGCATAGCTCAAAAGGTAATGTCTTACCTGGTAAGATACATAAATTGATGAAAAAAACTATTTTTAACAGGGTTAACTTGGAGTTTTTTGCTTTTGAAACTTTTTACGTATTTTGTTTCTAAGCCTTTAAAATATTTCAAAATAAATGCTACCAGAGAGTGAACATACGTAATAAAGTCTTTTGCATCGCCTGTCTGCTTTTAAGACGACGTTACAAATATTAATTTTTCCAGTCCTGGAGTTAAGAGAAGGGAGGAGACTCTTCAGAACCTTTTTTTTTTTGTTCTGATTAAGTGATACTGAAAATAAAATTAATAAGGTCTCTGAACGAGCGTCGATGGTTAGTTCAAATAGAGGCGATTGGAGGAAGATGGAACACGGTGTCTTAGGCAAGATACAATCTTTACATCCATGTGTGCATGTTTGTGAAGGAAGGAAAAACCATTTTATTTTTTAAGTAGATGTCTCTACGGATAGTTTCTTTTTTATTAACTTGCAAAATCTCTCGAAGTTTGGAGCAAAGCAGGTTATCTTTTAGCATCTAAATCCCGCACGTTACTCCGTGTTTTTTCACCCACACGAAAGAAGGGTGCAGGGCTGAGATGCTACAAAGTGAACTAAAAGAGCCAACGGCCGGGTATAGGGAGAAAAAGCAAACCTAAAAACGAAAACAGGGGGATTTTAAGCGCGGATACTAAGGCACGCCGGCTAGTTAACCCTTTGGGCGCTGCAGCGGGGATCCCCGGTGTCTCGGGCCCAACAAACAGGAACACAGGCGCCCCGCCCCCGTCGGGGAAATGGGCTCTCCTCCTCAAGGAGGGAGCAAGCTGAGGCACTTTCGTCGTCCGGCGCGTGCGTCACGACCCGGGACAGGCAGCGAGTCCAGGACTGAGCGGAGCAGAGACGCGCGAGGAGCCGCTCAAACGTCCGCGGGCGCGGGGTCAGCCTGAACCTGTCCTCGCCAAGAGCGCTCGCCCTCGCCCTCGCCCGCCCGCCGGCCTAGCTCCCAGGCTCTGGAGGGGCGCAGGCCTGAGGATGGCTCGGGCGGGGCCCCCAGGTGAAGAGTGCCCGCGTCCGCCTGCAGCAGTCACCGCCGTCCTGCCTCCACACTCGCGGCAGCCTCACGGCCCCGCGCCCAAACGGCAGCTGCGACTGACGGAGTCACCGCCCCGCGCGCCCGAGCCACCCCCTCCTCCCCCGCCGCCCCTCCCCCGCCCCATACGTCATGGAAACACGGACGTCAGAGCTTCTCAGCCAATCGCAGGCAGCAGCAGGAGGAAAGGAGCGAGCGGGAGGGGGCGGGGGCAGCGGCGAACCGAGGCTCTCGGGCAGGGAAGAGAGGGAGGGGCGCGTGGAGGCGCGAGTCCCCCGCCCCTCACTCCGGACACCCTTTCCCGGCCGTGCGGCAAGTTCTAATCGCCGGGCGCGCGCTCGCCAGCCGGGGACGCGCTCGCCGGGTCCTCCCCTTAAACGCCCTCTCCACGGCGCTCCGCTCCTAATCCCCGTCCGAGCCGCGCTTCCTCCGCGCGCGCGCGCGCTTGCCCGCCCCCAGGCTCCCCGCGGGCTGCGTCACGTGACCGCGCCCAGCCAAGGCGGCAGCAGCGGCGGCGCGAGCTTCGGCGGCGGCGGCGGCGGCGGCAGTGGCAGCGGGAGCAGCTGCGCCGCCAGCGTGGAGCGGGAGGCGTGTGGGTGTGGAAAGAAGGGAGCGCCAGACCGGAACGGGTGAGAGTTCACCTCCCCCTGCCTACCCCGGCAATCTTGCGGGACACCCCGTGCAAACGGGGCCCCTGCCCCGAAGCTTTGCGCATCCCCCTCGTGTTCGGCCGTCCGCTCTCGGGTGGCCGCGGCCCCGCCCGGAGCGGACCGGGCTGCGGTGCTCACGAAGGGGGCTGCACCCCGCCCGCCGCTGCTGTTGCGGACGGCGGCGTGAGGCTGGCGGAGCTGCCCGTGCTGAGCGCGGCGCGCCCTGTGTGCGGCTCTGCGGAGCCGAGGAGGCGGGTCCTGCGGGGACGCGGGCGGCCACTCGGCGGCTGCCGGGCTCTGGGCGGGGGCCGGGCTGGGCGCCGCCTCCTCCTCCGCCGCCGCCTCCTCGCAGTGCAGCGTGAGTAGGGAGCCCCGGCTGGTGGACGCCGAGCCTCTGGGCTCCGCGACCGCCTCATCCTCGAGGTGTAGCTGCACCTCCGCGTGGCGCCCCGAGCCCTGCGAGTCGGCTGCGGACGAGCGGAGGACCGAGCCCCTGTTCTCCGTGCTTCCCGCTGCCCCTCACCGCTCGCTCCCACCCCCCGACCCTCCTGCAGCCTCCCCTACCTCCCCCCCTCGGAAAATGGTTCCTGCTGCCGGGCGAGGTGAGTGGCGGCTGCCGCCCGCCCGCGGCGGTGGCGGCGGGTCAGGTCACCTGCGGGGGAGGCCGGGCGGAACGCCGAGGTCGGGGCGTCGCGGCGGGGGTCCTGACCGCTGGCTGCCCAGCGGACTGCGGCGCGGTCCGGAGAAGTTGGCGGGGGCGTTCCGGGCGCCCCTCGCAGGTTGTCTCCTGCCGCGCCCGCTCTGGGAGATCATAAAGGTGAGCGGGTTCCTCGGCGTGCGCCTCAGCGCCCGGTCCGGCCGGGAGTCCCGCCTAGAGCCCGAGGGACGGGGCTCCGTGGGGCTTCGTGTCTACACCCGCAGCTCTTCGGTTTCTTCCAGCCGCCTCGGCCGCCCCCGCCCCGGCGTGTGGTGACCTTGAGGGCAGCGGTGCCCGGCACTCTTTCCCCGCGCCCCGGGAGGGTCACCCTCTAATCCCCGGCTTCTGCCCACTGGCGCTTCGCGGGCTGAGGGCGGGGGCCCCTCGTCGGCCCCTGGCTGGGGCTGGTTGGCTGATGCGTTGTCGCACCGGACGGTGATTCCGCGGGAGTTGAGAGAGCCGCCTCGCTTTTCTCCCGGTGTCTCCTGCCTGGCCCCCCAGGATGTTCACGGTTGCTTCCGATTCCGATTTTTTGGACTTAGTTTAAAAGGAAAAGACCAAAAACAAAAAGCCGTGCGTCCTCCACTCCCTCTTTGGAAAGGGTCACTAGGAGAGAACCGCATTCTAGTTGCGGGGGCGGGGGGCGTGCTCCCTTTATCCCGTCCTGCTGGAGAATCTTGGGGCTAAGCTAGTTAGCGACCCCTGGTTCTGCGCCGCGGTCTATTGGCTAGGTCGGTCTCCGTGCGCGTTTCATTCACCAGTTTTCTGCGGGACTCAGCGCCGGGAGTGCTCGCATCCTGTGTGGTGTAGCGGTGCTTGGCGCCGAGCGGGGTGGGGGTCGGGGTACTAAGGGAGGGTTAAGCGGGTCTCTAAATCTGGGGTGGGCTGGACCCTGCTCCACACGCGTATTTTTACCTTTCCCTGGGGTTAGAGCGCAGCACACAACCACCTTTGGCTGTTATGCAGGCTACTTTTCTGGGTTTATTAATAATCTAATGGCTCCTGTTGGTATCGATTGCTGTTCGTGATGAATTAGTTACATGGATGTTTTTTCAAATGTGTATAGGTATATGCATATATCTGGACTGTCTTTCAACATGGAAGCCTTTGTTGTGTTTAACCTCCCCCACCTGAGGACAGTCATATTTTAAAATCTCTTGCTCAACGTGGGTGTATTTTATAATAAGAAGTACTTTTAAGGATCTGCTTTGTACGAGGCTGTCCTCGAGCGGAGGGTGTGTAACCCTTTGGATGGTGGCCCACGTGAGTCAATAAAGGGCCTTCACCGCTTGCCCTGCTGCTAGCCTTCCCCAGACTCCCTGTCCTTGTGTGTGGCAGAGGCGGATTGGGGGAATTAGAGGGATTGGAGGAGAATCTGCTTTTTGTACTTGTGCGTTTCATTTGGGTACCCCCCCCTTTTTTTTCCTTTTCATCCTGGTGCATTCAAATTTGAAGTAGATAGAAACGTATACAAGGAATCTTTAAAAACTAGTGTGTGAAATGGGCTTATTTAGCCATGATTTCAGGGGGACGTTTTAGTTTCTACCTTGCTTTGGAGGAGACAGTTAAATTGCTGTAATTAAGGGTGGATCTCTGTCCTGATTTTGGTTTGGGTGTAATTGCAAAGATCTTTGAAAAGTAACTGTTATTTGCTACCATATAGTCTGCAAAAGTGAGTCACAATCGGGTGAGTTGAGGACAGAGCGCCACCTTTAATTTAAAATTTCGTGATTTTTTTTTTATTAAAATGGTAAAAATTCAGAGTATGCCTTCTTGATTTTTATGGCAGCGGCTATCATTATGACATCCCCATTTAGACATATAAGGTGAGATTGTCTATTTTTCTGTATTAATGGGGTATTCCTGCAATTACGTGGGAAATACTGGTTTTTTAATTGAAGCTTGAGATTAAATGTAGGATTCTGAGATGAGGTGAGAAACTAGTTTTGATTGTGCTTATGATAATAGGAGTAATGATAGTCTGGACCTACTTAGGAAAAGAAATAAGGAAATAGCTGCATTGTAAATAGAAATGTAAAACTACCTATTGCCACCAAATCAAGGTACCTACCAGCATGATAGTGGTTTTACAGTTTGTTTTTAGCTTTTGTGCTATTAACAGATTCTACAGGAAACATGCAAAATATCTGTAAAATTATTAACCTTGAGTAAGGTTATAGTAATTTTTTTTGTTTTTCATCTTCTAACAGCTTGCCTTTTATGGCTTTGCTGCGAGTTTTATAATTACTTGTTTTTAAATGATACAAACGGGGACTTCTAGCAGGAGAAGGTACATTCAAAGTTATTAAAGACCATGTTGGGAAAAGTGGTTTCTATATATGGCTCCCCTCAAATGCATCTCATACAAAAATAAATGGAATTTTAATGCTTAGAAAATAAATGCGGTAGTGACAGCTGAATTGGTGAGATTTCCTTTCCTGCCCACTTGCTCCTACCTGTCCCCCTCTCTCTCAAATAAAAAATTTAAGGTATACTGTCTCTTCAGGCATAGGATACTTTTTGATAATTGTGACTACGGATGTAACATGAAGAAACAAAGATTTAGCTCTCAAGGAATGAATGAATGAATGTGTCCAAGTTACCAAATATAGTTTTCATGACCGACTACAAGATACTACTGCCCTTCTATCTGCATTTAAGTTTTAATTGAACACTTGGATTTCTTCATAGTGCACTATAAAGCATAAGCTGTTTAAGTTATAGATGTTTTATTAAGTTAAAATTGAATTCAAAATTTGCTTGAGAGAAGAGTGGCTTATGCTTTTTCAGTCTGTGGAATATGGCCCCATGTTAAGGACATTATTTGAGCAATTAGGTTGATGTATGCAGAGTAATTATACATTGTTATGCGTAATTTGATAGAATCTGATTTGGGGGTTAAATTTTACTAAATGCCTTTGTCTGACAGATATGTTAACTTCATTTTGAATGAAACAGTCTCTTACCATGTGAACTGAGTTGTATAGGTCAACAGGTTTTAAGAGGAATGGCAAATTTCAACTATCAGTCTTTTATGTACTAACAGAAGTATTTGCCCTCTTTTTTTTTCTTACTTTGTTACATATACAAGCAGTTGAAATCGGTTGTTTTCACTTTTTAATTCTTGAATTTTGTAGTGAATGAGCAAAACAATAAAGGAGTAAAAATATCAGAAAGCAGAAACTTAAGAATTAAATTTTGGCATCTTAAGACCTTACTTGTCCAGTGGGAGGGGAATATTATTTTCTAGTAGGTGTCGTGATCTATAAAAGGATAATGTGAGTAGCTTATCTTGGAATAGATAGAATCTGTGGTAACATTGAAGGCAAATGATTCAGTGGTTATGGGAAAAATCTTTTTAAAGATAAACTTTTAAAAGATTTATTTTTTAGCTTTTACAAAATTTTATTATGGAAATTGAGAGAATAGTATACTTAGTGACTAGTTTTGACAGTTACCAGTTGGTGGCACATCTAATTTCATTTCTGTCTTTACGCATGAAGTAAGTCTGTTATAAGTGGGGACGTTGGTCACGTAACTGAAGTGAATTCATGTGTATTTTATTTGTAATTTATAGAATACACAATAATGTCTAATAGGTAATTGAATCTGAAAGGGAATTTTTATGTTCTTCATTGTTTCTGTAATAGTCTGTTTTATAGCAGGCTCCTAAAGATAGTGTCTCTCAAATTTTGCTCTCTTAGTAATAATGCTTTTGATTTATAAAGTGCTTTACAATATTTCAGAATATATCCTAAAGATAGTGTCTCGAATTTTGCTGTCTTAGTAATAATGCTTTTGATTTATAAAGTGCTCTACAATATTTCAGAATATATCCTAAAGATAGTGTCTCGAATTTTGCTGTCTTAGTAATAATGCTTTTGATTTATAAAGTGCTCTACAATATTTCAGAATATATCACATACTACCTCTTTTGAGTCTCACAATAAATAGACCTGTGAGATGAGTAAAATAGATAGTTGTACTTAACCCCCATCCACCGCAGACAGGTAAAATGATTTGTCTAGGTCCTAAGGTCACATAGCTAGCAGCTAGATTAGCCAGAACTGGACTCTAGATAGCTTCTTGTTTTTACTCCATTGCTCTTTCCATTATACATGTTTTTATGTGCATTTGTGAAAGTTACATAAGTTTATGAAAAATCCGTTTCTGACCAGAGTAAATTTAATACTGGAATATAAACAGATTTGTTTGGGTTTAACTGTGTAAGTATAATCTGTTGCTTATATTTGGCATAATGTAAACAGTTCATACCCTGATTTACTTATTAACATCTGAGGAAAATGTATTTGAACATATTTGAAGTACTATATTTTTAATATTGTTTATTGGATTATCTTTAAGTAAAGGAATTTTCTTTGCAAAGATCTGTTGGTCTTTGAAATGATGAGGGGTGTCTTAAATCTTGTGTCAAAAATAAAATGGCCTATACTAAAAGTTTCTTCTTTTAATTTCGGCTATAATTTTTTTAATGCACTTGTTTTTCTGCCAAACATATGTATTCCATAAATCTTTTTGAAATGTTAATTTGTAATGACATTTGGTTTACAAAGGTCTCAAAGGAGGAGATTTTAGTTCCTGAAATTCAAAAGCTTTTTATAAATCTCACAAGGAAGGTATTGGTTCTTCAGCATTTGTGTGCCCTGAGGGTCACCTGGGGGAGTCACTGAAAGTGCAGACTCCCTGGCATTGCCCCTGCAATTCTGATTCAGCAGATTGGGGATGGGGCCCAGTAGTCTGCATTTTGAGAAACATGTCAAATTTATAACTAGGTTAAAATTATGTAATAGAGATGCCTTTATAACATCGTTGATTTATTTGACTTTGAACATAGAGTTAGCGCTTTCAAATAGTTTTGACTCTTGTAGCCAGGCTTGACTTGTGGATTGGTGGCTTTTATGACCATTGTAAACCTGGTAAATTGAAAATACTTTTGTTATCTGTGTTCACTGTCTTCTTTTAGAAGATCCATCTGTGGTTATTTAAGTTACTTATTAAGCGTTGTGAACTCCTAGACAAATAATGTTCTCTTTTTGTTTTCATGTCCCCATGTCTGCCATTTCCAAGTGACTTGAACATGGGGACTTATTTTGGTAAAAATAATGAATCCTATGTCAGTAAGGCACTGAATATTTAGCTTTAGTCTAGCTCTTATTTTTTGTTAGAAGGAAAAACTTTGGATATTACTTCAGACTAAAAGGACATAAATCGGTGGGTAAGTGGTGGTCCTTATCAATTTCAGTTAACAGGCAGCTAGCTGTTCCTTCAAAAGCAGCAAGTTAGTGCCTAGTGATTTTTCAGTAATATTAATGATATAAGACTGACAGTTTACCACTCTGTGCATTAAAACAAGTTACGGGGTGCCTGGGTGGCTCAGTCGTTAAGCATCTGCCTTTGGCTCAGATCATGATCCCAGGGTCCTGGGATCGAGCCCCATATAGGGCTCCCTGCTCTGCGAGAAGCCTGCTTCTCCCTCTCCCTCTCCCCCTGCTTGTGTTGCCTCTCTCGCTGTGTGTCTCTCTCTCAAATAAATAAATAAAATCTTTACAAATAAATAAATAAATAAAACATAAGTTACTGCTCTTTTACTTAAAACGCTAATTAACAATTTGTATAGCAATCTACCATGAAGTCCAGTTGATGTAAACTGGTTTGACTTTTTAAACTATTTTATCTAATACTATATGCCACATATGGATTATTTAAGACCAGTCTTAAAATAGTTGATTTTGCTTCATTATAACAGGATAGTAAATAGCCTGTATTGTATTTAAAATACATTTTATGATGAAATTAATTTCAAAGTAAATCCATTTCAAGACTCTGTTGAACATTTTTTTGTTGTTCCAAAAGCTTTGGCTTGTTGGCTGTGCTTTAGGATATATTTAGGAATCATGGGTTATAATTTACAAATGACTATGGAAATTGAAACTAATAAAGATTTCTGGCAGAGAGATCCAGATACACTATTATTAAATTTTTCCTAGAATAGTGTTAACTGTTTTAAACAGTTTGCCGTGTTTTTAGTTAACTCTTTGGTAAAAATATTACTTGGTATTTCTAAGAGCAGTAACTTCCAACAATATGGTATCTCAACCTCCAGGATAGCTGCTTTGTATTAATATTATTGTCGCCTGGGCCTCTGGGGGAAAGAATAAAGATAAGTTTTGAATGGACCAGCGCTTGCTTACATTGTGAAATCTGAGATTATACTGCCTAAGTGTAAGCTGGTAGGACTACTGTAAAGACCTGGTAACTTCAGAAGGAAAAGTTGTACTTTCTGAAAAATAGATCTGAAAAAGGATTTGATTGTTTAAAAGATGCTTTTTAAATAACTTGATTATTAACAGTGTGGATTTATTGTTCACTGTACTAACTCAGTGAATTTGCTCTCAGAGGATACTGAACAATCTCTTACTCTCAAAATGCTCGATCTGCTGCTTTAATCTATCTTTCCTATTTGTACCAGACCTTTTTTTGTTTGTTTTTAAATAGCTTTCCTGCTGTCATTTCTTCACTAAAACTTTTAACGGTTCCTCATTTTTCTCTTTATCAACATGCAACTTGACTCTGAAGGCCTTTTATAAAGTAGTTCAGTATTTTCCAAAGTGTGTTTTAGAACACTGGCTCTAAGAAATATTAATAGGGGGTTCCTTAGGGGAAGAGGGGCAAAACCAAAATCCAGGATCGCTGGTTTATGCAGTTTTCCCATTTGGTTCTTCTCACATCCTTTGATAGGCTAATATGGATGGAATCTGTAAATGGGTTTAATGCTTTGCCCCCTTATTTCACAGAATCCCTTTTCGTGGATCATCCCACCTGTTAACTTTTTTACATTACCTGACAGGATCACCACTTTTCTATATTACTTAATGGGATCACCACTTTGCACACCTCCAGGGGGTGCTGTTCTCATAGGTCAAACTATGAATCACGTTTCCTGGCGTTGAGAGCAGCGCTGCAGTACCTTAGTGCTGGTGATACGTGACAAACATGTAGTCTGACAGTCTTCTGTATACACCTCTCATTCCCTTTGCTGTGACTTCATTATGTTTTTCTTCTCACCTGAGACGACCCTTGATCTTGTCTTAAGTGTTCCCATCCTTCAAAACTCAGCATTAGTCTACTTTTCTCAGTCATCACTCCTTAACTTCCTTGTCTGAATTTCTCTGTACTTGTAGTATGGGTCATACACTTCCATTTAGTATAAATCGTTTTTGTTTTAGTCATTAATTTCATTTGGAAATAATATAGAGGAGTTGAGATAAGAACGTGGGTTCTTGAGGGTATAATCTAGCAAATGTCCAATCAGTGTTTTTTGGCATATTCATTTAGGACTTAGATATTGTGTGGCTTGTGTTGTTAAGGTAAAGCAGATAAGGTTGAGGAATTTTTCTTGGTGAATTTCTGAAGCCTTTTTACCTTTGCAGTTTTAACTTAGATGGACTCATAGGACAATCTGTTTTACTTTTGGAAGTAAAGCTGTATTCCATAGAATGTTGCTAAGACAGTAGAATTTAGCTTCTATATAGGAAGTCTTCCATTTCTTAATTTCAGTTTAGGAATTAATTTGTCTCTTAGGTTTTATTCTGATTGTAATGAGTCATACTAGCTAAAATTTATATCTTAAAATGACCAATTTCATTTTCCTGTTAGTTCTGTGACAGCTTTTCTTTCATCAGGATGGAGGTTCTTAAGATATGTTGTAGTCCATTAGCATATTGCATGATGTAAAACGCCATAGTTTGAAGCATATATTATGGTTTAAAATTTATGAATTCTTGTTGTTGCTCTTTATTGATAGAAATACTGTTGGAGCTAAGTTCTTAAATGTATGTTTGCTGAAGGTTCTAATTTTTCCAAGAGAGTTCTTTTCCATGAACTGAGAATGAACTGTTTGCTCCTGACCTGGTGTGGGATCATTGTAGGCATCAGGAAGAAGTGTAGATGTATGGGTTTTGTTTTTTTTGTTTTTTTTTGATGTATGGTTATTCTTCTAACTGCCTTTCTTAGGTCAAGAAAGGAAAGCCTGTACTTGACTTTAATCATTTATGTTAAATGCTCATGTAATACATGAGTCGTAATTTCAAACATTCAAACAGTTAATGATTTATATAGATTTAGTATGTAAGCTGTTATATTAAAAAACACTTGAGAAAAGTTGCTCTCCAAAGCTAGCTCATTTTCCAGTGATTGTTCTTCCAACCCTTTTAAACTATATAGGCTTAATTGTTGGTAAGGGATTATTGTAGAAGGAATTCTAAGACTTGCTCCTGCTTTAACATGGCAATAGTACGTACTTAAATTTCTGATCAAAAGAGGAGCAGAGAATGGTTTTGGCAGTGAAAAAATAAATAAAAAGAAATCTGTGAAGGCAGAAATCAATGAAACCAGTAAAAGTTGAAATGGGTTAGGGCATTATCTTTTCCTACTGGGACACATGTAGATGACATTGGCACATATTCCATACTGCCCTGCTAATATCTAGACTTATGCGAGATTTTCAGTTTCTTTGCTGTCATTCTTCCTTGCTTACACCTAAAATTAAGGGAGTGGTGCTTGAAGTACTCTTTGTTTACAAAATGAATCACCATGGTCTTTAGACAGTCCTGACAACTGATACCATGGTGGAGAACTATAGAGTTAAAGGACTGAATACAAAATCGATCAGCGACATGGGAAAGAGATGATCGCAAAGTCTAGGAAAAGGAGATCCCCAGCATCAAACTCTGAGTGCCTGGTATCCGAGAAACAAACATCAGTTAGGCAACCCTTCCCTGCGTGCAGAGTGGATTTAGGGTAGAGTTTCAATTCACCTGCCTTTGGGCTTAAACTCTACTATATTTTTGTATGTAATTGAATGCTGGAACCTACCTGATCCACTTTTGCCTCTGGACCTCTTGCTGTCTCACTCCTTTTGCTAGGAGTACCTACCTTTCTCAGAGCCTATGTGTCTTTTTTTTTTTTTTTTTTTTTTATTCATTTATTTGAGAGAGAGAGCATGAGCCAGGTGGGGAGGGGAGGGCAGAAGGAGACGGAGAAGCAGACTCCCCACTGAGCAGCGAGCCCGATGTGGGGTCCATCCCAGAACCCTGAGATCATGACCTGAGCAACGGCCTATGCTCAACCGACTGAGCCACGCAGGCACCTGAGCCTGTGTGTCTTTATGATATGTGTGACTGGACCTAAAATTTCTAATTTGGGTTTTTACTCTATGATGTTATGTTCAGATTTCTCCAGATTTAAATTTGAGTTTTACCTTTGCCAGTAAAAAGCCAAGTGACCTTGGGTAAATCACTGGGTTTCTTTATTATCTCCCCAAAAAGTGCAAAATACAAGGTCAAGGAGTTTTATTTTTTTTCTTAAATTTTTTATGGCTGTTGTAGATCTTCTCTCCCAACCCTGCCCCAAATTTTCAGCCATTTAATTTAACTTTACTCTTTTAGGTTTGCCTTCTAATTTTGCCTTTTAACTAGTTTACCATCATTTGATGTTTCATCTGTGTTATGCTGTGTTTCATTCATGAAATAATCTAAAGCTTTTCAATAAATGTATTTAAGACTTCCAGTTGGGGCGCCTGAGTGGCTCAGTTGGTTGAGCGGCTGCCTTCGGCTCAGGTCATGATCCCAGGGTCCTGGGATCGAGTCCCATGTCAGGCTCCCCGCTCAGCGAGGAACCTGTTTCTCCCTCTGTCTCCTGGCTTGTGCTCTCACTCACTCACTCTCTCTCTGTCAAATAAATAAATAAATAAAATATTAAAAAAAAAAAAAAGACTTCCAGTTAAAGAAGTGGAGTATAACTGGCATTTAACTCTGCTCCCCACCAAAAGTATACTAAAATGTGAGAATGTGTTGAGTTTACATATTTATGTTAAGATTCCCAGCCGCGTTCCCTCTCTTAGCTTTCAGGCTGCTGGCCAGAGTTGAAGTGTCTTCCCTGAGGACTCTGACCAGGTCAGGGAAAAAGACCTAAAGATTCGGCATTGGCTCTGTGTTTGTGTGAGGGGTTTGTCCAAAAAAAAAGTCCCAGTCTGATCACCCTACAGTGAACTCCATAGTCAGAAGGTCCCACATGTGAGTTCAGAACTCCTGTGTAGTTTATTTGTCCTATTTTTTCTTTCATAATTAAAAAAAATTGTTACAGTCCTATTAAGGAGTGATTGACATAAGGTAAAATGCACATATTTAAAGTGAAAAACTTGTTATGTGTATACTGCAGGGAAATACCACCATGGTCAGGTTCATGAGCACAGCCATTCCCCTAAAAATTTTCTATGCCTTTTTGTAATCTTCCCTCCCTTACCTTTTTCTATCACCTCCTTTCCCCAGGCAATCACTCAACTGCTCTCTGCCATTATAGATTAATTTGAATTTTCTAGAATTTTCTTGTACATGGAATCACGCAGTATGTGCTCTTTTTGGGCTGGCTCTCATTCAGCTCTCACTGAAATTCACCCATGCTATATATATTAATAGTTCAATTTTTGTTATTGCTGATATGAGGATTTACCTCAATGGATATACCACAATATGTCCATTTACCTGTTGATGGACATTTTGGGTTCTAGTAATGTATAGTGTCCATTCAGATCTTTTGTTCACTTTTTAATTAAGTTGTTTGCCTTTCTTATTGAGTCGCAGTTTCTTTATATGTTCTAGATAGAATTTCTTTAGGAAACATTACTGTTTATGTTGGGAGTGGGAGGAAGAATGGTGTTGGTAGCCATTGATAACACCTGAAAGTGAAAAAGCAAGCTGGAGCACTGCAGTATTATTTGTGGAGGTAGACTTAGGTACTAAAAGAAATGACACCTGTCCCCTATTGCCTCTGAGTGGAGAATGGAGTAGGAGAACTAAAAGAGATGCTAATATTAAAAAGAAAAAAAAAAGTCTTGTAGATCTCTTTCTCAAAATGGATGTTATGCACATATACGTTTGTTAAAACTAAAAATGAATATATGTATGGACTAAGTTTATATGTGTGGATAGCCCAGGTATGCCACCTATAAATCAGTTGAGTCTGTTTACGGTCTTGTGCAACTTAGATGCAGAATACAATATTACTTTGGGTAAAAGAATCAATTTTTACAAAAATATAAGTGAGTAATGTGGACTCGACTGAAAATAAAACAAGGGCCTTCATATGTCCTGCAAGTCTTCCTCTACTTTGCCAGTTCAAATTCCTCATTCCTTTATTATGTAGAGCAGTTGGTCCTCATCTTTGGTTTCTTGAGTTTCCCCGCAATCTTCCACACCACCACCACTCCTCCACACATACCCCAAGCAGCTCCTAAAAACCTATAAAGACATTTTTCCCCCAAATAGTTACATACAGTGCTCTCCCTAATAAGAGTCTGGTATGTGATTTCTCCATTTTTTTGTCTGGATAAATATATGTTTTTCTTAGTGTTGAGAGTGCAATCCCATGAAGTGTTGACCTGTGAGAGACTCTTTAATAAATCTGTTAAGGAGTACACTTTTGTAGGTGTGTTTTAAGAATTTAACCGTATTTCAAAATTCTACCCCCTTCATTAATTTCCTATCTTTCCTTTGAGGAACTTGACATTTGACTGAATATTTTCCTCTTGCTCTTTTTGGGAAGGAAGTAGAATCTCAGAGGGAGATAGCAATCATCTCTTAAGAGATGTTAGAATTCAGAAAGAAAAAAAAAAAACCCAAAAAACTAATATTCTTTTGCCAAGGTGCCATGAAAAATAGACCAGCTCTAAAACACAGTAGTGACTTTGACTTAAAGGGGAATTTAAAATTATTGAATATAATGAACACCTGTGTAATTGCTTTCTACTCGCCAGGTATTCTACACAATTTATAAAAATTAACCTGTTTAAATGCATGGGTTCTGTGGGATTTGGGGGCAAGGTATTCACTACTGAAAATGGAAAGGGTTATTAGTGGTTTTAAAGGGAAATCCTAAAATACAGTGACTTACATGACTTTTACCAATTTAAGATGTAACAACATTGAGATATGTCTGGGGGATATAGACTAATGTAAAAAAGAAACAAAATCACTCATGATCCTACTTCTGTTTATTTTTGATCCTTTAAAAAATTTGTACACTTATTAACATGCTTGAGATAATGTAGGTATAATTCTGTGCTTTTAAGAAAACTGTATCATTTTCTCATGTCGTTTTTTTATTCGTATTATTTTAATGACTGTGGTATTCCATTCTGTGTCTAATTTCCTTGTTATTAGATGTTTTTGGTTTTGAGATTTTTCTCTTATGTTAAATAATTCTCCAGTAAACACCTTTATCTTCATCTGTGTTTGTATCCTTTGTAATTACTGGGTTTAAAGGGTTTTGGTAGTTTGTTATCTCTTCATTAAAATATTTCTTCTAGCCTCCTTTCTGTGAGGCTGGTTAGGTATTTGGAATTCTTTGTCTTTTCTTGCTGTGTGTACAGTTTATGCCATTCACTCCTAGGTCTCTGCTTTACTTTTTGAAATTCTTATATCACTTTTAAAAATTCGTATTTTGTTGTTATTTACTTTTTTGACACCTCTCTATGATGTTCAGTTTGAGAGCAGGAATTGTTAATCTTCCTGTTGCTGGCTGCTGGCACAGTGCCTTATACCTGTGAGGTTCGTCATGACTCTTCAGTGAGCATCTTGTGTCTAGTCGAGCTTGAATCCACTGACGTTGGGCTCCAGTGAAATGCTTGTTTTGTTTCTCCTTAGAAACTGTAATATGCTTGTGGTGAGAATTTATTACAAGGCACCATTTCTTTTAAGTTCAGCTAAGTAATACGTCAGCTGAATGACACTGTTGAAAATGAGAAATATTTTTTACAACTGTACTATATAAATTTAATTCTTTCTGAAACAGTTCTATCGTCCCTGTTTTTAAAGAGTAGGATAGATTTTATTAAGTGGAATAGAATATTAAAAAGCCCATAGAAATGGATGTTACTTTTATTTCAAAATGCCAATGATAAAGTTTTTCTAAAATCCTTCTTTACAGATTAATATATATATATTTTAATAGAGGACTACAAAAGTTTAACCTTAAATTTTTTGTTTGTTTTTTTTAAAGATTTTATTTATCATTCGACAGAGAGACACAGCGAGAGAGGGAACACAAGCGGGGAAGCGGGAGAGGGAGAAGCAGGCTTCCCACAGAGCAGGGAGCCTGATGCGGGGCTCGATCCCAGGACCCTGGGATCATGACCTGAGCCGAAGGCAGACGCTTAACGACTGAGCCACTCAGGTGCCCCTAACCTTAAAGTTTTAAGTGCAAGTGTGTGTTAATTCCGAACAGTGGAGGTTCTGTAGTGTTTAGGAAGGTGTCCTAGCAGGCTCTAGTTATGACATTGTATCTGACTTTTTTTTTTTTTTTTTTTATAATCCTCGGACTTTGGAAAATTTAAGATTTTGGGTGAATAGATTCTTTCAAAAAATATCTATGTGATCACTCTGCTAGACGGTAACACTTGTGACCTGCCAAGAAGAGACCCTGTTACACAGAGCTTTAAGTCGGCCTCATTGTGTCCAGTGTCGTCCTCATTCAGTGTCCAGTGTTCCTTCTTGGTTTCTTTTTTTATGCGGTGATTCATCAGGTGCTGTGTGCTTCCAAGGAACCCATCTAAGTATGTGCACATGTCTCCTTCCTGGTCTTTGATGTCTTCCTATAATGAATGGGGATATATTGTTTCCAGGTACTCTTATACAAAGAAGAAAGGCATTTTGGAGTCACTGTCACATTTTCAAACCTCAGTAGTTTTGCTGCCATCGTGGGCTATTTTTAGAACTCTTGCTAGTGATCTCTGCCCTTGTGTCACTATTACTTTTGGAGGTTTTTTTGAGTTGTGCTGAGCTCTGCTTGTAATTCCACATACAGCCAGGCTATCAGTTGAGTTGTGTCATAATCTTGGACTTGCCCTTACTGTCTCCATTCTTGATGGATATCTGTAGATTCAGATGGAATGTTTCACCAACGGAGGCTGTATTGGTGAAAGTCTTTGTCCTGAAAAGAGGGAAACCTTTTTTGGAGGAGGTTTTTTTGGCCATGCCTCTCCAGTATATTCAACACCAGGTAGCCCCATTAGGCAGATGCTCCAAGGAATTGAAAAGGAAGAAATTTTGAGTGGTTTTGGGGGTCTGGAGAGATGATAGTTTAGCTGAAAGTTGTATGTGTACAGAAAGAATTTTGGAGTCATTATTAAAAGATGCTTGATTATGGTGGTGTTGAGAACTTCAGATGACAGCTACAGAAGTCTACAGAGGAGGGAGAATAGGACAGTTGATTGTAACTTTTTTAACGTTTAGTAGCTATACATCTATATGTATTGGAATGTTAAAAGCAGGTGTTATTTTTTTCTCTTAAGTACTACCTCTTAATTACTTGGAAAGTTATAGGTGTAAAAGGATAAAAATGTACCAAAATAACTTTATCATGGCATTCTGTAACGTTGAGGTCAGTGAGTAAAGCAGTCTTGTTGTGGAATGCAAATCACTGGGCTAATTGCTCTCCCGGAATGCCTCTGAGAGGGGAAGGAATGAAAAAGGAAAGAGACTAGAATGGGAGAGGTGTGGAGTCATTTCCCTCCTAGCCTGAAGGCTGTTATTTATCTGGCTTCCTGAATCATGTAAAACAAGTGGAGAACCCGGGAAATTGGCAGGGACGGCCTCTTAGAAGCCTGATGTCCCTGCATCAAAACTTCCGGTGCCTCACCTCACTTGTAGGTGTTTACTAGGTGTGTTCCCTAGCATTTTACATATATTCCTGTAACATTTTGATAACTGGTTTCCCAGCAGACTGCAAATGAGAGCAAAATTGGAGAAACTGGAAAGGTTGTTCAGAGGCAGGTGCAAGTATCCCAGGAAAGAATTGAAAATTGACATTTGACGGTGGAAAAGATTTTTAAAATTAAAGATAAGAATTCACAGAACTTATGAAAAAACAGTCATGGAAAATTTGGTTCAAAAACAACAGCTCTGTGCTGCTCTTCCCATCTGGACTTGTCATCTTTTTCGACTCCTCATGAAACTCCTTTGTGAAGCCCTCTCAACCTGTCCAGAAAATTAGATGCTTCTTTCCTGGCACCTACTGAATTCACCTGTGTCCAGTAAGACTCTGAGTCCTCTGTGCTGCCCCGTCTCTGCTGTCAGAGTGATCACCTTCAGTCATACCAGCAGTTCTTACTGTATTACAGACATGCCCAGCCTGCACGTTATTCTCTGACATAGTTTGTACATCCTACTCCCCTTGCTTAAATTCCTCACATTACAAAATACTGCTCTTCCTTCAGGAGAGACCTTAGTCAGTTCTTTGATGAAGCATTCCCCCGCTTCCCTAGGCAAGGTCATTTCCATGTCTGTGGCCATTACTTTGTATTAAGTAAATGTTTCCTTGATTCTGAAACATGGGTTAGGAAATAAATTGATTTAATAATTATTGTGGGGGAGTAAAATGAAAAATACACAGAAACACTTTTACTTACTGACGGAAGCATATTATAGGAATATTCCACTTTATTCAGTATAGAAAAATTTGAATCCAAACCTTTTCTGAGTTACGAGTCATGTAGATCATTTTAGCCATTGCTAAAGAATAACAACATGGTAGGGCGCCTAGGTGGCTGAGTTGGTTAAGCATCTGACTCTTGGTTTCAGCTCAGGTCATGATCTCAGGGTGCTGAGACGGAGCCTTTTGGGCTCCTCGATGGGCATGGAGCCTGCTCAAGATTCTCTCTCTCTCTAAAAAGATAAAAATAAATAACAACATGGTCACATGTTGCTTTTTATAACCTATGTTCTAAGACCTTAGACTCCTTAACATCTTTGCAATTGACCTGTTAAATTTGAAACTTAGTGAAGTATATAGGTTTTGTTTGCGTTTCCTATTGATTAAACTCAAGGTTTTTTTTTTTAAGATTTTATTTATTTATTTGACAGAGACACAGTGAGAGAGGGAACACAAGCAGGGGGGAGTGGGAGAGGGAGAAACAGGCTTTCCCGCAGAGCAGAGAGCCGTATGTGGGGCTCGATCCTAGGACCCTGGGATCATGACCTGTGCCGAAGGCAGATGCTTAACGACTGAGCCACCCAGGCGCGCCGAGGTTTGTTTTTTTTAATGGCCTTTATGTTTCTTAATTTTTTTTTGTCCTTCATGTAATAGTAACTTGGAGTGCTAATGCATAAAAAAGAAACACTACCCTTTTTTGATAATTGGGTGATTTTTCTGAGAGGTGGCAAATTCTGTTCCTTTTAATTGCTCTGCCTGGTGTGTGACAAGCAATCTGTGTATGAACCAGCTTTTGGTTTCAGTGTTACTTTTTAATTAAAGATTTTTGAAAGATCTTTTAAAAAAGCAAAAATTAGGGATTCAAATTCCCATCTAACTCAACATGGAAAACGGTGGAATTATCTATTTTATGGGCTAAAAATGCTGGGAAGTGGAAGGAATGATTTCTGAAATATATTTGAGCCAGGAAAATATGGCATTTCTAAAGTATGATTTATTATCTGTATCTCTTTGCAAGTCCATAGATAGAGTTCTTCAAGGGAACAAGGTCTAGGTTAGTTCATTCCCAGCACCTAGTACCTGGTACGTTGTAGCTCTTAAAAAAATGAGCGGTACTCTTCAGTGATTACTTGCCAGTTTAATTATGTTTGACTTTTTAAAGTTGTCCAAGAAAATTTTGTGGTATGCTGTTGGAAGGTTTTATGTAAAATATTTAAAGTTTTTTCTAAGGCTAAGTTACAGCTTAGGGCAAATATCTCATAATGTGATTGTGCTGCATAATTAAGGGCTTTTGACATGAAGAGTGTGAGCACCCAGTAACAGTCACAGACTTCAGACCACTGCATTAGTTAAAGAAAATGGACTTGGCTTACTGGCTCTGTATTTGAAGTCATGAAAATAAAGCATCTCGGGGCACCTGGGTGGCTCAGTTGGTTAAGCGGCTGCCTCAGCTCAGGTCATGATCCCAGGGCCCTGGGATGGAGCCCCCTGCATCTGGCTCCCTGCTCATTGGGGAACCTGCTTCTCCCTCTCCTGCCCTCCCTGCTCTGCTTGTGCTCTGTCTTGCTTTCTCTCTCTCAGATAAATAAATAAAATCTTTAAAAAAAAACATCTGATTTTCTTTTATAGTTAAGAGGATAGATTGTATCAGAAGTGTGTTGTGTGTAGGAGTTGGTATCATTTATCCTCTATAACAGCCCTCCAAATAAGGTAATGACTCCTTTCCCTGTAGAGACATGAGTCAGTTTACCTGCCCAAATGCTGATGTCCAAGAAGGTATGTGAGCCCAGCTCCAACTCCCTAGTCGCCTCTCTTTCTGCTGTAATACACTGTTGGGCCTCTGACTTGTTACCAGAAGTTTAAAGTGACGTCAAGAGGTACATCTTTTTTCTTGGAGTTAAAATGTTCTTGGATGAATCTTGAAGTGCTTATCTATTCACCCAAGTCTTGATGAAAAATGTACAAGAGGCTAGGGATTTGGTTTATTCCTACTCTAAATATTGACTGCAAAAAGCCAAGTTTAAATCTAGTTTGCTTAGGTTGTGGGAGGGTTGTGCCACATATTTAAAGTGACAATGAAGACTTGATATCATCCTGACCTTAGCAGGAGATTTTATGCTACCAGCAATAGTAGGAGGAAAGAGGAATTGTTGATGGAATGTGGTATTTCTGATGCTATCTAGGGAAAAAAGTTAAGGTCTGTAGTAGAAAAGCATTAACATTCAAGATCCAAGAAAGCGCTGATGTCAAAACTAATAAGTGATAAATAACAAGTGGTAAAAAAACATGTTTACTAATTTTTTAAAAAGTATGGTTATATTGAATTTGTCTCGGGAGTTTGAAGAACTCATTTGGGCTTAGGATGTTGACATTCTGAATTGATACTGGAAATTCCTTGATACAAAATATCTTTCATGGACACTTGCCTCAATATACAAATTCCTGTGATACAATTTTCAGCCAGTGTCCCTAGAACAAATTGTGCGTGAGCCATCCGCCTTATTTTTTTTTTTTTTAAAGATTTTATTTATTTATTTGACAGAGAGAGACACAGAGAGAGAGGGAACACAAGCGGGGGAGAGGGAGAGAGGGAGAAGCAGGCTTCCCGCAGAGCAGAGAGCCCGATGTGGGGCTTGATCCCAGGACCCTGGGATCATGACCTGAGTCGAAGGCAGACGCTTAATGACTGAGCCACCCAGGCGCCCCGCCGTCCACCTTATTAATGAAACTTATTTACAAAGTTATTCTTGATGGTAGATCTTCAAAAAAAATAAATATTTGCTGCCATTGAGGATATTTTCTTTAAAGAGTGACCTAGGCTCTAAAGGAAATTTCAGAATTAAGAGTGCTTGAAATGTTTTTAGCATTGGCAGCCTTATTAGGATGAGGTAAGGTTATTAAATCTTGGTACAAGAATAAATATTTTTTGGCTGTATGTGTTCTGATATGTATTTTGATATATCAGTTATTTTATAGGCATACTGAAGAGTAAGCAGCATCTAGGGCAGAGTCTGGATTTATTAGATGTTCAGTAAATGCTTATGAGAAAAAATCAAGCATTCAGAAAGTTCATAACTGGAGTTCCTATCCATTTTATGCTTACACTCTAGAAAGTCAAGTAGTCAATATGAATTTGATTCAAAAAGTGAATTCCAGGTTTGTCATAGGATCAGTACAATAATGCAGTGCAGACTATCACAACTTCTGTATTTATACTATTCTACAGTGGCATTTAATATTTAGAAAACACTTGCTTAACTTCTGTACGCATAACATTGTGTACACTACATGAGAAAGGGTAGGAGATGAGGATCCAAAGAAGTATCTCCTTAACGGGTTTATGAAAAGCTAGGTAAGATAGATGAATTTAAGTACTAATATAGCAGAGTAACAGGTGAGGATTAAAATTATGTTGTGTAAGGCATTGTTTCAAGTACTTCAGTGGGTGCTGGGATCAGTATTGGTTAAAGTAGGTAGCTTCTGTCCTGTATAAATGGAAATTTACTGTCTTTCCATTTATTTATTGTAAATAGTGATGCTAAATGAGCAAGACTTAGGGTTAAATGCTTTCATGAACTTGAGTAGTCCAGAGCTTGACCTCTGACTTCGATCCTTGTAGGTCACTTCCCTGTTCTGCAGTTTGTAATAGTTGTGCAAAAACTCATGTCAATCTGCAGATATTATATACTCTAAAAGATTTGTGCAACTGATAGGCCTTAACTGTTCCTTTATAGTTCACTCAGTTATTCTCAGTAATGAAGAATAACAGAAAATGAGACCTCAGTGGTTAAATGAAAGAGAGTGCTAGAAGTTCATCCTCTTGGTACAATAAACATACAAAAATGACCTTGTCTGAGAGCCTCATCTTCTCCTTGGGTTAGATGCTTGCCAAAGATTTTGATCTAATCATGTCTAATTTATAAGAAGGTGGGTGCGTTTGGGTGCTTATATCGGAGCTTCTCATTTGGTCAGCAGTATGGTCCTTGTTTTCCTCTCCTTGCTTGGAAGAACAGTCTTCTTATAGGTTTTTAGACTTTTTTTTTTTTTTAACACATCTGACTTAGTATTCTGCATATGACTAAAATGATAGAAAGAATGATCTTGAATGCACTGTATGCCTCCTTATTTTGACATCTTTCAGTGGCTTCTAGATATGTGAAGCATTTTTGTTTTTGTTTAAACATTGTAAAAGCAAATATTATCGTAACTTATGAAATCTAGCAGAAGAAATTGCTGGGTAGCATTTATTTCAATCCCTTGTTGAATTTATCCCCAAAATATTAGTATTTTTCTCTCTTGGCAGATAGAGTGTATGGGATAAAACTTAACATTTCTTTTATTTGGGTTACCCAGTTTTATAATTTTTACCATCAGTTCTTCATCGGATCATGTAACATTAAGAGGAAGAATGAGCTAAATTTATGATTTTCCAAGAATATTTGGATGTATTTTTAAAGGGGGTCTCATTTATAAACTTGATTGCTTCTTTAAATCAGCAGAAATTCTCTCATTAAGTTAATATTCAGGTTAGGTTCTAATTAGTGAGAGTTTTATACCATCTTAGAAAGGTGTTCTGTGTGGTAGTATCTTTATAGGAAAATGATCTTATCAGTATTATGTAGTTGAGGAAGGGACTAGGTGATTAGATTGGCCACTTTCTTGACCTCACTGCCTAATATATCCAAAGAGGCTAATTTGTATTTCTAGAAAATATAGGTAACCCCAAAGGATATAATATTACAGATGTATGGTAGAGACAGGTTTATGTTTTTATTTGGATGTTCAGTTGTTTTAGTATTATGCAGTCACTATTGGGCACTTACTGTCAGTTTAGCTAATGTAAATTTGCTACATGCATCTACACACACACACACACACACATCACACACTTGGAACACGAAACCTTTCCCAATCATGTAGTTTTGCATTGGGGTTGAACACAAATATGCTGTGCACCAGTGTAGGCGTAGGAGAGCTCGTGGAAATGGCCTGTACCTAGAGAGTGTCCTTACGCTGGTTAGGTTGTTTATGAATGTGATTGGTTAGCTAATGTTCTTTTATTACATGTCAGTAGTTCTTAATAAAGAATGTACTCAGTGTAGCACCGTTTTTGCTAAAATTTCCTTTTAGGAGATTATTTGGAAGGTTTAATTATGTGCTCCATTACATTGGATAAAAGAGGAAATACAGTTGGGATTTTTACATCCTTAACTATAAACTAAAAGTGAATGTGCTCAAAAGCGTATTAGTTATCTGGCATTCAGGAGGAGAGTAGGGGACAAGAGAAAGGGCCCTAGTAAAGAGTTAAACCAAAGTCAAACTGGGATGGATTGTAGCTCTTGGAAGCAGTACCATTTTGTACTTAGACTTCTAACAGCTTAAGCTGGTATATGCTTCTGGTTTATCTTCTCAGGGGAGTTAGGGTATAAAATAATCCTTCTGATCTAAAAAGGATGAGAGATTGAGTTGAAAAACGAGTTTTACAAATGCTTAAGGGAATTTCAGAGAATTTTAACAGTGGCCAGTGTTTTCAGCTCATGTCCGGAGAGAAAAAGCATTAAAATTAAATATTGCTTGAAGTAAAAGGGAATATATTAGTCTGATACGACTGCTATAACAAAATGCCACAGGCCAGATGACTTAAAAAACAAAATTTATTTATTTATTCCCCCTCCCCCCCAAAGTTCTGGATGCTGGAAGTCCCAAGATCAAGGTGTTGGCAGGTTGGGTTTTCTCCTGAGGCCTCTTTTCTTGGTTTATAGATAGCTGACTTGCTGTTTCCTCTTGTGGCTTTTTCTCTGTGCTCACATCCCTGGTGTCTGTTCCTCTTATAAGGACACCAGTCCTATTGGAATAGGTCCCACCTTTATGACCTCATTTAACCTTAATTACCTCTTTAAAAGCCCTATCTCCAAAGACTGTCACACTGGGGGTTAGTGATTCACATAATGAATTTTGGGGAGGCACAATTCCATCCATACCAGGGAACACAAATAAAATGACAGTTAAGTGTTATTTTAGTCAAAGAGGACATGGTTGTCAGACTTCAGCATGCATCAGAATCACCTGGAAAGCTTGTTCAAACACATTGTTGGGCCCCACCCCCAGGATTTCTGATTTAATAGGTCTGGGGTGGGTCTGAGAATTTGCATTTCTAACAAGCTCTTCAGGATGCTGGTGATGCTGGTCTGGGGACCATACTGTGAGACTCTCTGGTGTCTTATCTCCTGTTTGGATTGAGAGGAATTGCTGACGAAGGCCCCTGAGATAGAGGGAGCAATCTCCTTGGGGCTGGGAGTGATGAGATGGGGCTGCAGTGGGAAATAGAAGACAGTGAGAATGTTGAGGAAATATTGTCAGTTTTGCTTATCTGCTATTCAGTTGATCCTCAATTCAGTGAATTAAAGAGATGGTACTTGATTGGAGGTTGAAAGCAAGTACTTCTGTTGTCTGTTATGGGAGGAAAACTGACTTCAGACCTCGTTCGTAAGGAATTCAATTCCCAGAATATATATCATCTCCTTCAAATCTTTGCTGAAGTGTCACCCTCCTGATGAGGTGTCCCCTACCTACAGAATTGTATCTGTGAATTTGGAAGACTATCCCAAGAGAAGAGGGCAGACGCTATAAGGAAACATCTAAATTAGGTAGAGTGGTGCCTGAAGCTCAAATTTAATGTTTACTTAAACGATCTTTTGTGTTAAAGTATAGGCAGTGAGTAAAATTGGGGTTATGCTTCAAAAGTTCGTTTTTGTTGATTTAGAACTTGCAACAAATTTTCCCATAGAAATGGGATTATAAACAAGTGATCAACAAAATTTGGAAATGAAGCTCAGTTGCTAGTACTACTAGCCTGAGATCTGGGAGTCCCCATGACATTAATATAGGGTAGCAAGCAAGAGAGAGGAAAGAGAGGGAGGGACACCAAGTTCCCTTCTCCCATCCAGTCTCAAATGGACCAAGGGAAGACTAAGCTTTAGAGAGTGAACACAAACTCTGTCATTAGGTTCTACAAAGTAACCACCACTTCTTTTAAAAAGTGCTCTTCTCTTGGTGTTGCAGATTTTTGCTGGATATTAAAAACAGTCCTAATTCATTTTATAGTCTTATGTGAATTACCAGTGTTTCCCTCATGCTTAAAGATTCTTATACTTTAAGAAGTGTATAAACACGTACATATTATCGGTGTGTGTGTGCATGTTTCATATATATGAATATATATGTATGAAATTGTGAATTCATACTGGTAGCTCCCATTCCAGTCCAGCCCACATTGTTCTTCTTTGTCTTCCCCCCCATTCCATTTTTTTGTCTCTCTTTCCACAGTGAGAACTGTGGCTTTCAATAGTAACACTTTGCTCAGTCCTATAGTACACATGATATAATTTGAGAACTTCTGTCTTCATGCCACTATGATAAACAGAGGTACTAAGAGAAGTTTAAGATTTGTTTATACTCCCTTCCCCCCCAGACTCTTATTTGTATTATTAGGTTCTCCCCGACCCCCTTCAATGTGACTATTTTATTCATTTGAAAATACAGTTCAGTGCTCCTTAGTTTTCCAGTTTCAGCTCTCCCCCCAACTCTTTTTGTTTCAGTTTTATATTTTGAATATGTAGAACGTTAGCATGCTTCCAAAAGTCAAAACTACACATAAAAAATGTAAGCTCGGGGTGGGGCACTTGTGTGGCTCAGTCAGTTAAGCGTCTGCCTTCAGCTCAGGTCATGATCCTGGGGTCCTGGGATCAAGCCTGGAATTTGGCTCCCTGCTCAGCGAGGAGTCTGCTTCTCCCTCTCCTTCTGCTCCTCCCCTTGCTCATGCTCTCTCTCAAATAAATAAAATCTTAAAAAAATGTGTACTCAGAATTGTCCATCTCTTTTTTCTTTCAGCCCTCCCACCCCTGCTCTTTGTGCAAGTAACTAATTTTCTTGTTTCCTGGTGTATTCTTTGTTTCTTTTCACAAAAATAAAGCCTTACTATATGTTTTCTTATTTCTTCTTTCTTAATATAAAATATGGTGTATGTTTTGCACTCTGCTTTTCTCCCCTACTTGATATATCTTGCAGATCCTTCCATATTGACTTGCTGAAATCTTCCTCATTTCATTTTTTTTTAATAGCTGCATGATATTCTACTGTATGTGCTCTTCTCTATGCAACCGCTCCTCCTATGTTTGAACATTTAGGTAGCTTCCAGCATTTTGAAGTTCTAAATAATGCTACAGTGAATAGTTTTGTGCGTGTGTATTTTCCTGTTGTTAAGATATATCTTCAAAGTAAATTCCTGGAAGCGAGATTGCGGAGATGGATGGTAAATAATAGTAGTTTTACTAGCTATTATCAGATTCCCTGCCATAGGGATGTGCTGTGTTCTGGTTATTTATTACTGTTTAACAAACCCACACCAAACTTAATTGTATAGAACAGTCCTTTTATTATACTCCTAGATTCTAGATGAGAAATTTGGGCAGGGGACAGCAGGGTATCTTGGCTCTTCCCCCACTGTGTCTGGAGGTTCCACTGGGTGGGGGGGAGGGGGGGGACCTCATCACTGGGAGATAGGGACTACGATTATATGGCAGCACCTTCTTCACTCAGCCACGACCGAGATGACTGAGTTTGGGCTCAGTTCAGCCTGTCAACCAGGATGTGCACGCATGGTCTCTCAGTGCGGTTGTAGTTTCTTCAGAGAATTGGCAGTCTGGGTGCTCAGAGGGCATGTCAGGAGAGCGAGTGTTCCCAGACAGCCACAGGAGCTTCATGAACTTCTATGACCTAGCTTTGCGTCCAGTGATGTTGCTTTGGTGGTACTCTTGGTGGAAGCAGTCCCAAAGTCTGCCCTGTTCAAGGGTAGGAACGTAGACTTCACTTCTCCATGGGACTAGTGTCAAAAATTTGCAACTGCGTTTTAGAATTGCCACGTGATGTTTTGCATGCATTGCTGGTGAATTCATTGTTTCCCCAAAGCCTGACTAAATAGTATACTTTCCAGCTTTTGAATTTTTGTTAATATGTTTGGTAAGAGGTGGTATTTCAATAGAGTTTTTCATTTGCATTTCTCTTGTAAGTGACATTTCCCTGTTTTAACGGGCTCTTTTTATATTTTTGGGAATTGTCTGTGACTTTTGCTCATTTCTATAGGAATATTTTTTTCTTCCACTTAAAACGTTTCTTTTAATATATTAGGGGAAGTAGCCCTTTTTCTGTGATGTTACAGATACTTTCTCCATATTTATTACTTGTGTCTTGACTTGGCTTAAGTTGTGTTATTTTGTGGTCGTATTTACAGAAAACTTTTCCTTACATTCCAGTTATGGAGGGACTCACGTTTTCTTCTGGTTTTTATATAGTTTTATGTCCTTGAATCATTTGGAGTTTATTTTTATATGGTATTAGGGATGAACAGATACAATTTTACATTTGTCTAAATAACTGTCCAGTTGCCCCGACACAATTTATGAAACAGCTCATCTTGGCTTTCCCTCCTTGTCAAGTAGTCTGAGTTTCAATGTGCAATTAGGCCTGTTTCTGGACTTTCTGTTCTAGTCCTTTGGGCTTTTCATGTATCAGTGCCACACTCTTTTATTCATAGAGGCTTTGCAGTACATTTTAATATGTGGTAGAGCTAATCTCCCCATCATAGTTCTTCTTTTGCTGTGGCTTCCTGACTATTCTTGTGTCTTTATTTTTCCATATAAACTTTAGCATCAGTTTGTCTAGTTCCAGAGAAAATCTTGCTGTTTTTATTTGGATGACATTACATTTACAAATTGATTTAGGGAAAACTGACATCTTGATGATATTGAGATGTCCTAATCATGAATAAGGGTTGTCTCTCCAGTTCAAGTCTACACTGCTGTCTTTCAGGAGTGTTTTTACAGGATTTTTTTAAAATGTAGATTTTGAACATTTCTTGTTTATTTGTAGGTATTTTCAATTTTTTTTTGGTTGCTATTGTAATGGGGTTTGCATCTTCTACTTGGTTATTAGTTATCTTTGTGGAGGGCATTGATTTTAACCCAAACTTACTCATTTGTTTCATTGTTCAGTTAGTTTCTTTTTTTTTTTTTTTAAGATTTTATTTATTTGAGAGAGAGCAAGTGAGAGAGCACAAGTGGGGGAGGGTACAGGCAGAGGGAGAAGCAGGCTCCCCGCTGAGCAAGGAGACCGACATAGGGCTCTATCCCAGGATGCTGAGATCATGACATGAGCCGAGGGCAGACGCCTAGCTGACTGTGTCACCCAGGTGCCCCTTAAGTTATTTTTATTGATTCTTCGTTCCAGAGTCTAGGGTCTTCCAGATATATTATCATGTCATCTATAGAGAGTGTTTTATTTTTCTTTTCCCGTTCTTTGGTTATTTTGTCTAATTTATTGGCTGATACCTTCAAAATAATGTTTAATAGTAATGGATGTGGTAGGCATTTGTTTTTGACCATATATTGAATGACTCTAGTATTTCCCCATCAATTAACTGACGTTGGGATCTATATATATAATATCATGTTAAGTATGCATTTGTTTTTACTTACTATTAGCTTTACTAATATTGGACTATTCTTGCATTCCTGGTATAAATATCATTTTATCATGGTGTATTTTTTCCCTTAATGTGGTGTTGGAGTCTGAAGAAGTCCTAAATAAAATAGTAGAATCAGGGGCGCCTGAGTGGCTCAGTTGGTCAAACATCTGACTCTTGATTTTGGCTCAGGTCATGATCTCGGGGTTGTGAGATAGAGCCCTACATTGGGCTCCATGCTGGGCGTGGAGCCTGCTTAAGATTCTCTCGCCCTCCCTCTCATTCTGCCCTCCTCCTTATGCATGCACCCATTCTCTTTCTCAAAAAAAAAGAAAAAAAATTAGAATCAGTTTTTTTAAGTGATTTTTAGTGTGCAGTCTTACTCTGTCTTTATTAGGTTTAGGTATCAGTGTTATACTTGGTTTATAAGAAACTTGAAATTATTTTCTATTTTCTGAAGCAATTTATGTAGTATTGGATGCTGATCTCAAAGTTTAGTGGGATTGTTCTGTGAAACCCTCTGGACCTGGTGCTATTTTGTGCAAGGTTTTTTTTTTGGTAACTTTCTGTTTCTTAATGTCTGCTGTGGTCAGTCTTGGTAAGCTGTGTTTTCTTAAAGTATCCATTTCATCTAGGTTTTAAGATTTACATAGAAGGCCTCAGTCTATTTTTTTTTGACATTTTTTCTGCACAAAGTTGTTTCCTTTCTTGTCATTTTATTTAGTGTATTTGTGCATTCTTTCTACTTCGTCAGCATGTGTAACACATACATTCTATTTTAACCATGTTCTTACCTTTGTCTTTGTTCTACAGTTAAATCTGTTGAATGCTCAGCAGTATTTCTTTTGCTTAAGCTTCTCCAGTTATCTCTTGGATGAAGTTCCATCTTCTAGTAAATTCTTTAGTAAGGGCATGTGTATATAGAGTATTCCTGGGTTCGTCTACATTTAAAATTTTTTTTTCTTTCTGTAGCCTTAATATTTGAAGGAAAGCTTGGCTCCCACATTGTTAAATTTCTTGACTATTTTTTTGTGCATTGTTTTTGAAGTCTAATTTTATTACTTTTTAAAGTAATTTGATTGTTCTCCCCCTCAGAGGATTTTTCCCTTTGTCTTTAAACTTGAGTATTTTTACCAAGACATGTCTTGAAGTAGATTGATCTGGGTCAGATTTCCCAGATATACGTTGATTGCTTTCTATAGGCAGATTTAGATTTTTTTTTAATTTCTGGAAAGGTTTTTTTGAGTTGTAATTTTAAATATTCTGCTCCATTGTTTCCTTAAATGACTCCAGTTATACAGTGTTGGATCTCTTGCACGTGTTACATTTCAGACACTTTTTTTGACCCTATTTACTCCTTCATCTCATTTTCATTCCCTTATTTTCCTTCCTTCAGTGTCTCTTGTTAGATTTTCATTCACATGCATTTTTCCTTGAACATTGTGTAATTTGTTGTTAATTTAAAAAAAAAATGTGTCTTTTTTTCCCCCTCTTACTCCTTCTCTGAGATTGATCGATTCTCATTGCATTTCTTCCTGGATTTTTGTTTCATTTCTGTTTTTATTTTCTGTGTTTTTGGTTGTAGGTAATATTTGTTTTTAATATCTCTAAATACTTGCTTGAGGTTATTAAACTCAATTTGAAGTATTGCTTTACAGTTTTATAGTATTTCATGGTTTTTTGGTGTGTGTTGTCATTTTTGTTTTGTGGAGAGAATGTTTGCCAGCTGAAATGTTAGGATTTGCATTTTTTGTTTTCCTTCTCCAGTACCTTTGTATGGAATTGGTTTGATTTTTTTCCCCCCCTCCCTATTCCTAGGCATTTTGTGGGCAGGGTTCTTAGTTCGTAAATGCCTTCAAGTCAAAATAGTGAAGTTTTGTTTTTTTCTTTTTTGTTTAATGGATGATGGCAGTAGTGAAGAAATTAGGTGGAAATTTGTGTGTCTTTTTCTCTGGTTTCTTCAGGATCCTTAGTTTTCCCTTCTTTTCCTTCACTGCCATATGTCCATGATTCACCTCCCTTCTCTGTTTCTCTGCCTGATCCTCAGAAGCACTGCTTGCTTGAGCCTGCATTTCCAGTGCTGGTCCCATTCAGTCTCCTCCTGGGTAGCTGATGATGTTGGACTTTTTTTTCTCTGGGTGATTTTTTTTTTTATCTGTGCTTCATCTGTGTCCTCTGGTTCCTTCTCTTTTCCATTGAGTCTCTTAAGCATCTCCTCTCCTGTGCATTGTAGCTATAGGTTTGCAAAGCAGTGGGAGCTCTGTTGGATTTGGTGTTTATTTCTTTACTTTGTAGGTAATTCGAAGTTTGTGGTGTTCTGTCTCCTAGTAATGCTGGGGGTCATGTGTGGTTTTTATTTGCACTCTGTGATTTTTGTATTTTGAGAGAGAGATTGGTATTCCGGCTGCTACCATTATCCTCCTGACTCAGAAATTCTAGAGGAGCTTTTTAAAATTAAGATTCTTAGTCCTGGAGACTCTGATTCTCTTGGTATGGAGTGAGGCCTAGGACTCTGTATTTATTTTGAAGTTCTTTAGATTTTTTGGTTACACAGCTAGTTTTGGGAACTGCTTGCCTTAGACCACAAATCAACAAACGTGTTCTATAAAGGGTCAGATGTGAAATATTTTAGACTTTTGAGAGCATGACCAGTCTTTATGGCATATTTTTTTTTTCCTTAAACCCCTTAAACCTTTTTAAAAAAATACAATTCTTAGCATTGGGTCTTGCAAAAACAGGCTGTGGGCAATTTAGGCTAACTCCAGTTTAAGAACATCTTCAGATGCCTTTTTCTGAACTTCACTTGAAAGTTCGTGTAATGTTTACTTTTTTCTGAGAGCCTGAAACAAGGAGTTTTTTTTAATGCTGTAAGCAGCTTTGGATCTACTCAGGAGTGTAAGCCAAGATAGGGGTAGAAGTGCAAGCCTTCCCATGGAAGTAGCAATATGCAGTGGGAAGTGTCAGTGTAGGTGGTGCTGGGTAGCTGCTTCAGCAACGAGAGAACTTTATATAATCCCTGTGAAACACCTGATTTGACAAAATACTGCACTTTGGTAGATGCCTCATATATTGACCACCACAAAGTGTGTAAGTATGTGAATGCGGAGCCTTTGAAGAATATGTAAATTGCAAATGTTTTTCCAGTTACTTGAATTTTAAGACTTTATGCCAAAATTATTTTGACTTTTTGCACCGCTGATGTTGAGCTTTTCTGGCAGTGTGCAGGTTCAGTTGCTTCTTAAGGCAATTCTTGATTTGTGTTAGTGAGACAGACGCAGAATAGCTTCCTATTTCCCGTGACCAGAGGGCATGTTCTAGGTCTTTCGGCTGTTATCATATTGTCTAAATGTATTGGAGAAGGTGCATGAAATCATACTGTATCTTTACCACTTCTGATTCCCCAGCAGTACTTTTAAACAGGCTTTACTGTGTAAGACTCCCTGAAAGAGTGAAGAGATCATTCTCAAAGGGTAAATAATATGAATAACAGCATAGAGGTGAGGAGGAGTAAGGCTTAATTAGCAGGCTCATTACTCATTGAGCCATTTCTGAATTTCAGTCACTGACAGGTTCTTTTTCCACTCACTAGAAGAAAACATGAAATGGCAGTCAAACGGCCACTTTTTAAAAAAAAATGTTTTTTTTTTAAACCTCTAGAGTCACATCATTTAATCCTTCTGTGTTCCATGAGGGGATTGATTTCCATTGTAGAATCACTTTGGTTTGAAACATGGAGTTTAAGGGGTGCCTGGGTGGCTCAGTCAGTCGTTAAGCATCTGCCTTCAGCTCAGGTCATGATCCCAGGGTCCTGGGATCGAGCCCCGCGTCGGGCTCACTGCTCAGCGGGAAGCCTGCTTCTCCCTCTCCCACTCCCCCTGCTTGTGTTCCCTCTCTCGTGCTCTTTCTCTCTGTCAAATAAATAAATAAAATCTTAAAAAAAAAGAAACATGGGTTTTTTAAAAAAAAAAGGCACTCCTGTTAGTCACTTTTATTTTTGGTCACAAGTCACCCTATTTACCTACCTACATTATTCACTGATGAAGTCAGTGTTTAAAAGTCTTTCACATAAACTCTTACTTTGTGCAGGAAGGTGGGGCAGTTAGTAGGTTAGTAATTTTGCCTGATGCAATGTTCTTGACTCCTCCACTGTTTGAGAGAGGTTATGATTTCCATTTCCTTACCTAACAAGAAAAATGGACAAAACTAGGTAACAGTTTCATTCCCTCACCCTGCACTAGGGTCCACTTTTCGAAGATGCGAGAGTAATCTCAAAACACATATCAAACCATAGCACATTGTAACTAATAATCAGACTCTTTGCCATGGCCTGCAGGGCCCTCGCTCTGTGTCTGGCCCTTTTCGACCCTCCCAGCTTATCCCCCAGGTGCACGAGCTGTGTTGGCCTTCCCTCTGTCTCTTTTGGGCATTTCAAACTCAAGACCTTCCTGTTCCCTCCACCCGGGATGTTCTTCCCACACATTGAATTGAAGCTGTTTCCTTGTCACTGTTGAGGACACTCTCAAATACCATTTGCTATCCACACTAAAGTAGTACCCCTTCCTTGCACACTTTCTTTCAGGTGTTTATTATAATCTCATTACTGATATGAACAGTAGTGTAAGTCCCTCACCCCACTCCACTCTCTCAGTGTTAGTTAGGGGCTAATTCAGCTGAGCTTGGAAATGTAGCTGGTGGCATCTCTTACGTACTGCATCTCTGATCCATGGGTTGTAGAAGTACAGTTTCTTCAAGGAGGAACATTTCAGCATAAGGATGAGTACATGATAGTCTTTCTATAACTAGGAAAGTTGTTTTCTAATCAGTTACTTTTTTAAAATAAATTTTTAATGTTCAGTCCTCTGAATTAGGTATGAAGAGTTGCATTTACCTGTACTTTTTTTGATTGCCAGAAAATACGAAGATGGCTTTTGTTTTTTGTTTTTAATAGGATGATTTGTGTGCTTTCCCATAAGAGTGTCTGAATTTAGATTTCTTCAGAAATGACTTCACCCTGAAGTTTCCTTGACTGTTGACCCACACAAAGAGGGAGCTCTTCTGGTGGTTTCAGTCTTGCACTGAACCCCCAGTGTCCCATAAATATATAATCAAAGCCTTTAGGGTTTTGTTTTTGCGTTTTTTTTTTTTTTTAGATTTCTCTATTCTGTACTTATATATGGCTTCCCCCCCCCCCAAACAAATCTAAGTGCAGGATCTAACATTTATACAGTTTCACCTTGTTTCCCTTTTCTGTCCCACGCATCGAACATGTGTAGCCTTCCATCTAGTATAAGCTCTCTCCTAGTTGTGGCATTTGAAAATTGTGTGTCTTTTATGTTTTCATTTAGGTTTTTGATGGAAAAACGGTGAACAAGATGAACATATAGTTTAATTGATAGTCTACTCCTGGTGAAATTATGAATAGCCACATCTGATTTTCTGATAACTGTAGAGAAGAAGAAATGAACACTGGTGAGGTTTGGTACAAGGAGAAATATGCAAGTACAAAAAGAATTAGGAACCACTTCATGTATTTTCAAGGAAGTGTAGGTAGGATTCCTTCCAGTACAGTTTTCCTTTGAAGATAGTAGAGGAAGTGCATTTGTTCTGTGGCATTTTCAGTCTTAAAATGAGTAAAGCCTAAATTTCATTATAAGCTTGGTCCTGTGTTCTTCCATTAAAGGGTATGGTGAAGCAGATACTGCCATTAGTGAGTTTGGAGGAGAATATTTGAAGGACAAATTAATCTCAGTTGGAAACTCTTTCTTAAAATGTTCATTAGTGTGCTAGAAAGATTTGGGGAGGGTATAATCACTGCCTCCCACTTTCCAGCACACAATTGAAATTAAACTCCTGTGGATAAATCACTCAAAACAGCTGGGCTCTGCATAGGAGTACCTCAAAAGCTGGGCCCTGAATCCATGAAAAATGCAAGGTGTTTAATATCCTGCGGGGTCTGTATTCAGTATCATTTGGCAGTGGTAAAGAAAGCTTCTATCTGCTGGTTCTTGTATTGCCTTTCTGGCACTATTGGATCTATGAAGTAGTTGTTACTATTCAAAATGGTGAAATACTTTTCAGACTAGTGCTGTGATTGGGGGTTTTGGTTTGGTGGTGGTGGTGGTGGTGGTGGTGGTGGTGGTTTTTGGTTTTGAGAGGGTTGCTTCTGAATATTTTTTTGATCCATAATTGATACTAGTTCCTACAGAGTTTTCTTCTAAGGAGAGATCGTGGTTTAAAACCGTAAAAAAAAACAAAAAAACAAAAAACTTCACTTTGTGTTCTATAATAATAATAATTAAAAATGACTACTTTGTAAATCTGGGGATTATAATTGTTTTAAAAATGTGAATTTAGAAGGGTAATTACCTTAAAAATGTGGGAACCAGAAAATTTTGTTTTATGTGAATGTGGCAACAGGTATAAAAATGAATAAGCTGCATCTGTTTGCAACTTTTATACTTCTGGTTAAGGAAAAGTGGTGTCTTAGAGAAGACTTTGTGTTCCCCAAACTTTGCGTACCACTTTGTTATTCTTTTAATGTAAATCATATCTACAAAAACAGCAACTTAGAAACACTCTTCTCACTTAAAGATTGAAGTATAATAAATGCTTATTTTTCAGATCTTTTCTAGAACATTGTAATTTTTAAATGAGTGTCCCAAGTCATATGCAGTTTTAGCTGATGCTGACACAGCCTAACAAAATAGATCACCAGTAATTCTGCTAACCATAAGTTGTATAAACCGTGTCTGTATTTCTTTTGCAGTGCTTTCTATGGTTCTGTGCATCTCAGGTGAATTCAGGAAATATATATTGTTGAGTGTAAATGGAAAACCTTTGGTTTTAGCCTTTTATTCTGTACTTTGTAGAACCTAAGAATTCCTGCAGTGGGAGAGGGGAGATTGGGGGGTTTCTTCATCCCTGCCCTTCTCTCTCTATCCCCAGTACCCACCCACAGCTTGGATTTTGTGTTTCACATGCTAGACACCCAGAAGCAATGGGTTAGCTGCCTTAGAAGTCAACACCTCTCTATTAATTAACCCCCTCTCCGCAGTGAAGAAACATTTTGGTGACAGTAAATCTCTAAGGTTGTAAAAATAATTCTTTTAGCCTATATAGGTTTAAGTGTTCTTCAGGTAATATTATTTTCTGAGAACCTTTTATCATTTGTGAGATAATTATACCTAAAAATGAGTCCTGGCTAGTTAGAGTTTCTGAGGTAAAAGTAGTATCCTCCCCGGGAAGATAAATAGTCATACCTACCACTAGAATTGTAATGGAATCTGGGCACCCTAGAAGGGACTCTTTTCTTACCTGTTTGTAATATTGGTAATCAATGGTTGGATCATGTGAAATATTTTGATGATCACGAACTTGAGTTGTGGCCATTTTTCTGGAATGTAGTAAAAAGTACTTCATTGCTTCAGTTGTAAATTATCCAACAGTGGTTGGGGAGGGTATCAGTTGAGTATTTGCATACTTTTCCTAGCATTATAGTTAAATAGTATTCTGTTCATTTAGGTAACATTTAAGTACCTACGTTGTGCCAAACGACACACTCTATAGGTAAAAGATGCGTGCACTTCTCAGAAGGCTCATTGTTAATATAGCAGTAGCACAAATATTCTCAAAGCTCAAAATAACATATTTAAAAGAGTGAGTTCCTAGTCATGCTGTTTTCAGAATAGAAGTATGTCATCCTTCGGAATAGATGGGTTGGATATTTTGACTCTAAAAGAGATAAATTGGCATTTTTAGGTAATAGGATTCCCTATATACTGTTACATATATATATCCCTTAATGGTGAAAAGTGAGAGCATAAGCCTAATTGCTGAAACAAATTGAGGTTTTCTAGTCTTTTTAGAAGAATTCTTTTCTTGGTAGGTAATCTGGACATTACCTTTTCCTTTTTTTAGCCTGTTTTTATATTTTTACAACATAGTACAATGCTTTTCATATAATGAGCTTCAGTGAAAATTGATTATAATGAAAATTCCTGATCTGTTAAACATAGAATCCTTCAGAATTAAAATTCCCTGAGTATTTTAATGACAGATAATTGTGCTGAATCTTTGAGTGGGTGAACATCTCAGAGAAGTCAGGTACCATGCCTCCATGAATCTATATGCAAAAATAGGGTAGAGTGGTGAGAAGCAAACCACACTGGCTGCGTGTCCATTCCACGTTTGTCGTACAAATTACTTAATCTGCCTGACTTCAGTTTACTCCACTGAAAAATGGAAAGTAATAGTACCAATCTTATAGGACCATGTAGTAAACCAAAACACTATGGAAATATTAGTTATTACTGTTACTGTTTTCATGATAATCATTCAGCTTCATGTAAAATTGATAGCACAATATTCTCAATATAGTAAACATTCAGAATTAGGTGGTTTTTCTTTTACATTTGGCAACAAGCCAAAGATGTAATACTTTGAACAGTTTTTGCTGTCAGATACACTTTTAAAGTATTTGCTTTTAATGTTACCTTGTGGCCAAAGGTTCCCTCCCGCCCTTCATCATCCTTGTCTTCCTCCAAATCCTTTATGTTCATTTTGCATTCTCTGGCCGGTTCTTGAAAGTTTCTAATGAGACATGCAGTTTTGAACCCTGTATAAGCTTAATGCCCACTTTTTCCCCCTCCTTCCTACCAGATTATGAATAACCAAAAGTTAAAAAAGAATCAAATGATGTATATTTACCACAGTTATAATTAAATAATTGTACAATTATAGTTTCATATCTATATTTCCTCCAGAAGATTGTATTCTGTGGAGAAAGGGATGATTCTGTCTTGTTCTCTGGTGTTTTGTTCTCTAGTGGCAACACCTAGATACACCTTGAATGAGGAAACAGTGCGTGGCTGTTCTTTTCATGCTAATCTCAGCAAGGGATTATAGATAAAAGTACTTGAACGATGGTCAGTAGGCTCATTGAGGAGTTAACGCAATTTATAGTTAGAAAAACCCAACTGCTTGAATAAATGAGAAACTAGGTATAGGCTGTTACCTATTCTGTACCTCCTAGTTATATTTTGAAGGACATGGTGACCCAGTGCTAGATACGACACCCACTGTGCCACTGTTGTTACTCATGCCATAGTCATACTATTTGCATTTCTTATGTGTGTCATTTAAAAGTTCCCAATCATTTATGCTAAGCGAAATAAGTCAGAGAAAGATAAATACCATATGATTTCATTCAGATGTGAAATTTAAGAAACAAAACAAATGAGCAAAGGGGGAAAAAAAGAGGTAAACCAAGAAATGCACTCTTAATGCTAGAGAACAAACTGACAGTTACCAGAGGGGAGGGCGTGGGGGGATGGATGAAATAGGCGATGGGGATTAAGGAGCACACTTGTGATGAGCACCAGGTGTTGTGTGGAAGGGTTAAATCACTATATTGTACCTCTGAAACTAATATTACACTGTATGTTAACTAGAATTTAAATAAAAACTTAAAAAAATTCCCAATCAAGGCTGATAACATATAAGGCCAGTTCAGCCCTTAATCATGGAGATGGTTTTCCTTAAGCTTTGAATTAAAATTTACTGTAATAAAGAACAAATTCCAACCAACTTTTAGGGAGAAATGTTGGATGCTAATGAAAGACATGCAGGGTGTTACATTCATTCTTTTTTTCCTCATGGCAGCCTTAAGGGGTTGATAGCAACGTATCTAATACTTATTTCTAGACATGATCTATAACTCTTATGTATGACAGAGTCCGCAAGTCAGTGTTATAGAGGGAATAGAAAGGATAAATAGGATAAGATTTGGAAGGAAAAAATTTAGCTACTGATTGGATATTGGGGAGAGAGTGAGAATCAGAGGTGCTTTTGAGCTTAAGTGGTTGACACTTTGAAACAGGAAAGAATAGAGCAGTGTTTTCCTAAAGTATTCTGTGAAACACTGGTTCCAGGAGATATTAATAGGTGCTCCATGGAAAAAAAGAGTAGTTAAAAATAAGTCCAGGAAATGCTACATATAATATTTCCCTTTTGTAAATTCACAAATGTGCAAGGCTGTGAGAAATCTGACTAAAGAAACCTATGTACTTGTTGACCTTTTCACATCATAGCTGTTAACATACTATAAATTAGCCTTCCCTAAGATACCAGTTTGGAAAAGGCTGGTCTAGAGGAATTTGGTGTTTGGTAATAGGAATGGAGTTTTGAGGTTTGAACTTGAGGTTAGAACTAAAAAGTAAATTACCATCAAGGTTTTGGAGATGAGAGAAAAATGAGACTTGAAATTATAGTTTCAGAGGCACACTGAGTGGAAGCAGGAGACAAAACTTGGAAAGGAAACACTAATAACCAGTTGTAACCCTGATCCTAAGACTGTTGCATTCCATGAGGGCCTTTCAGATAAAGGCACGATTTTCAATATATCCGGTATATACAAATATCATACCAGATTCTGTATAATCCACAATAGATAATGACACAGGCAGTGTTTATGATTACAGATCTACAGTCATAACTGTGAGTGCTGATGAGATAAGCGTAGCGGACCCCAGGCTTTGCTGGGACGGGTGCAGAAGCAGAAAGTGGATGGCAGAGCCAGTTAGAGCAGAAGGAATACCCAGAGAGAGAGAAAACTAGAAATTGATAGGCAGCCATAGGTGTTAAATAAGAAAGGAATAAGATCATGACAACTCTATTATACATAAGAAAAATGAGCCCAAGGAATGAGACAAGTGATTTGCTCAGGAATAAGTGTTAGCACAGCAGAATGAGGATTAGAATCTGTCCCTTCCTTGTTGCCTCTTTGTACTCTGGAGATTTCAAAAAGGAAGAGACTGCTAATGATGATGTTGAGGTATCCTCCGGGAGAATGAGGATTGACTGTCCCCCAAAGGGCCCTCCCAGGATGGGGATTGTATCCCTTAGTAGTTTTACCATGGCAGAGAGTCTGAGACTTTAAGACTTTGAAACCCAGTTCATCTAAACTCTAATTAAATTGATTTTTTTTGGTCAGGCTCATATTATCAAAGCTCATGAGATTGATATAAAAATCACAATGTCAATTTATTTAATTTACAGTAAAAGAAAACAAAACCTGCCTTGGCAAACAGACTCCCGAGTCCTGGCCAGCATATTCCGTTCCCTATGGATTTGCCACATGGGAAGCCACATTATAATTAGAAGGTTGCTTAGTGAGTATATAGGAAGCGCAAGTAGGATAGTATGTTTGGAATGTTGAACGGAGTCAGGCTTTTCTTAACCTCTCACAGAGCAGTTACTTCATCTGGCAGTTGGGGGCAATAAGTACATTGTTCAGAGGGTGTTGGGAAGATTAGGTAGAGTTACACTGTAAATTGCTTAGCTCAGTAGCTGGCATGGGTGTTCTACTCTGATAACTAATATCAATGTTATAATTCTTCACAGGATACAGATACTGTTGGAATTTCATTGTGGCTTAAAACACTCTCCTAAACAGTGCTTAATGAGAAAGTCCACATTTTCTTTTTCTGTTCTAATGATTGTTTTTTGCCTCTGCTTTCCTGGTTGACCAGTCCATTTCTGTGTTGTTTTGTTTTCCTCAGTTAAGTTAAATTGACTTGTTCTGTCTAGCTAATATCAGATCTTGAATTCTGGGTTCCATTTTGCTCTTTTTAAGTTGTTTGATATGGATGCTCAGCTCAATCAATTATATTAGGTTGAGCCATATGAAACTGCTGATACTCTGCTGGTTTTCATCTATAAAAATAGCAGTCTCATATGGCTTAATCTAATCTACTAGTTTTAAAATTTAATTCCTCCCAGATGGTCCCAACAGTTCCTATTACGAGAGGCTAAGTCTGTTGACAATGTATGGGCTGTACCATTATGCTCCTTTTCTGGTGATCAAGTTCTGAGAAAGTTCTGTTATTGTATATGTCTTTTGTGTAGTGTGCCATTTTTCTCTTCTCTTTACATTTAGCCCCCCCCCCCTTTTTTTTTTTGCTCAGGCCAGCACTGAAGGTATGAGAATGATCATTTGTACTTGATTGATAGTTTTCATAGTGTGTTTTTAAATTAAAGTTAAGATTATTTCACCAGTGTTTGCTGCTCAGTATACATTCTGTGCATGATATATGTTAGATCATAGGTAAGAACTTTAAAAACTGTTCCTAGTTTTGGTAAGGACATTGTGGATCAGTATCAGAGTTGGCAAATTCCTTTGTTGCACTGGAATTTCAATATAATGCTGATAGATCAAAGTCAGAATGCCTAACAATTGAAGAGAAATTCTTCAGTATTATATTCTTAAATAACACCCAAAGCATTTAGGAAAGAAAATAATCTGTAGGTTACTCTGACAAATTAGCTCATTTTCTCCTCTTATTTTCTGGTTCGTGTCTATTTATAGTATGTGAATTCTGCATGGTTATAATAATTGGATAGATGTGTATTTCTGTGTTTCTCCATGAATATTGTGTCACAAAGTTTTCAAGGTTGGTGTTTAATTTTCTTAATTGTTGTTATTTTTAAGTCTCTAAGAATCTTGAACAGTTAATCATCTAATTTTAATTGTAAGAAGAAAACCTTTTTCTCTCTGGGGTGTCCCTCTCCTGTTCTTTTTAAAAATAGACCAGTCTAGTTTGTAGATCAGCTGTTATAAAATCCTGGATGTGTGATACAGCCCTCTTGCTTTTTAATTCTTAAATACCATTAGGTGTCATTATATATAAGGACATCACATTGAAATACTGAATTAAATGTCTTTAACAGATCTATTATGTGTCTTCCGTATTGGTAGGCTAATTTAAATATTGTATAATATGTGCTGAATATGAGTTTATTGGAAACTAAAATCTGTTACTGCTAATTATAAGAGTTCTAGTTTATTGAGTGTTTACCATTAAGTTGCCAGGCACTAAGACACAGGGATGATTTTAAGATATTTCATGTATTAATTCATTTAAACCTGTAAAAAATTAAGAGGGTAAATGGTGTTATCCCCATTTTACAAATGAGGAAGCTGAAACACTGGGTAAATTGCCTGAGGTCACTCAGTAAATGCAGGAAAGTGCTGGAATGAACATCTTAGACATTATGGACCTGCTGAATAGTTACTGTTTGGTGGTGGGCCTGGCATCCTCTTGAGTGCTGGCAGAATCTCTGCTTCTCTGGAATGGACATTCTCATTTGCTGGTGCCCACATGGGCCTTACTAAAGGACCACTATCTTCAGTGCTCCAGTTTAGTTCATTTATCCTGCAGGAGTAGTTTCCAGGGCAAGGTGCTATTTCTGTAGTGTGGTCATCAGGAGATACAGAAATGAGCAAGACCATCCTGCCCTCAGAGCTTACCAGTCGGTCAGAAGGAAAGCTATGTACACAAGTAATTGTGATAGCACATATTGATGCTTGTAGTATCTGAAAAAGACTACAGATGCAGAGAGAAATAGACTAATTTCATGTCATGGGATCAGAGTAAAGAGGGCATTTTAACTGTTCCTTGAAGGAGAAGTTCATAGAAAAGCAAAGGAAAGAGGCCAGCTTTTATTAGGGAAAATTCATTAGGGAAAATGACAGTAAGAGACTGCTATTTGAAACTTGTCCAAAGAAGAAAGGAGGTAGGGAGTCTGAGAGCAGTACCACAACAAATGGATGAGAGGAGGCGTGCAGATTTGGTACAGGACTGCTGTGCCGAAGCTGTCCCCATCCAAGCCTCTTCTGTTGAAGACCTCTGCAGCAAGGAGATGCTCAGAGACTAAATGCTGCCCGGAATCTGTCACTGTCTTGAAAGTACTCCTTCTAATCTCTTCCTCCATTCTTTCATTTTGCTTTTTGAAATTGCTACAAAAGGAAGTTAAACATGTTTCCCACCCCGGCCCCATTCTGCCTCAATTTAGATGTGTGCTAGACGGTGAAGCCTTTCCTGAGGCCACATACCCATTTAACACTTTATCTTTTGTGTGTTCACCAAATCTTTTGTGATGCTCTCTGTAACACTTAATTGTATTTGCTTGTATATTTGTCTTTATCCCTCATTTAGTCTGTAAACTCCTTGAAGAAAGAGTCTTGGGCATAGGGCTTCCTGAGACTTGTTTGGGACTGCTAGGAACTCCACAGAGAAGAACAGCAGGTTTGGGAGGGACCGTGATAAGTTTAATATTGGTGGTTGAGTTTGTGCTGTAAGATACTCAGAGATGTCTGTTAACAGTTGAAAACATAGGCCTAGAGCTTGATTAAGGCCTTAGATGTAGGTCGTGATGTGGTATCAGCTGCCAAGAGGGAAGAGAGGTCTGCAGATAGATCCCTGCATGATAACCTGACTTAGGGAATAGTAGTGATTTTAAAAAGCCAAGGAGGAGCGCCTGGGGGCACCCCAATGGGACCTTTGTCTTGGGGCAGGGGACAGGTGGGGAACACAGGACAGCTGACTTAGTGGGGAGCACGGCCCCTCACCCTGCACCCATGGTTGGAAAGTGAGAGAATCTGGTTTTCACACCTATGTAGATCCCTCCCCCTAACCACATGAGGCAGGTGTGGCTCCCCACTGACCTTCACTCCAGAGTCCAGAAGGCCCATGGCACTCCATTTCATGGGAGAGAACGAGATCAAGGAATGACAAGAAGGAATGAAAAGAGAGGAAAGGAAACTGAGGCACAGAAAGGTTATGTAGCCCCTCCCAACCCCCCCAATCACAGCAAGTTGCAGCAAGAGGAGCCCCCGTAAGTGAGCCTAGCCCTGGACCAAGGCTCAGAAGAGACCACTGAGGACACAGCTCCTTTTTTTTTTTTTAAATAAAGATTTTATTTGTCAGAGAGAGCACAAACAGGGGGAGCAGCAGAGGCAGAGGGAGAAGCAGACTCCTTGCCAAACAAGGAGCCCAATGTGGGACTTGATCCCAAGACCCTGGGATCATGACCTGAGCCAAAGGCAGACGCTTAACCGACTGAGCCACCCAGGCATCCCTGAGGACACAGCTCTTAAGACAGCTGTCCACAAGCCCAGGAAGAGGGTCCTCCACCAGGAACCAAATTGCTGGCACCCTGATCTTGGACTTCACAGGCTCCAGAACTGTGAGAAATCCATTTCTGTTGCTTAAGCCACCTAGTCTGTGGTATTTTGTTCTGGCAGCAGGAACGGCCTTTTTCTTCCTTCTCAACTAATCACAGTCTCTGAGAATTTCACACCAGGTTTGGTGCAATTCTGGTCTATAATCATTCACTGGGTTTGTCTTCCATGCCAGGCTCTGTTTGGGGAGCTATCCAGAAGTAAAAAGTGCCCACTTAGTTCCCAGTTCCCGCTGGGAGGAGTCACCTCCTGGTGAGACAACAGGCAAGTTGATAATGAGGGTGTCACAGGTGGTGGGCTGGATGAACCTTCCTGGCTCATTGAGGGCCGTGCCCTCAGCCTTGTCAGATAAGACTGGTCCCAGGGAAGGAGTTCTCTCTCCCAAATTGCCAGGGCTTGAGCCTCCCATAGCCTGAAACGTCAGCCTGCCATCATGGCCCCAGCTCATGGCATTGGCCTTGTGGTCAGACATGAACCAGCAGTAGATGAGGAGATCTGGCCTGATTTTTCTGCACAGAAAAGACTAATCACTCAGCCAGCCATTAAAAAAAAAAAAAAAAAAAAAGCCAGGGAATGTGGGCTGAGGAGATTTTCTGAGAGGCCTAGGAGAACTAAGTAAGCAACAGAAGGGACAAGAGTGAAGAGTACTAGCAAATGACACAAAGGTGTATAAGAGGATGAGGACTAAGAAGCCAGAGATCAAATCACCACAGGCAGCCAGCTCAGGACTGAGGGTAGATTCAGTTTTCCAGGGTTCAAGGTGGAAGGGTGACCAGGAAGCAGTAAGAATGGACCTTATCAAGAGGTGTGGCAAGGGGGTGAGGTGGGGAAGGATAACTTGCTTGGTTAACAGAATCCAGGAGAGGCTTATTTGGGGGAATGAGGAGGGAGGAGCCTTTTTTGTGGTAGAATGTATCTGAATATTGGTTAAGCTAAGTGAAGGAATCGTGCGATGCAAGGACAGGAGATAGGGTGTTGGAGGAGACCTCTCGTAGCCTGGATAGAGACAAGAGCTGGAGTAATTTAGGAGACTTGGAATAGAAAGAGGAACAAGCTAGGGAGACAGAGATGTATCAGTGGATCATATGTGATTGAGAAAAATAAGTTTCCAATGGAACTTAGAACTCAGTTTTAAAAATTTCAACCAGCATTACTCAGCCAGACAGTATGTCTGTTCAGGGGTAGCCAGTTAACCAAATGAGAGTAGTGGGAGGATAAAAGAGCAAGTGAGACATAAGAGCAAAACTGGAGTCCCTGACCATTGGGAACTTAGCTTTTTTAGGGAGGCAAGTATGATCACAGAAGGGGTCTTGACTGCCTTTGAGCCTGGAGGTCAGAATGTGTACAGAAGGCTCTGTGTAAATGAAGAGAAATAAAGATAAGTTGTACTAGAGAAGAATCTTGAAAATAGAACAATTCCAAACGATGATGATTTTTTTTTTTTCTTTTTAAAGATTTATTTATTTGACAGACAGCGAGAGCAGGAACACAAGCAGGGGGAGTGGGAGAGGGAGAAGCAGGCCTCCCGCGGAACAGGGAGCCTGATGCGGGGCTCGATCCCAGGACCCTGGGATCATGACCTGAGCCGAAGGCAGACGCTTAATGACTGAGCCACCCAGGCCCCCCACGATGATGATTTTTAATGTGTGGCTCTACCCTTGAAGAGCAGTCACAGAGTACAAATCAAATCCTTGGAATGAAGGTCAGGAACTGTGTGAAACCAGCTTGAAGGATCATCAGCGTGATGGGATGGAGTGGTTATGGTTCAGCACATTCCTTGATCTCCATTATTCTTTGCACTTTGGTGATTTAACTCTGACATCCTCTTAAAATATAGCTTACCTTATTTTTCAACCAGAATCTTCGAATGTGTTGCAAAAGTGGGTATTGATTTAATGTGCTGTTCTTTAGTAACTACAGCTAGAAATTGGAAAAGACCATCAGCTATCAAACCATGTAAATAAAGAGAAAGAAGATAAAGAAATGGGAAAGTGTTGTCTCTCCTTATTTCTGCATTCAGTTGTTTAAATATTGGGATAAAAAAATTCTTGAAATTTACAGTTTTTAATTAAGAAAACAGAAAGCTCATGTTAAATTTACAGATAAGAGTTCTGCCTCCCTAAATATTGCCAACTTTATTTTTGTGAGCTCGTTCAGTGACATAATGAGCATCCTGTTTCCTTAAGCATTTAAGTGTGGGTTCTTGTGAACTGACAGGATAGAAGCTCTTACGGACTGAGTAGGCTGACAGAGCAGCTGGTGTGACATTCAAGTGTTCATATTGCCTTCTTGCTCCTGAACAGAAGGGGGAAAAAATACAGTGTTTTAATTTAGAAATCTCTTCCTTGACTATAGCTCACATTCTCAAAACCAGTGAAACTAGAAAATGATAGAACATTTCGTGCTCATATGTAACTGGAGATATAATATGTTCTTACATTTGGGGGTAAGCTGTACAGGATTACATAAAATTAACTTCCCTTAATTTTGAGCTTTTCAAAGGCTTACCTTTTACTAGGAAACTGTCACTGTTAGGAGGAGAGCTCTTGAAATGCCTAAATCGAACAGTAGAATAGGAGAAAACAAAGGATAGTTTATTTTGGAGGACAGTAGGAGAAGGTAGGTATGTAAATTATAGTTCTCTGTTAAATCTCTTAAAATTTAATACTTTTAGATGTTTAAAATCATTTTACATGTTCAAAATGAAACAATACGAGTCTCCATATTTCTTTGAATGAAAGAAATTACTTTTAGTGTTTGTCAGTATAGTTGGTATTAAAAATCAAAGGAATTTAAAGTAACAGCTCACAGAGTATTTTTAGAGTATGGTCTGCTTTCAGTTATTCATGCAGATTGAGAATAACATAATGAGGAGTTACGAGTAATTTGCTTATATAATTGACAGGGAACTTTGGGTGAAGATGATAATCCAACAGTTTGTTCCTTAGCCAAAGTTCAGGGCTCATTGATCCACAGCAGTGTACCGTAGCATCAATTTATCTGTTGCCTGAGAAGCTATTAGAAATGTAAATACTTGAGCCCTACCCCTGATCTACTACTGAATTGAAACTCTGCTGTGGAGTCCCAGCAAATTGTGTTTAATGATTCTGATGCATGCTGAAGTTTGAGAACCACTGATCTGAAGGCTGTGGAATTAGTATATAAATGATCTTCATAATCCCATATGTGACCCAGCACTTTTCAGTTTATCCTGGTTCTGGTACATTCAGAAGGATTGTGGTTTTGGACTGTGGAAGTACAACTTTGCAGAACTGGAACAACCTTTTAAGAGATATGGATAATCATCAGGGTTTGGGATAAGATGACTCCAACTGACTTGACCATAAAGCAGAAAGGCCTAGAGTGAACTTCAGGATATCTGTGTTTGGGATCATTCACATTAAAATTTTATCACATACTCTGTTTAATTAAATACTTTGTTGGCATAAACAAATAATCTGTGCTATCAAAAGCAAGAGTAATTGTCTTACAGCCCCAGGGAGGGGGATGAATCATCAATTTATAGAATCTCTTCTGCTTTGTGCTGACATATTTCTTTATAAACTAAAGGCTGTCGGGAATAGGAGCTGTGTTTCAGGCTAGGAAAAGGAAACGAGGTGATTTTATTCACACTTGCACTGAGCCAGACGGCTATAGTGTGGTTTTACCATTATTTTAATCAAATTGTGAAATTCTAAAATATGAGAGACAGAATAAAATAAACCTTGTAAATGCACATGCAAATAAATTTTAACTATTATCTATAAACTGATCTCATGCTCTCACTAAAAACATGAAAACAATTATGGTCAGGCCTGCAGTGCCACCCAGCCCCTCCCCACTGACTCCCTTGACAGTTGTTAAGAATAGGAACAAGCAGTGGAAAATGAAAACAAGCAGCCAGAGATGGTAGTGTGGTGGGAACTCAAATGGAGCATCAGAGAAATTAAGGCAGCAGAACATTTCAGGAGTGAGGGAATGGTTAGCAGTGGCAAAGGTTGTCAGGTTAGGTAAGAAGGACAAAATATGTCCCTTAGATTTAGAACAAGAGGAGTCAGCGGTCACCTTGAAGACTAGTTTCAGTGCAGCCCAGGAGAAGAAGCCTGAGTGATGTGGGTTCATCTTTGAGCTAAAGATGAAGTAGAAATAGCAAATTTCAGAAAGGGTGGTAGATTCAGTGTCGAGAATTTTCTTAATCCGATGACCCTAAGTGGCTAAGATATTTATGTCTGATTTAGATCTTGTTGCTAACCTGATTTACCGTATTGATTTGGTATAACTTTAATTTAGCGTGGGTAATCCTAACAAACTATTTCTCAGGTAAATGTATCATTTACTGCAGGCTTTATGAAATATTGAAACTCAGCATTATTTTCATAGCCTCAAGGATCCAGGACCTTGGTTAAAAGTCATTGCTATGGGGCGCCTGGGTGGCTCAGTTGGTTAAGCGACTGCCTTCAGCTCAGGTCATGATCCTGGAGTCCCGGGATCGAGTCCCGCATCGGGCTCCCTGCTTGGCAGGGAGTCTGCTTCCCCCTCTGATCCTCCTCCCTTTCATGCTCTCTGTCTCTCATTCTCTCTCTCTCAAATAAATAAATAAAATCTTAAAAAAAAAAGTCATTGCTATGGAGCACTGTATTGTATAGCTCATTTGAAATTTTTTTTTTTTAAGATTTTATTTATTTATTTGACAGAGAGAGAGATAGAGCAGGAACACAAGCAGGGGGAGTGGGAAAGGGAGAAGCAGGCCTCCCGCCGAGCAGGGAGCCCGATGTGGGACTCGATCCCAGGACCCTGGGATCATGACCTGAGCCGAAGGCAGCCGCTTAACGACTGAGCCACCCAGGCGCCCTTATTTGAAAATCTTAAATACCTTTTAACTAATACTGTCTGGAAGGATTTAAAGGAAAGTTGTATTTGTGTATGTTACATATCAAGGTGGTTTGAAAGTCCTTGAATGCTGTAACTTTCTCTTGACTAACCCTTTGTGCCTAGCATATTACTTTAAACATAACGGTTATGAGGTTTTGTTTTGCTCTGTTTAAATTGTCCTTGTTTACTGTTATAAAATCTGGTTTTCAGATTGATTTTTAGCTTAAGTATCAAACATAGACATTAAGCATCTACGGTATTCCAGCCAGTGCTAGGCGTTAAAATTAAACGCCACAAATCCTGCCTTGAGTTCACAGTTCACTGGGGAGGACAGAGAGGTAAACAAATCATTGCTGCTGTGTGTTAAAAGCTACAATAGAAGAACAAATTAGTGCCTCCACTATTCTAATCTACTTGTTGCCCACCCTGAGAGATTTGCCAAAGTGGTGGTGCTGAATTTATCACTGACAGCAGCTGCAGCTTGCCCTTCAAAGTCGTGTACTTAGTCTTTGTCTCTGGAAGAGTCTAGTAGATGGTAAGTAATTTACTGAGGGGAGAGAGACTAATTTTAGTCAACTCAGACACAGCGACGGTATTTATGAATCCTGTGAGACTAATAAATCAGACATTGTAGACAATGTTTATTTTCTGTTTTATCAGTTCTATAAAACTGAAATCACATTTGGTGAATTTAATCTTGTTTATCATTCTTTACTCACCTGATAAAAATTACTTTTCTAAACAGGTTTTGTAGTCTTTATGTTCCTTTGTGCACTGTGTATGCTTTCTTTAAGCCTCTTAAAAAATAAAAAATGTGAGTTCAGAGAACATTAAAATTGAGTTATCCCTTGGTTCTTTGGAGCATTTTAATGAAATAACTTGAGCGTAACAAAACTTGGTAAAAGAAACATGACCTTTGTGATCTTGAGGTATCTACTCTTTGATACGCATGGTATTGATAGCTCATTCTCTTTTTCTGCCATTAATCTGATCCTACATGTCAGCGCCTTAATATTTAGTAGTTACAGTACATTTTTATCATTTCTAATTAAAAATTGTTTTAATTGTTAATCCACTTTACATTTGTAGGGTGTGAATCAGGGTAATGCTTTTCTTTTTTCTGTAGAAAGTGACTATATTTTGAATGATCATAGTACCTCTTGGTATGATACAGAGATCAAAGATGAATAAGGCATGGTTTTTCTCTTTAAGTAAACTTAAGTTTAATGGGCCTAAATTTAGGCTTAGTTATGTAGTAGTTCTACAGTTCAGCGAACTTCCAGGGGACATTTAAGGTGGCGAGTTTTAGGTTGTCCTGCCTGAGGACTGAAGGTCACTGCTATTATCTAATGGGTAGGGTGGGGCAGTGTGGGCTGGGATGGATTTGTTAATTTATGAGATAGTGCTGACAATAAAATGCTGATAGCAGCCACAGTGAGAAACAGCTAGAAAAGCTAGTTATCCCTCTCCTCACCATCTACTTGTCTACAAAGGAAGTTGGATTAATTTTTATGTTAAAAGAAAAAAAAATCTAAGAAAATGGAGATGCTTGAGTGTTCTCAAAGGCTGTAGTCAAAAGCAGTTTTTAGCTTTTTGTCAGTCAAATGTTGTCCACTTTGAAGTACAATGACACCTTTGTCCATGGTAGTAGCCTCTTTACAAACTGAAATTATGATTTACCCTATGACTTAAGTTTTGGTCTTTTACTCTTCTTTTTAATGATTTTGTGAGTATTTAATGTTTGCTTTCTTTTATTATAAGCATCTTTATTCTTTTTGGAAGTAGATGATTATGTGTGTTAGATTTCATTGGCTATAAAATGAGCAATTGGATTTGATCAGCATTCCTTTTAGCCATTAAATTCTATGATTCTTTCCTTTGTAACCATTTTTTAACAGAATGTTAGCTTTTTAAAATTTGTTTGTGGTTAGTATTTTATTTTGATGTAGAAACTTTAAACAGTTCTCTTACTAAGTGAATAAAAATAATCTGTCTTTAGCTTTAGCTTATTTTTAAAACCCCAGATCCATAATTTGTGTTCCTATAAAATTCAGTCATTAAGAACCTTTATAAATACTAATTTTTTATTTTTTTAAATTTACTGAGATGTATTAGAGCTAGTAAATAGAAATCTGACTTAACATTTAAATTATTTTAGTATATCAAATGAAAACCAAAGACATTTCATTGAGCTATTTCAGTATGGATATCTTAAGAAAACTGTTTGAACATTTTTGGGAACGAGTATATGAAATAAAAGTAACTTTATGTACTGAAGTAGCTACAAAATCTGTAAGTATTAGAAATTTGAAGAGTAAGATTTAGGACTACAACTTTTTATGTTTTGCAATTTCATTGTGAATTGGGAGTAATTTGAAAAAAATTAAGAGTACTTGGGAATCTCTAGCTAGTTGATTCAAAAGACATTTTAAGAGACTAATCAAAGTTTAAAAGAAAGGATTGGCTTCTAACAAATACATTACTTTTTTTTTTTTTTTAAGATTTTATTTATTTATTTGACAGAGAGAGACACAGCGAGAGAGGGAACACAAGCAGAGGGAGAGGAGAGGGAGAAGCAGGCTTCCCGCCAAGCAGGGAGCCTGATGCGGGGCTCGATCCCAGGACCCTGGGATCATGACCTGAGCCGAAGGCAGACGCTTAACGACTGAGCCACTCAGGCGCCTTTAATACATTACTTTTGATTTATATCCAATTTGTTTAAATTTGGGATTGAAATTAATCACATGACTTTCCTAAGCTTGTGACTGCAATTAGCAGATCTTCAAATTAGATGGTATCTTTCATACATTATATTCAAGGAATAATACCCCCCCCAGGGGGGGTTGTTGTCTTGAAGTAATCTTGCCTAAAGGAGTCTTTTTTTAAAAAACTAAACAGAATCAATGGAGAATGGAGTGCTGAACAGGAAGTCAGTTGTGTATGTGTATAAAGCATGCTTACTGCATTCAGCCAGTGGAGTCACCTTTAAAGTAGGAATGGGTTTTTAAAGATTAGAGTTGTCACCAACAGGGCATGGGCTGTCTTCAGGTGTTGAGCACTCTTCCATATAATTCTTTTAGTATCTTGTGTGATCAGCTCCAAGGCTAGAGAGTTTTCTCTGACCCAGGGGCCCTTTATTAGTCAGGGTTCTCCAGAGAAACAGAACCAATCGGAAATAGATACATATAGTGATTTATTATGAGGAATTTTCTCAGGCATTTATGGAGGCTGAGAGGTCCCACGATCTGCCTTCTGCAGAAGTTTTCCCCTGGAAAACCAGTGGTGTCACTTTCAGTCTGGGGGCAGAAGATTGATGTCTCAGCTCAGAGGTGGTACGAATTCCCTCGCAGGTATTGTTCTATTCAGGCCCTGTATGGATTGGGTGATGCCCCCAGTCTGCTTCACTTAGTCTACCTGTTCAAATGCTAACCTCATTTAGAAACACCTTCACAGGTACACACAGAAATAATGTTTAACCAGATATCTGAGCTCCCTGTGATCCAGTCATGTTGCCTTAAAATTAACTGTTACAGACCTAGTCCAGATTTTGATAACTTGTTAAAGAGTTCTGCTTTATGTATCCAAAAACTACTTCTCTGTAGCTTTCTTTCCTTTCATTCTACTTGTGTCCTTCAGTATGCCGCAAAATACTTCTAGTCCCTTTTCTAATATAAAACTTCAAATGTTTGTAGTTCCTATCACAAGTCATTCCTCCCCTAAATTTCCTCCATTTCTTCAATGCACTGGTTTCCTGACTCTTCAGCGTTCTCTGTTGTACAGTATGTAGTCCATGGTGGTTCACACTGGACCAATGCAAAGCCCAGTAGGCCTGTTATGTATAATACAAATAAAAGTCTTTCATTCATCACTCTTTTTGATATATTCAGTCATCATATGTTTTATCTGTATAGCACAGCTGCTTTTATATTAGGCTATCATCAGAATCCTCTTTTCCTCTAGGTTTAGAAATGTTATTTCTTTAAACATTGCTCATCTGAAGTGGCTGGGCAGTCCTCATCTGAGGAGAGCAGGATTAGTCTCTGCAGAATGTATCTGCAAATATTCTTAATAAAAAATAGCTGATGTGTTTACCATTAACTCTGTGCCAGGCTAAGTTCAAATAGTTTTACATATGTTAACACGTTTAAAGACGTGGGTACTGTTTTTGTATTTGTATTTTATAGATAGGCCGGTAATCTTATTGGTGTATTTGTCCAAGGCAAAGCAGAATAGTCTGTTACCTATCTTTATGGGTGTTAGGCTCCTGTCACTGCTGCCTAAGAACATATTCTCTTTGGGGGCCCAGTGGAAAGCACTTACATCATGTTAACTAACATCAAGTTAGAGCAGTTTATAACAATTTAAGTGTATTCTCTCATTCCTGCCTGCCCTTCTGGATCCTGATTCTGTCATCTAACATTTGCCGGTTTACCTAGCTAGCTTCAAGCCATCTACAGATTGGAGAAACATAACTTCTGTGTTTATAAATCACCAACAATGGTTTAGAAGTCAGGAATTAGAAACTTAGTAATGCCTTCCAGTTTGTTCCTCTTTGTTATAATACACTTAGTTATAAGAGCATATGTTTTGTATCTTGTCTGCAAGAATCTCATGTTACTATATTATATTTTTAGAGCTCCGAATTTCATCCAGCTTCATATTTCATCCCATAACTTACTTAACTGTTGCCCTGCATTTCTTTGAGTTTTTCTGATAGGCAGTTTTTTGTGGTTATCATTGTTGAGTCTAGATAACGTCCATACAACCATTTCATGACTACAAGTCAAGTGTTTTTGTGAAAGAAGGAATTGAAATTGTAATGAACAAAGCTATCTCCTTATGAACTTCACTCACTACTAGGACCTTGCAGTCATTTTTGGTCATTTATGGAGGGCCCTGCTCATTCCTAGTAAAGCTTATGTGTCAGTTGGAATCCATCTTCATCCTTCTTTTTAAAAATTGTTTTTGCCTAACCCCACTCTGAAACTACCGCTTTCTTTTTCCATAATCCCTCAAAGACTACCAATAGTGGTTTGACTGGAGATGTCATCTAGGTATTCAGGGATAAGTTATGTAGACCAAGAGGCCTCCAGAGAGTAGCTGTGTGTTTTCTTTGAAATCCCCCTCTTTGGGGGCCTCAGCTTCCACATAACAAGATTTCTCCTTAAACTTTTCAAATGGAAGATCAAATCTTTTAGACAACACAGAGAAGCAAAAACATATTCTACTTTCTGTTATATCTCAGTCCCAAATAGTGTGTCCCCGTCATGATTGTCATTTTGTACCTAACAAATAAAAAACAAAACTTTTTTGTTGTCCTAAGCATTTTTGTGAACCCACTACTTAAGTGAATGGAGGGTTGAAAGTGGATAGGGAGGAAAATAGTGGAGAAGCTATAGACAATCTAGAAATACACAACAGCCTGATGTATATAACTTGTAGGTAATTGTAAATTCAGATAGTCCACTTTTGGAAAGTGGCTTGTTTGCATTTGGTGCTTTTGCTTGGATTTCTCTTTCTTTAAACAGTGGGGGAACTGGACATAATTGGTAATCATGTACTTATCAAAGCTATGTGCTTGCACAGTGATAGAAAATTCAACCCCAGAAGGGAATTTATTGATAAATTACCAAGAAAATCAAGGCATAGGACAGACTTGAGACACTGATTGACCAAGGGGCTCAAGTGATTCAGCACGGACAGGCACATTCCTTGCCTCTCTCCTTTCTTCCCTCTGTCTCTCCTTCCCTTTTGGATCCATTTACAGAGGCTTGCCACATCTCAGATTTAAATTCCGTAAGAAGAGACAAGTCTCTGCCCCAGAGTCACAGCAGAAGCCTCCTTCCTGCCTTTTGGCCTTTGTTGGGTCATATGCACATTTCTGAACCAGTTATCATTATGGCCAGGGGAATGTTTGGATGTGGGAGGGAACCTCCTGGGTACTACCTTGAGAGCCCATCTAGGGCAGATCCCTAAACAAAAGGACTATTGCTGAAAAGTGGGGGAAAGGATGCTGAATTAGCAAATAACAACCATTACAGTGTCTTGAATTCTGCTTTTATTATATAAACTGGTACATTTGGTATTATTTGACTGTTTTTTGACGTATGACAGTTTCTCTTTGAACCTAATAAACATGAAGACATAAAGTCGAGGCAGTATAGTGGGAGGTGCATGGCTTTCGAGTCACATATAGAAATTCAGATCCTAGCTCTATTATGTATCCTTATTGTTGAGAAATTTAAGAGAACCCCATAAGTAACACCCCTTTCTCATGCTTGCATTCTGTCAAGAGAAAAGACAACGATTGGCAGAGAGGAATAAAAATACTAGTTTTCATATTGACAGAAGCTTAAACGGAGGATTTGGGTTTTGTGTGACAAACAGTGAAGCTCTACAGTTGAACCCAAAACTAATCAGTTCATTACCCCATCCAAGGCACTTTGAACAAGAGCAGGTTTGTGTTTTTTTTTTTTTTTTTTTTAACCTGGGGTCTGTCCCCACCCTAATAACTCAGACCAAGAATGTATGAGTTTACAGAAATCTGGCCCCCAAAAGAAGGCAGAACGGTGAAGAAACTACATATGTCTAGTTGCTCTTGGAGGAATCTGGGAGGCTGCTTATTTTACCTCAGTGGTAATTGATGGGATAGGAAGCTACCACTGAGGAAAATTCTTTGTGGAGGAAACCAGAAGACTGATGACATACACACAGACTTAGGAATCTTAATTATTTTTTCTCTTGAACAATAACAACTTACTTTAGGATTGGTGTGATTCTCAGATACCAGCAGATTTTGGAGGTGGAAACTCAGGGAGATTATCAAATAACCACCCTCTCTAGTTTTTGGAGTTAGGTTATTATAATAATTGATGTGTGAGTAGGAGGGAGCCCACTTTGCCTCGGAGATGAGTAAAATTGGTAATAATTGGGCAAGCAAGAGGAATTTGTGAAGTGGGAGGAAGCAGGCAATGAAAAAAAAATGTCTTGCAGAATCTATAGCTATCACATCCTTGCACAGTTAACCCAAGGCAAGCAAATTTTCTTCAACCGCCTGGTATGAATTCAAAGTTTTTAACCCATTTTCCTATCCACTGGTTCTCACAGTGTGCTCTCTGGACTGATAGCATCTGTATCACCTGGGAATTTGTTAGAAAAGCAAATGATGGAACCCATCCTAATCCTACCGAATTTAAACTCTGGAGGTGAGACCCAGCCATCTATATTTTAATCACCTATAGGTGATTTTGATGCATATTGAAGTTTAAGAACCACATACCATGATTTGCAAACATCCTCATAACAATTTAATAGATGAAGAGTAATTGCGCTTGCCAGTCATCTTTTCTAGTTCCCAGTCATTGAGCATTTTATTAAATATGGGGGAGTGGGGTATTTGGGGAAGGAGAGAAATTGAGTAGGTAAAATAGAGCTTGGCTTTGAGTGCTACACAGGCATGAGCAATAGGACTGTGTTTTCACCCTGTAAGTTTAGGTATAGTAGCATTATGCCTGTTTTAAAAACTAAATGTAGCAGCAAAATGCACACCTCTGGATAAAGGAAAAATTAGAATGAGAGAGAACCAGGGCGGGGGGGGGTGGTGATTATAATTTGTGGAGGGAGGGACTCGAAGATCGGAAAGAAAAGCGTTATATAAAAGGGGCTTTTCAAAGGAAGAATTAACTCTGAAGCTGAAGTGGATGAAATAAAAGATAACTTAAAATTTCAAGCCCAGGTGATTAGAATAATGGTGATTGAGGAAGGGAGTTCTCTGCTTAGGGAATAAGATGAATCCAGTGTTGCAGGGCCACCTGGGTGGCTCAGTTGGTTAAGCATCTGCCTTTGGCTCAGGTCATGATACCAGGGTCCTGGGATCAAGCCCCTGCGTCGGGCTCTGTGCTCAGCAGGAAGCCTGCTTCTCCCCTTTCCCTCTGTCACTCCCCTGCTTGTGAACTCTCTCTCTCTCTCTCTCAAATAAAATCTTTGAAAAGAAAAAAGGTGAAACCAATATTGGCCATGTTAACATTGAGGTGATTAAAGGACGTAGATGGAGACGAGAATTGAACACTCATCTTTAGGTGGCTTACAGTACAAGGAGAACTTGGAAGTATTATAGGGAAAATTAAAGTAATGTATCCATTTATTGCTTAAACACCAAATGTCTACCATGTGCCTGGTACGGTTCTAGATTCCCAGAATATACTAATGGGCACACCTGACAAATAAATGAACAAAGTAATTTTACATAATACTAAAGGCCAGCAAAGAAATAGAGTAACAACAAAGAGTGATAAGGGGTAGAGATTTTCTTGGGATAGGTGGTCAAGGGAAGACCTGAGGTGGTAACATATGACAGAAGTCATGGTGGAAGATAGTTTTAGAAAGTCAAAAAGATGGTGGTGTTACAGAGTGGCCAAGGAGAGTTGCAGGAAAGCATATTGTTTGTTGTGTTTTTTGCCCTTACAGGGTCTATATTGTATGAAAAGTTTGGAGAGAAGGGTCTGTGTGTTAGAAGGAACATGGGTTTGGAGACATCCCTGCTCATCCATTTTTTTTAGGAATTTGTTAGCTGTGCAGAAGCTCCTCAAATTCTCTGAGGCTTATTCTTCTCAGTAGAGTAAGGAGTAATAACACCTCATGGGATTAAATTGTGATGATAAATGAGAGAATGAATTTAAAGAAATAGTGCTTGGAATGTAAGTGTTGAGTGATCACTATTAATAACAGTGATACTGAATGGAACATAAAATTCAGTCATGTGAAATGCAGTTTCTAATGGTGAGATCTAATGTCTTGAAATACAATTTTATTTAGGAGTTATACTTTGATCTTTTGTCATGCAAAACACTTTAAAGGCATGAGACTACAGTTAAAATATTTTTATAATTAAATGATGTACTTTGATTAGCTACTGAACGATTAGAAAATATGCTTGTATGCATGATGCTATAAAAGATTTTACTAACTTTTTAATATTTTCTTACAGATGTGTACATCTCATGATTGATATGAAGAAACTAGTCATGGGCCAAAGGTCAAGATACTTCTCTGGGAAATGCTGCTGATGCTGCTGTATAAAGTCATACGATGAGTGTTTGGTTTAAGAAAGATTTTCATATTTAAAAGATTTTCATCTTGGAAATACATCAAGTGAAAATTAGAGTCTTTTGGGAAACATTTTCCTCCTAATAAATTATACTTGTAATGGGCGACATGGCAAACAACTCACTTGCATATAGCGGAGTAAAAAACTCTTTGAAGGAAGCTAATCACGATGGAGACTTTGGAATCACGCTCGCAGAGCTGCGGGCTCTCATGGAGCTCAGGTCTACAGATGCATTACGAAAAATACAGGAAAGCTATGGAGACGTCTATGGAATTTGCAGCAGGTTGAAAACATCTCCCAATGAAGGTGAGCTGTATTATGTTTGTTTTTAGCTCTTTGTATGGAGAGTGCTGTAAATTTGGCTCATAAATAAACCTGTATATATTGTCTTGGTTAATGTATGATTATATCATAATTTTAGTGACATTAAAGTGGATTAGTTCTCAGATTGGTACAATTTTAAAGTAACTTTAGATCAAGAAATAATGTTGCAAATGTATATATTTTAGGTTGATGGGAGGAAATATTTAGTACTGTTGTGCATATTGTTGCTGCTTGTTTACAATAACAAGATTGCTTTTCCACTGGAGCTATAGAGAATGGAACCAGGCGGGGTAGCCCCCAGGGGATTCAGTGGAAATAAACCCTGCTCACTTATCCTTTATTTTATAAGGTGACTTGAAATAGTTGTCACTGCCGGTAGCTGACCAAGTTGTTTTTAACCTAAACTTTAATAAATTAGTTCAGAAGGTCCTTTAGCAAATGGAGTAGATTAGATGCCAATTCTTTTTTCTTTTTACCTAGCAGACATTTCCTTTGATTAAAACTAATTTTCAGGTCTTAGAATTAAGTTCAATTTCCCTGTGTTCAAATAAGTCTTCGGTTTCATAATTCTCAATTTGTAGTAAGTTTCTTTTTGAGAATAAAGGAAAAGTCATTATAACTTCATTGCATTATGGTCTTTGAAATGGTTTGAGATAGATGACCTTTTATACATTCATCTTGTTGAATAGAAAATTACAGTTAGGAAGTTTCAGAAAGGCTTTTCCAAATTACAAAGGCGGGAGGAGGATACATGATGATGAATGTTTGGTGATTGTACTTTATTTTAGTAAGGATGGGAAATTATTAATGTTAAAAGTTAAAGTATATTTACATATTCCAAAGCAGGTTTCAGAGAAATTTTGTAGAAATGTTTTTTTTTTTTTTTAAGTTTATTTATTTTTAAGTAATCTCTGCACCCAACGTGTGGCTTGAACTCACAACCCCGAGATCAAGAGTCGAGTGCTGTTTTGACTAAGCCAACCAAGTGCCCCCAAAAATGTTTTTCTTAACTTTTTTTAATAGATCTTACGCCATGCCGTACTACTTGTGATAAAATTTAAAGTAATAGTCAAAAGTTACCTCCAAAATTGCTAAAATTTTTAAATCACATCAAAAATTCTTTAAACTTGTGTGTGTGTGTGTGTGTGTATAATCACTATTTGAATTCTTAATTGTTTTAATGGTAGGTAAATAATTTTTCTGAGGTGGCATAATCTTGAGGAAGCCAGTATCCATATTCATACATGCCTGAAAAGGGTTCCTTGATCACTTGGAGTATGTTCTTTTTCCTGCGAGGTCTGTTAAGTCTTCTGTATTTCCTGTATCTTTTCCCTAAGTCAGAACTACTAGAAACGTGGACTTCTTAGTTATACCTTAGTATGTTGTACCGTTTTAAGGTAGCGGGGATCCCTGTTGTTGGTGTAAATTTTAGGAATCAGGAACAGACCCATGGACTTTAACAGATAGTGATTTGACAAAGTTTGTAGCTTGTTCATTATGCAAACCCATTTTGAAATACTAGCTCACTTTATATCCCTTTTAGAGACTTGTACATTGATATGCTGTTCTCAGCTGGTAGATTGATTAATTCAACTCTATGTACTTCCTACATTTAACCTGAAACCTAATTGTTGGGTGTTTCATGCCACCAAATTGTTAGGAAATGCTACCATTAAAAAGCCCTCAATATTAACAACATAGTTTGTTCATAAAATTGATACTGAACTTCACCTTCAGATCACTTACCTGCATTTCCCTCTAGTTAATCAAAAATCTTGTCTTCTAATAACTAAATACCCCTATATGGTCTGTTCTTATTTTTAAAGACGTGATTCTCATTAGTTTGCACTGCAGTTTCTTTTGTGTTGTTATTTTGGGCAGTACTCCTTACATTGATTCTGGTTTAATTAGTGAAGTCTGAATTATTTTGCATTTACTGTAGTACGTTTAAAATTTGGGGAGGGGATGGTTATGTACCTTTCTTACAGCATGATGGAAGCTGTGGATGATCTTTAGAAATACTCAACGCTCAAAATTTGATGTGCATTGTTGCTGCTTTGAGCTGTCAAATAATACATGAAATATTTTTCCCTCTTTTATTCTTAGAAAATTCTTGCTCATCTTCCTCATATTGTGAATTTTTGTTAAAATTTGTACAAACTTTTGTCTTCACTGGTTATATATGAACGGTTTGTCATTTTGAAATACTCTTTTAAAGAATGTGAAAAAGCCATTTTAAGCATTATATATTTGTGTTTACAGTTGTAAGATTAAATAAAAACAGCCACAGCCTTCATAGGAATATTGTTACCAGAGGAATAGTTTCAGTTTAATTTCGAAGTAATTTATTCAGAAAGCTAATGAAATATTTTGTTGCTGATAACTAGGCAAATGATAATAAATAAATCATCATCAGGGATAATCAGCTAGGAGTTTGTATGCTCAAGAAAATGATCCAGACAATAAGTACTCTTTTGTTAGTACAACCTGCTTATAGTCAGGGAAAATAGGATTAAAATGATTCTTTAAAGACCGTAAATTTTGATTTAAGTAAAATGAAGTTTATCTGTTTCTTTAATTCTTTCTTTCATTAATTCATTCATTGACAGATAGTCTTTCATCAGATCTACGTTGTTAATTGCCATATATATATGGTATGTATATACCCTCTAAAAAAAAAAAGAATTAGTGTTGGCAGTTTTAATTGTAAGATCATTTTAAGTGTATAATTAAATTATATCCCTATTTTAACAGTGTTAATACAGTGTAAGAATATGTGCACCTTAGAATTACTGGGATATTGTATCTGCTCAGTGGAGGTTACTTTTCTTGGCTGGGCATATACTTTAATGAATAAAACAATCCCCGACTTATTTTTACAAGGGGGAGACAAATTTACAGGACAACTAAGTGAAATGTGTAGTGTATTAGTGATGTATGCTTAAGGGAAAAATGAGTGGAAAAGGAAAATCAGAAATATTGGGGATGTGGGTATTAGATTGCTATAAAGTCTGGAGGAAGAACAACTTAAGACATTTCTTAAAAGCAGCTACAACAAAAATAAGGTAACACATAGTTAACACTTTTTGTGTCAGATTGGTTGTTGCTCGCACTTACAAATATTAACTCATTTTATCCACCCTTTTTTACAACCAAAGAATCCACAACACAAAAAGGTTAATCCGCTTACCCAAAGTCTCACAGCTCTTAAGTGCCAGAGTAGGGATTCAGACCTTGACATTCTAGCTTCAGAGAACATGCTTTTTAACCCCTATATTGTATTGCCTGTTATATAAGTTCAGTTCATGCAACTTGCAGAAAAGTTGAGAATGTTGACAAAAAGGTACCTGTGTTCTGTGTTCTCAGATAGTAATTTTTGTTGGCAGGAATTTCATGGTGAAAAAAGTTTTGAGTTTCATAAGGCTTCTGTTGATCAGTTAGTCCTTTTAAAATATGCCCTGTTCAGGAAGTTGTATTTGTGAGCTTCCTTATTTGTCCTGCTAATTTACTGCTTGTCTTCCTCCAGAGTACTCCTTTAAATGGATTTGAACCATACTTTATGTGTACTGATCAGTAGGAAGTGTTTTGAGCCAGATGTGATTTTCATATTAAAAACTTAACCATCTTTACTCTTAAAGAATTGGAAGTATAATTTTGAGGTTAACTGAAATCGAGACTTGTCACTTCATATTTCATCTTTATCTGTTAGAGCAAGTACCTATCTTAGACTCCTCAGAATCCAAGAGTATACTTTTACGACAGAATTACTTACTTATAACATCCTAACTGCATGCAGTTATCCCTCTGGTTTTTTTCGTTATCTTTATTGACTTCCTTATTCCTGTTGTAAATCCTATTTCTTGATCCTTTTATTTCTAAACTAGCTTTTGGTATCTTTTCCATTTTAATGTGTTCCTATGTTATCTATGTTATATTTTATATTGGATGGTAGAGGAGACTGTCTAATAATGAGATTTCTAGAATGTAGATCTCTACGCTGGTATCATGTTTATCATTTAGTGTAGTAATACTGCACTAAATAAAGGATAACAGTGAATGCGTACCAATTAAAGACGGGTACTGAGTGGTATTCTGTAAGAGGCATGGATGGCTTCGTGGCCTTGTAAAGGGGCAGGAAAGTGAATGAGACACCAAGCTGTTTAAGTGGTAGTTGCTAAAATTAGGTGCAAGAGGGAAAAAAGCAAAGGGAATAAGAAAAGGAAACAGTGGTAGAAAGAAACAAAAGAGTTATGTGGTAGGAAGCAGGGTAAAGTCAACAGTAATTGTCCCTGGCTGACTAATGTTTCCATAATGTTTCAGATGGCAGTTTATATTTGCACTCCTGGAAGTAAGGCTGTTAGTAATGGTGTGCTTTGACCAGGTCTTCATGATGTAATATAATAAAACTAATATTCACACATGGAAATCTATTTTAACTCTGTAAAACAAAACAAAACAAAACAAAAAAAACAGCCCTTTGCCCAGCATGAATCATTGTTGACTTATAGGCTACCGCAAGAATCCTCTGATGCCCTGATGGATGTGCTTGGTTATACCGGTTGGCACAGATCTTTCAGGCACTCAGCAAGGATTTCCATCGCCACGGTATGCCAGCCATGTATATTTTAATACTTAATAGAGTTACCAACAAGGGTTTTATATTGATAATCCTGCATGATCTTGTCCTAGAAATTTATTGCTGCTGTAATAGAGAATTATACATTTAATTTAATGCCTGTTCAGGTCACTAGTTTCATTGCTTATGAATTTTTTGAAGATAGTTGTAACACTGACTACTCCTAACTTTGTTGCATGTACGTAAAGTTGTACTTTTAGAGTCTGAAGTAGCATAGCGCTAGAGTTGTTTTTTTGTTTGGTTGGTTGGTTTTCTGAGTGCAATAGACATATTTCCTTTTTATTTTTTATTTTTTTAAGGTTTATTTATTTTAGTAATCTCTATACCCAACATGGGGCTCAACCACATGACCTCAAGGTCTCAAGATCAGGAGTTGCCTGCTCTTCCGACTGAGCCAGCCAGGTGCCCCTATGTTTCCTTTTTAAACTGTTCTGTTCTGGCTTTCATAATACTAGATTCTTAGGGCTTTCTTTCTTCCTATCTGGCCAGTTGTGTATCAGCCTTCTGTGCTTTCCTTTAGATGTTGGTGGGCCTCAGGTTTCAGTTCATCTCCACACCCTCTTTTTTATCTGCACTCCTTGGGTGATGTTATGTACTCCTAAGACTGCACACATCATCTGGATGCTGGTGGTTTCTAAATTTGCAGCTCTAGTCCAGATTTTTACCCCAAACTTTGGGCCTGAAAACTTGATTCATTATAGACATCTTATGTTCGCAACTTTTCCAGACTTTCTGTTCTGAAAGCATATTCTCTTTTTCCCATTTCCATTGAAACCATTATCCATCTCTTAGGTGGCCTGGACTTTGACAGGAGACTTGACCCACTCTCATTCTCTTGGTCAACAAGACCTAGAATTCCTAACGCCTAAATTGGTCTTAACCCAAGGGTATCTGCTTCTCTGCATCCACACTCCCCTGTTAGAAGCCACTGACTTCTTTTATGTTGAGGTAACAGCATACTTGCTGGTGTCTTTTTCTGTCTCCCTTGTATGTTCCCTGTCACTTTCCTGCTTACAGCTAGCTGGTAGTGGTTTTGCATTGGCCCTAGAATGAAGTTCTGACCTCTTGCTTAGGTTAACAGATCTTTTGGGGGATCTGACCCCTGCTTACTTCTCTTATCTCGTTTCTTCTTTCCAACTCTTCAATGTTTGAGGCATAGCAGAATTTGCAGTTTTCTTAAATACTATTGTGCCAAGGTCACTCTTGTTCCTGGGTCTCTTAAATACTATCTCTTCACCTAAAACACTGTACCTCATCCTTCCTATGACTCTTTAACACTTAATCATTCTTTTTTTTTTTTTTTTTAAGAACAATAGTACAGAGTAGCCTAGTGGGGTTCTTGCTACTCCATTTATTTACTTTAATTTTATTTATGATTATTTTTTTAAGTAAGCTCCACACCCTGAGATCGAGTTGCAAGCTCTGAGCCAGCGAGGCGCCCTATCTCTTAATCATTCTTAAGACCTCAAATTAGATACCTTAGAATTTCCTCCTCTACCCCCACCCCCTAAATTTTGGATTCTGGTTCCCTTTGTATATTCCTCACCACCCCATCATAATACTAAACACACTGAGCCATGATTAACTGGTTACTTGTCAGCTTGCCCCACTAAACTATGAGTTCTTTGAGGGCAAGTGCCAGAGAAAGGCACGCTGTCTGACTCACTTCCCCGCTTAGTGCCCATCACAGTGCCTGGCCCATGGAAGTGAATGCGAAAGTTTCACTTTAGACCAATGATTCCTAAATTGAGGAGCAGCCCTCTCTTTTGAAATTGAGAGTATTAGTTTGTTTCCCAAGAAGAATGCACGTAAACATAAATTTTCACATGCCTTCTAGGTCTCCATGTTTTCCTGCAGCCTTCACTTGGAGAAGTCAGGGTGGCTGCTACCATTTTACTGCTACCACCACCATCTCTCTCTCTCACACACACACACACACGCAGACATACATACAGAACTTGGTAAGACTGGGGTATTTGCTGTGTAGTAGCCGTGATTTTCAGTTAAGCCCCTTCCAGTATTTTCCCCTCTTCAATTCCTAAGCTGAGACATGATTTTATTAGTGGCAGCAGTTGTGATGCTACATTTTCTTATAAAACATCCAGCTATTGATAAAATTTGAATTTTATGTCTTTTCCAAATATATACACAATACTCTTGAGCCATTATCTATTCATAGAATGAAAATAGGCTGCCCCCCCACACTTCCCACAGTGGTGAATCCAGACCCCAAAAGCACATAATTGTGAGACTGTCAACCTTAAATAAACGGTAATTTAATTAAACAAAGATGAGTCTATTTGAGAGTAGCAGGGGAATTGCAATTCAGGACTTGCAGACTATGGCAAGCCATGGCCAAGTCCAAGGAGGCAAAGGGCGGGGAGACTAGCTGTTACTAGGTTCTGGGAGGAAATTGAGGAGGGTTGTTTTGAATATAACTTCGTTGGAGAAGAACAGGAGTGCGAGGTTGTGGTTTCTCACTGGCTGCAAGTGGTGGGCAGTTTGCTGTTACTGAGGCATGTGGAAATCTTCCTCCTTCCTGCTGGTCTTGTAAGTTGAGATGAGTGCTATGTGCATGAGAACTCTCCCTTCATGGCTTCCCGACTACATTTTAGATTAGATTTCCCTGATTCATTTTCATGTTTTCCCCTTCCGCTTAAGATCTTTCCGAGAAAGCATCACTGATTAAGCATCAGGTTGTTCTTTTTGATTGAAATATTTTTGTCTTTCTGGGTCTTTTGGTGCTTGGAAGGACCTTTTCCAAGGGTCATGTCCCATATATATAGGGGTGGGGGAGTGGGGACTAAGTAGCAAGTGGAAACCATGGAGGCCACATTTGAGGAACAGGGAAGATAGAAGGAGGGCTGTCAGGCATTTCCTATTCATAAATTCCTATCTTATCAAGCTTATAAACATTGGATCATCTCAAAGCCTTGAGCTAACATTCTGTTTGCTACATTATGTTCATGGCCTTCAGAAATAGCAGGAAGGACTGAACTCAAAAAGGGGTTTGTGGGTACCACGACTGTATTTCTCATTGTCTCCAGAGCTGTTGGAAATCTCCTTTGGTCTTCCTGTTGCCACCAAATCTCCTAGTGCTGACTAGGAAATTCCAGGTTGGCTGGTCAGCTTGCTTTTTAAGCCAAGTGGGTTGCTCAATGGTCTTACGTAACTGAGCTTTAACGTCCCCAGAAGTGTTAATCCAGGTGCAGCAGGTGGTGGTGGCCACAGCACATAGACCTCCCTGCTCAGTAGAAGATAATCAAGGACTGTCCTGTTACCAACTTCAGCCAGAGAGTCTAAGGCTCTTTTTTGGGCAGCTGTTGTCTTGGCTACTGATTCTGCAATATCTCCAAGAGTAAAGGAGAGATTTCTGATCATGTTCTTGTTTACATTTACTCCTAACTGGGGAAGTATGGCCCTGCCAAAGGAAGTGAATCCTGAATCCTGAAAGCCTCCTGTTAGGTCCTTTCTCACTTGACGATGTAAATACAGGGGATCTGACCAAAGAAGGTGCCGTAGTTGGTTTGTGGAAAGTTAGGAGCACAGTCACATAACTCAAAAGGCCTTACCTTGATATGTACCGGTTGTTGAGGCACTTATAGGCCTGAGGAGAATGATAACCACCACAGACAAACATAAATCCAGTTGGGACACAAATCACTCTCACTCACTTAGGTGGCACTGTTAATAGGTAAGAGATTTTAATGATAAATCCAACAGTCTGAAAGGCAGACCCCTCCTTTAGCAATGGCCTTGAGAAATCGGGTGAAAGTGTTCTCTTTCTAGGCCAATGGCAAAGTGAAAGAGAGAAGGAAAAAAGTTTCATGTTTAAACTATGAAGTCTTGATTCGGCATCAGGGGAGTAAGGAGTCAGCCTTTATGTCAGCTACTTCTTTTTCTAGTCCGTTTGATTCGGAGGTCTCTAGCATCTGTGCAGGACCAGATGTCAGATGGCGCCTTCTTCATCCGTGAGATACATAGTCAAGGTTTAGGTCCCCAAGGTTTGGCTGCCATCTGGGTGGTGAGAAGGACCTGCTGTAGAGTCCCTTCCAAGTACATTCATGGGCAGTCTTTGTTCTTACTGATTACAAATCAAAAGTGTAAGAGAAAATTGGAAATGTTACTTTGGAGAATTGTAGCCAGATTTTTGAGGAAACTAGAATTCAGGATCCAGTCCAATTTACAAGTATATAACAAACTCAAAGACAGTTAACAGGATTAGAATCTAAAGTAGACAAAGGAATAAACATAATTTCTTCCCTGCTGCAAGTACCCTCATTTTTTATAATAAAACTATTTTTTTGCATTAAACTTTGCCTGATTATTTATAATAGTGAAGCAAGAATAGTGATTAACCACCTAAGCTCTTTTTAAGACTGCTTTGCTGGAATTTTGTAAGCAAGGTACCAGGTTGATTTTTCCTTCGTAGGATTTCACTGGCTCCGTAAAGTCAAACTTCTTCGCTCAAGACTCTCATTCTATCTGAATGTGTGCACATTTCTCAAATATGATATTCCAGTCAAAGCTTTGGTAATATAACCAATGTTTCTCTGTCCTGATACAAGAACAGATTCTTATTGAATTTTTGCAAATAATTGTCATGAAGATTAAAATATTCACTAAGAGTTTCCAAATTCTGGAGGGATCATGTGAATAAATAAAGATAAATGCTTTATCTTTATTGACAGAGGTGCATATCACCAAATTGTTGATAGCTTAAGAGAAAGAGAAAAAGATTTCCTAAAATCTAAAGAAGCAAAACATTAGAGAACCAAGAATGTTTTAAACAAGTCATAAAAATTATAATCCTCCTCCTCAGTTCAGTCTCATGTTTTCAATTCTTGTTCTGCTTGAATTCAGTTTGCCACTAGATCTGGAAATTCTTACCCAGTTCAGTTTTATTATCTTAAAGTTACCAGAGAACTGTCCTTTCCTGAATCTCTTTGAAGATGAAGTACTTTTTCAGGAACACTTGTAAAAGCATCAGAGTAAAACAATAACTGTCTGTAAATGGCCAAAAAGACTTAAAAATGGCCATGGCTAAAGGCCTGAGGAGAGTTCATTATAATGCAGCCGAGAAAGAAATTTGTTTATTGTTGTGACAGATACTTTAAGGTAGTAACTAGAATTACAAGTGTTAAAGTGATATAAGGACATATGAGATCTTTAGAAATTTCATGCTATTTTTGCTTATATTAATAATGTATTTCCACACAAATATATTCTAAGAAGGTTTAACATCACCTATTTGACCATACTTCCCATGTAATTCAACATACCAAATAAGTCTAATTAGTTTAACATCTCCCTCTTTATAAGGAGAACAAATCCTTTGATATGTTCCAGGGACCTTCTGTAAAAACCTAAAGTTACTTCAAGGTCAGAATACTTCCTTTAGAATTTGATTTTGGGGAAGTTTGTCAAAAATATCAAAAGGCTGGGACACTTACAGAGGATGATAGGTCACTGTGAAATAATACTTAGGTATCGCTTTAACCAAAGTGACAAAGACTTTGCAGGAAAAGACAGAAAGTTAAATAGTTGTAAAAAACCTTAGCTTCTTTAATATTGAAAATAATAAACTTTTTAAAAAAGTAATCAAAGACGTGATGAGGACAAAACACACAATCTTTCTAGCAGATTACATTAAAAGTAAAGAAAAACCTTTGCTTACAATATCTTATTAAGGGCAGATCAGTAATGTAAGAAAACATTGTTCTTTTAAACAGAGGTAAAAACAAATTCTGATTTTGTACCACTGTACTTTTGATAATTAAAACTCATTTTTTTAAAAAGATTTTATTTATTTGAGAGAGAGTGAGCACAAGCGGAGAGGAGGGGCAGAGGGAGAGGGACAAGCAGACTGTAATGAGCAGGGGACCTGATGCAGGGGGCAGAGCCAAAGTCAGATATCTAACCGACTGAGCCACCTAGGTGCCCCATACTGAAACTCATTTTTAAATAAATTTATTTTAATCTTAACCAGCTTGATCACACATTAAAATCACCATTCAAAGATTGCTTTTCCAAAAACCTACAACTTTCTTTTTTACATTCAGATTTTATCCTATCTTTGTTCTTTTCAGATAACCAGCCTCTTCCCTTTTTTTTTTTTAAGATTTTATTTATTTATTTGACAGAGAGAGAGATAGCAAGAGAGGGAACACAAGCAGGGAGATTGTGAGAGGGAGAAGCAGGCTTCCTGCTGAGCAGGGAGCCTGATGCAGGGCTCTATCCCAGGACCCTGGGATCATGACCGCGCTGAAGGCTCAACTGCCGAGCCACCCAGGCACCCCGTCTCTTTCCCTTTTTAAATAACCAGCCTTACTTTTTAAAAATTTTTAATAAGATTTTATTTATTTGAGAGAGAGAGCAGGAGAGGGGGAGGGTGAGAGGGAGAAGCAGCTCAGCAGGGAGCCTGATGCGGGACTCGATCCTAGGACTCCAGGATCATGACTTGAGCCAAAGGAGGTCGCTTAACCAAATGAGCCACCCAGGCACCCACCAGCCTCACTTTATAACAAACTTTTCCTCAACAAAAGTGCCTGTCTGGGCACCTGGGTGGCTAAATCAGTTAAGCATCTGCCTTGGGCTCAGGTCATGATCCCAGGGTTCTGGGATCAAGTTCCGCGTCTGGCTCTGCTTCTCCTTCTCTGCCCCTTCTCCCTGCTTGCGTTCTCTCTCTCTCTCCCTCCCTCTCAAATAAATAAAATATTTAAAAAAAAAGTGCATGTCTATTCCTTTCTACTTTCTTTTACCAAAAGCCCACATCCGAATTTTTTTGCATATGGAGATGTTTCCCTTATTATTTCTAGTAGCTTTAAGCACACACATGAATTAGAATTCTTACCCCTTGGCAACCTTAATTAAGAAGTAAACAATTCTGAACTGGCCTTTACATTAGCATTCTGTGAATTGGCAGACTTATAAATACTTTATGATTGCTGGAAACATGCTTTTTTCATAGAATATTTTTAAGCATGCCTAAAACATGTTTATTATTAGACTCAAATATTTTTAGTTCCTCTAAAATGAAGCAAAAAAGCCTGTATGTTCAGTAATCTATGTTTCAATATTTTATCTTATTTGGAAATGATCTGTTTAATGAATTTAGCTTAACTCATCACTTAATTTAGCCAAACTTTAAGGTTTCAGGTTACCAAAAAGATTTGGGGAGATTATTTGAAAAGTTCACCTAAAACCTTTTTATCCTACTTAACGTCTGTTTAGTTTATTCATTCTCAACAATTATGTTTAGTTACCCACTAAAGCTTCATGAGACATTAGAATCAGCCATTCTTGTTGGCAAATTTTGTAACAGATACAGCATGAATTTATTTGATTAGTAAAACCGGTAGAATAGAAGTTGTATGTCTACATTATATTTAATGCTGGTAACTCTGAAGACATGCCTATTTTAGTGAAACCAAACTTAAGCTAGCTTTTATTTGCCACAGATTGTCCCAAAATCCTGAAAAGCATTTGGGTTACTTTCTATTATATTTTGAAAATTTCTATGAATACTTAATTCACATTTGAGTCAGCTAAATTGAACTCTTTTCCAAATTAATTTTAGTAATTCTATTGGCAGTAGAAAATGCTACATATATACAACACACGTATAGATATGCTTAAACATAAACAGACATAAACAGAGACCTCATGGTTTCTACTTTATTCATTATAAAAGTTGGATCTAAGTTTTCTGGTAGTTGGAATAAGTTAAGGCTACCGGTTCATATGGCTAAAGCTAAGTTTTAAATGACCTTTCCCCCTTTTGTTTTTCTTCTGATAAGAATTACTTCCCTGAAGTTTGTACTTTAGCATTTACAACTCAGAGGCACAAGGAAGAATGCAAGTTACAAGCCTTTAAAGATCAATAGGGGAACCAAAAAAAAAAAAAAAAGATCAATAGGGGAGGTTTTGGGATTCGTAAAAAGAACTGCCTCTAGAGTCACATTTCTAGTTTTTACAAAGATTTGTAAGATAAGGATAGTTGCTCTCAATTCCTCAAGAATTGGGTTGCAGCTTAAATGACATCATAGCTTGATCCAGCCCTCCAACTGCATTATCCTCAGCATAGAGGAGAGCACCTTAACAAAATTTCCTAGCAGGAACCAACCAGTGCCTCCGGTCTTACTTTCTGTCTTTTTGTGTATACACTAATCTCTGGAGTTAATCCAACTATTAAAATGTCAGAGGATTTCCTATGAGTTTAAGAAATTATTTAACTATAGCCCTTAGTTTAGTCTTTAGTGTGGCCTTTGACCAAGAAATGAAAGATGCCTGAGGAGAATTGCCTATAGCTTCAGGTGGTCTTACTTGAAAAGGTAATTGTTTAATAGGCTCTTCAGAGTGGAAAGGCAATTCAGACAGGATTACTAGAATGAGTACTCAAAGGAAGAAAGGGGAGCAGTATGAGTATTATGTCAGTCTTAGAGCCTTTTGTTTAGGTACCTCTTATATCTTCACTTTTTCATTAGCCTTTTACAACAAATCTTTATTGAAAGATTTGGAACCACAGTTTCTAGACATAAAATGGGCAGGTGTGCCCGGAGGTGGCTTGCTTAACTTTCTGGATTTTAAGGGTCCCACTACTCAAAGTAGAAGTACAGAAAAGAAAAAGAGTACTCACCAAGAAGGGTAATACCTTCACAAAAGCAGACCCCAGATAAAGTCAGTGAGCTGAACCAGAAGGAGGGAGCTTGACTCTGAGAGGAGACTCACTGAACCAAAAGGAAAAAGACAGCGAACAGAAACGAAGAGTGCAAGGGGCTCACGTGGGACCCACAAAAGAGTTGTGAGGGTCATTATTCCCTAGGGGTTCAGCTCCTTCCCAACCCACTTCTGACACCAGGTAATATCAACCTTAAATGAAACACATGGTAATTTGATTAAACAAAGATAAGTTTATTCAGGAATAACAGTGGCATTGCAAGTCAGGGCACACAGACTATGGTGAACCATAGGCAAGTCTGAAGAGACAGAGGGGAGGCTAGCTTTTACTAGGTTCTGAGAGGAGATAGAGTTGTTTTCAACATAGTTTCATTGAAGAAGAGCAAGAGCTCAAGGTTGGGGCAGTTTCTCACTGGCTGCAAGTGGTGGGCAGTTTGTGGTTCCCAAGGCAAGTGGAAATCTTCCTCCTCCCTGTTGGTCATTTAAGTTGACATGAGCGCTACATGTGTGACAATTCTCCCTTCATAGCATCACAGCTCCATTTTAAATCAGGTTTTCTTTACTCATTTTTACAACTACTTTTGATGGTTTTTAAAAATATATTTTCGGGGGGCACCTGGGTGGTTCAGATGGTTAAGCGTCTGCCTTTGGCTCAGGTCATGATCCCAGGGTCCTGGGATCGAGCCCCGCATCAGGCTCCCTGCTCAGCGGGGGACCTGTTTCTCCCCCTTCCTCTGCTTCTCCCCCTGCTCATATTCTCTCTCTCTCTGTATCTCTGTGTCTCAAATGAATAAATTAAAAAATCTTTAAATATATATATATATTTTTTCTGTTTCTGAAGGTAAATGGGCCATGAGGAGATCAGTGCTAAACATGCCCTTTGCCTCATTGTCACTACACTACCATCAACTGAGCCAGTGGGACTAGGCAGAAGATCTGTCGTTTTATTTATTCATAAGTTATACTTAATGATTTCATGTCATATGTACTCTTTTTAAAGCTCGGACCATGTAGTCTCATTACCAGTTTCATCAGCTTAGCTATCTCCTTTCCTCTCTAAGAACTTTGCTTTCTCTTTCCTAACAGTGGAAGCCTCTTCCTGCACTTAGAGCAGGCTAACACTTACACCGTGGATTCCATTTCCCTTGCCTCTTCGAAGAGAAGGCTTTATTCTAGTGTTAACCTGTGTCTCTGGTGTTGTCTTCTCTATTTGATTACTTCCACTGGTAAATTACTTGCCTTAGTATCTATCACTCATCTTTTTAAAAACCTAATGGGTTTTACTTACCCACTTTAATTCACTTTTACTGCTTTATTTTTCTCTGCTGTATCATACTCCAGAAGAAGTTTTATGATCATAGTATCCACTCACTTTCTAATTTTTATTCTCTCTTCAGTTCTTTCTAATCAGACTTTCTTCACGACACTCCACTGTAAGATTTCTTTTCAAGGTCATCAGCCTCCATCTAGTGAAAGCCAGTCTCTGTCTTCAGTCCTACTCCTTTGATACATTCATTCATCCACATTATCTTCATCTTTTTAAAAAAACCTCTCCTTTTCTAGGCTTCCATAGTATTATATGAGCCTGTTTTGGAACCCCTCCCCCTCATCCCTGCCTATTTCTTTGGGTTGCCTTTGGCTTTTCTTCCCCTATCTGACCTTCAAATGTTGGGAAGGTTCCAAGGCTCTAGCCTCAGCCCTTCTCTCTTGTCTGCTTTCTGGGAGCTCTCACTGGGCCCATGGCTCCAGAATCATCTATACATTGATGATTCTGATTCAACCTTTGAGTTCCAGATATGGCTAGCAAGCTGTCTATAGACTTCTCCACTTGTTTGGCATCTCTTGTGTAAATCTTTAAAATGAAAACCAATAACTCTTGCCTCTCTTTTTCTGCTTAATTCTGCAATTCCCAAAGCCTGCTCTATCTTGGGAAATGTCTTTACTATCCATCCATTTAAATGTATAAACCCCCCACCCCCCAAAAATCTAGATACCGTTCTTTATTCTTTCTCTTTCTTTCATCCACATCCAGTCCTTTAGCAAGTTCTGTCTGATCTTTTTACAAGATAATTGGCAGATCCAATTAAAAACTCAGATTCAAGCCACCAACATCTCTTACTTTGTACTGCGACAACCTCCCTAATGGTCTTTTCCCTCCACTCTTGAACTCTTCAGTTTATACTTCACACAACAATTAAAATAAGATCAGTTATTACTGCAGTGCTTTAAAACCCTTCCCTTTTAGAAAGGTTTCTGTTACACTGAGAATAAATACTAGTCTTCTCTATGTCACTTTGTCTCTTTGTTTCCCTCCAGTATAATTTAAGCTTGCTGAATGTATAACTTGTTCACAGTAATTCCTCGGATGTAAAATAGTCCCTTAAAGTAGTATCTGGTGAGGAACAGACTATTGTTATAAAACCCTTCACTATATTTAGATTATAGTAAGTTTATTATTTTATATTAATGGAAATTAATTGCCCCCCAAGTGTAATTAAAACCTGTAGTGTTCAGTTTGTAACTTGTCATCCCCTTACTTAATAGCTGTTACCTTATAGTTTATGATTTGATATTTTGTATCTTCTCAGGCCTTTCCAAACAACTTTGTAGGTTACACCAACAGATATTAATGCCCTTCCCCCAACTGCTACAAAAGTTAAGTCACATGTGCAAAATTTCAGTAGGTAAACTGGAATCTAGGTCTTCTGGTTCTTAAACCAAATGACCTTATTGATGTTATGTCCTAGATGTGTGCTTGGTGGTGGTATGGAAGAATTACAGTAACGTTTAGGACCAGCTGCTTTTTTATTTTCTGAATTCTCTCCAGTTATATTTTTAAGCTGTCTTTAGCTCTATGGCTGTTTTTGTCAGCATTAACATAAAATATTGGCCTCTGTTGTAACCAATGTAAGTTTTGGTCAGTTATTTTTATAGTTAATGATGATATTTAAAACTACTAGGTATTATATATATGTAATTAATGATAGGTTCTATTAAGTGTGAGTTAAACTGATAGAACCAATAACTTCAGACGATTTCTTAGAAAAAAAATTGGAGACTGACACAGGGCAGGAATGCAGTCTTTTATTTTTGCTAGTAAGATCACTAAAATACAAGACAAAACAAACTTATAATTTTTATGAAAGAAAGGACACTTAATTAAAAAAGCAGCAAGCACATAATCTCAGAACACTGCAAGGTTTAGTTCTTTAAAACAAATTTTGTTTTGTGGAAAACATCACTACATTGATTGTCCAGGATGTCCCTCAGTTAATCCAGGGACCAGTGCTAACTGCTTGCAGCCAGGTGTGATTGGGAAGCATTGCTCTAGTCGGAAGAAACTGTGTAGATCCTAAATTAAAATTTGCAAGTTTCTTCTCTCATACTGTCTTTCCCCTGGTCACAATTAGTACAATCCTTTGATTCCTTTCTTTCTGTTAAACTCTGTCTCGAAGCCTGGCGCTCTGTGGAAGCTTTCAGATGATGACTTTTGTCATCGGAAAATCTGAAATCTTTTCTGCTCAGAATGCACTGACCTTGTTACAGTTGCTAATGAAAACATCTCTGGAATCTTCTTGATACCTTTAACAAAGTAAATAATTACTTTAAAAAGTTTATATTCATTTCTTACTGTTTATTCTAGCAGTATACTTTCTTTGTTCTCTCTTCTACTCTTCTGCTTGTCTCCACATTGAGATTACTAGCTGAAACACTAAAAACCAAGAGCCTTCCAGTAATCTGTTGTTCTCTTAGAATGAACTCTTGCTCCCCCCAAAAGATTGTTAACTAAATTAATTATAAATTTAAATTTATGATAAATTGGAAACTGTATCATTCTGGTACCTTTGCCTCCTTCTTTGATATTTTTAAACAGCCTAAGGAAACAAATCATTTGTCACTGCTGCCTGTGTTCTCATACCCCCCACAAAAATGTAAATGTGTACATACTTTGCTTTAGCTAATGGGAACATGTCTAGGTTTGATGGGATCAGCAGGGTTAAATTAGAGGAGGACCCGCTAGATGCGGTGAAGGAAAGGCAAAATTGATACTCATCCAACTCTCTCTCAACCTCTTACCGCTCCACTTCCACACTTCATGCAATAAGTGCTGTGTCCTACAATGCAGTGACCGTGGGTGCAGTCAATAGCTGTACCTATTTCTTAAGCTGGAACTAAATCCTAAAAATAAAATTCAAAAGAAAAGTCATCCTAAGTTTCCTGTTTTTTGTGACTTGGAAATCTTTTATCAGTGAAAGTCTAACAGACATTTTAGTAGAGAAGTTTTAGAGTTTAAATTAACTTCTCATTGTTCTTTAGTAAATAAGAGTGAAAATCAAAGATTTTCACTGATTGAGTTAACCAAGATGCTGTTAAGTAAATCAAATAAATACGTAATTCCCCATTTTTGGAGGGAAAACATCATAAGTAAAGGTCAGGGAAATGTTTAATTCCAATATAAAACCCATCCAACTGTCATTATCAGTTCTGGTCTCTGGCAGTCTACAAGATGGTATAAGGTAGTTTGATCAAAAATAAGCAGTTTGGAAAAGTGAAAATTCTTAATCCCGTCTTGAGCTGTCTAGCTGAAATGTCCTTTTAAAGTACTGTACACATTTTTCAGTGATTTAAATTCTGTACATTTGGTCTAATGCATAAAAATCCTATCAATAGGAGCTTATGAATTGGAATCTAAAGTGTAAAGAATATGTTTTGAATAAAATAGGTATTTTCATATGTAAATAGTGCAATATTTCACTGAAATTTGTTTCTTTTCACTAGGTTTAAGTGGAAACCCTGCAGATATAGAGAGAAGAGAAGCAGTGTTTGGAAAGAATTTTATACCTCCTAAAAAGCCAAAAACCTTTCTTCAATTAGTATGGGAAGCATTACAAGATGTCACTTTAATTATACTAGAAATTGCAGCCATAGTATCATTGGGCCTTTCTTTTTATCGACCTCCAGAAGGGGATAATGCACGTAAGTAAATTGGGGAGGGGAAAAAAAGAAAAAGACTTTTTATGTGTGATGTAAATAAGTTCAGTTCATTTGCATACTTAAAATGTAATAATAATAGCAGGTCGGCATTTACTGACCATGCTAGACACCATTCTAGTAGTGCTTTTAATAGTTCTTTAAATATACCATCTCAGATAATTTTACAGTAACCCTATGAGATAGTGTCACCTCCAAGTGAACTATAGAGGTGAAAAACGTCAAAATGTGCATACCGTGTGTTGGCAAGGAGCTAAACTATATATATATATATACACACACATACAATGGGGTTTGTGCCATCACAGTTTTTAAGGTCTTTGAACACTATATTGAAATAATTACAGTTTTAATTTTGGGTTGGTTTTTTTTTTTTTTTTTTAATTTTGGAAAGCATTATGGAAGTAATATTCTGTTCTCTTCCCTCATCCATTATTTTTCAGTTGTGTTATTATATGCATGATTTGGATAATTGCCTTGCCATTCTAGAAATGTTTCTACTACAAAGAATCTTGACCAATGGAAAAATACATTATACATTGATATATCTACTTTAACTTGTAGCTACAAATGGTTTTTTCTCCCACCTTTTTATGTTCTTTATTTCTTTTTTAAATTTCTTATTCTCAGGTGCCTGGGTGGCTCAGTCGGTTAAGCGACTGCCTTCGGCTCAGGTCTTGATGCCAGGGTCCTGGGATCAAGCCCCGCATTGGGCTCCTGGCTCAGCAGGGAGCCTGCTTCTCCCCTGCCTGCATTCCCCCTGCTTGTGCTTGCTCTCTGTCTCTCTCTCTCTCTCTCACTTGCTCTGTGTCAAAAATAATAATAATAATAACAATAATTCTCCAAAAAAAATTTCTTATTCTCTTTTTAATAAGTTTATTTAAAATGGATATTCTTTGACAGTACATTCTGTAACTGCTAAGAAATCCAGCTTGGGTTTTGCTTACTGTATTTAAATAACTGTAGAGTGAACCAATAGTAGTTTATATATCAGAAGAGTGATACACCAATATTTTTGTTTGTAAGAACTTTATTCTTATGCCTTTTAAGTTATGAAGAGTTTGATAAATATTTGCTAACTCTGAAAGTTGGCTTAGGCAATGATTTAAAGTAATTACATTAAAGGTATGCCTGGAGCTCATGTGAGAGTTGTTTTGTTTTTTGGGTTTTTTGTTTGTTTGCTTGAGAAAGTTGATCACAGAATAGGTCAGTTTATCTGAAACCAGTACAGATCAGGGTTTTTCAGCAGCAGCACTGTTTACATTTTACACCAGAACATTCCTTTTTTTTTTTTTTTTTTAAAGATTTTATTTATTTATTTGAGAGAGAGAGAATGAGAGACACAGAGCATGAGAGGGAGGAGGGTCAGAGGGAGAAGCAGACTCCCTGCCGAGCAGGGAGCCCTATGCGGGACTTGATCCCGGGACTCCAGGATCATGACCTGAGCCGAAGGCAGTCGCTTAACCAACTGAGCCACCCAGGCGCCCCTACACCAGAACATTCTTTGTTGCCCTGCATCATACCACCTTCCAGTCGAGGCAACCAAAATGCCTCCAGATATTGCCAGGTTTCTCATAGGGGGCAAAATTGCTTGTGGCTGAGAATCACTGATCTAAAGAAGAAAAAATTTAGGCAATGTTCTTGTCAACATTGAGCCAAATTATTTTTGAAACTTGTTTAGTTTTGTTAAATAAATAATACATATTTTGCCATGGAAAGATGAGGGAAAAATGACAATTCATAGGAAATAATATTCACCCAAAATCTCATTTTTTAAGAGATTACTGCTATACCATTTTGATACGTATTCTTCCAGATTTTAAAAGTATGTTTTGTGTGGGTTACTCATGAAGGTGTATGTGTGCATGCGTGGGTAGGCCTGAGGGTGTGTAAATGGGTGTATCTTTTTATATGACAAAGAAAGGTCATACATATACAGCTAAGTTCTGTAGTGCTCAGTTTACCCAACTAGCATCATAGAATATTGGGGATTGGTATTCTAGGATTCATTGAGTTGGCAGATTATTAATTTTTTTTTTAACATTTTTTACCCCAAGATTATAAGAAAGCTGAAGAAAAATATTTTCAGTGGGAATGGATTTTGTTACAAGGACAAATTTTTTTGGAACTTGGACTGCTTTCATTTGTAGGATATAGTGACAAGCCCTTTCCCAAATTTGCTTAAGGAGAAGACTGGCATTAGATCCAACTGGGAAGATAACTCTAGAGTTTTCAGTGTCGTAAGACACTTCAAAGAGAGTCAGTCTACTAGAAGGAGATGAAATGTTAGTGTTTGCATTTTTTTTTAACATTTATTAGTGTACTCATGTATCTTTTCATCATACTATGTTTTAACACGAAGTAGTAACTTGCTTAAAAGGAAATCCATTAATTGTAAACCTACAGTCCTAGAAATCTAAATTCTCAAAATTTCTTACTAGTGCTGTTTGGTGTGAAAATAAGCACTGTAACCCACACTATAAACAAATGTTATAATACTGATTGATGGTTCTCAAACTTTTTGGTCTCGGACCCCTTTACACCAAAGTATTAAGAACTCCAAAGATCTTTTGATCATATGAGTTATATCTGTAGATATTTACTGTATTCCTAATTAAAATCGAGAAATTTAAAAATACCATTGCACTTAAAAATTATAACAGTGCTGTGTTGTTATAATAAAAAATTATAATTACTGAAATTATTGTTAATGAGATTTTAAATGAAATAATGAAAAGAGTAGTAGTGTTCTTCATTTCCTTGTTATCTCTTTAACATAATTGAAGATAACTGGGTTCTCATCTGCTTCTGCATTTAGTGTGTTGTGTTAGCACATGTAATGTAGTCTTTGGAAAATTCCACTATACATTTCTGAAATATAAGGCAAATTACATCTTAGTATACTTTTTTATAAACATAGTTCTGACCTTGGGGATTCCTCCTGGGATTCCTCGACAACACTTTTGAGAACTACTTCTTTATACTGTAATGTACACACTTGATGCACCATCCAAGAAATAGCTCAAGTGGAGAATTTTAAGAATGGAATATTTGCCTTGCGGCAGAGAGCAAAGACTGAATTTAGATTGTGCATCTCTCGCAGGTGTTTACAGGGGAACACTTTTGGTGAAATAGATTATTATTACTATATTTGTACTTGGACTTTACTGAAAGCATTATTAAAATACTTATATATAGGGGCACCTGGGTGGCTCAGTCGTTAAGCATCTGCCTTCGGCCCAGGTCATGATCCCAGGGTCCTGGGATCGAGCCCCGCATTGGGCTCCCTGCTCCATGGGAAGCCTGCTTCTCCCTCTCCTGCTCCCCCCGCTTGTGTTCCCTCTCTCTCTGTCAAATAAATAAAATCTTAAAAAAAAATATATATATATATAAATAAATATAACTGGTAAATTACAATCCTTTTGTAACTTTGATTTTGCAATTGTTTTTTCATTGCAGCTACTCTAAAAATTTATAATGATCATCAGTAGGAAAAGGATTTAATTTCTAGAAGTATTTTACTACCATCTGTTTCAAGATCGTTCTAACTTTATCTGTATAACCTAAAGTAGAACTATATATGAAATGAAATATGGCACCAACTTGTTTCATGTTCTCTTTTGAAATATTCAGTCATCTAGTTCTAAATATGCATGTGAGATTTAAAGCTGAGAATGATAGTAATTGTCTCATAATTCCTTCCCCCCAATCTCTGTAGCATTGATCCTTAATTTTTTTTTTATTATATACCTTATTGGGAAGAAATCTGAGCATATATCTCCAAATGATGCATTTGTGAATTATATATATTTAGAGCTGTCTTCATAATGTGTATATTTATAATGTGTATATTATATTTTTATAGTGCATAGTCTTAAACGTATGTAAAAATATAAATTGAAATAAAAAGAGGAGGTTTAAAATTTTGATGTTTAGTAATCATAAAATACCATTATTGATAGCATGATTGAATATACATTATTATATTTTATAATTTCGATTTAACCTTGATTTCCCTTGATTTGGGTCTGAGTGGTTTATTTCAGAACTTGGTTTTACTGTTTCTCATTGCTGAAAAGAAACTTAAAACATTATGTAAATCCAAATGCAGGAAGTGTACTCACTAATGGTATTTATTTTCACTCTCATCCACCAGTTACATAAACGTCTCTGTTGACATATGACTGGTAAATTCCATCTTCTGCTTTCAATCTGTTGTTCTTGTACACTGTTGTAACGTATCGCATTTTTACACTTTTAACCAAAACCCATTGAAATGCTTCATTTGGAAGATAATATTTTAGCTGCATTTCAAGTTGGTAAAAGTGGTCAACATGGTATTTGAACCTTCATCTGTTCTTGAGTCCAGACTTGCTCAACCTAATTCAGAGGAGAAACTGTCCTACTGCTTCTACCGTTTAGAACATTGTAAACCATAAATTCATTTAACTAGTTATTGTGTACAGTGATACGTGGTCATTTCTTCAGTTCAAATGTAATTCAAAGAGAAGTTTTAATATTTGGATGGGAAAGCCAGCACTTTCGATGGGTTGTCCTGCTGTCTCCTTTGGAGAACATGCTTTTGTACCCATTGATGGCTGAATCCTGTTGATGGTCCTTGGGATTTTTTTTTTTTTTTTTTTAAATCATTCACATCATCCCTTCCATTTCACCACCACCAGTTGATTTTATTACAGTCTTCTGTGTTCTCTCTCTTCCTCTGGCCCACATACCTCTCCTGGATTCATCTTTATTCAGCATCTTCATACTTCATATCTTTGGTTCGTGCTCTCTATTCTGGAATATGCTTTAATCTTCTAGTATCATTCATTTACTCATTCTTTTTTTTTTTTTTTTGAATAATCTTTTTCCTGCTTTACCTGTCCTAAGAGAACCATTGACTTTTCAGACTTTTCAGCTCAACCCTCGGTAAGAAAGAACTTTATATAGGAATATGCAGAAGAACATATTCCTTCACGTGAATTTATAAATAACCAAAGTAAACTTGTAAGAAACAGTGCTTACCTTTACTACGTGTATATCCCTTTTATTTTGTTAATGTTTCATTTTTCAAAATGCTGGTCATGGGCCACTGAATTGATTTTAGACTGACAGATGATAGCCCAAAGCATAAACAGCACCGTTCCATTGTTCTTTCTTCAATATTGTTGACCTTCAGTTTTGAGCTTTTGAGGTTTTTTCTTCCCTCATTCTTATGTAAACATTTTTGTGCCGTAGAGCCTTTGTACTGATTCTAATCTTTCCCTGGAATGCTCTAAAGCAGTTATTTGGTGGTTCCCTTTTTGTCATTTGGCTCCTAGCCCAAACATCGGGGACACCTCAGAGGGGCCGTGATAGCACATCACCATCCTTTATTTTCTCTGTGCCGTTTACTGCATCTGAAATTAATTATTTTATTATCTGAATTCTTCATACACCATCTGCACCTACCAATCTGAGTATGGGTTTCATGCAAAGAGAGAGCTTGTGTGTCTTATTTACTGCTATATCCCCAGCTCCTAAAGTAGTGTCTGGCACCTAGAGTAGGTGCCCAAATAGTTGGATTAATGAGTATCACTTGGCTTACCTTTTCATGTTATGGAAACCAAGTTTTGCTTGTGCTTCGGGAAAATTGATAAAGTAAATAAGTATGATTCATGGGTAGCACATAGTGTTTAAGTTTTCATGTATATCTTGTCTAACGTGTAATAATTAATAGCATTAACCATTGGTCCAGTGCAAAGGAATTCTCAACCACTGCTTTACCCACTTTAAAGTGTTCTCTCATTTAATCCTCACAACTCTGGTGGAGTAGGTGGTGGTATGCTAATTTGACAGATTAAGAAATGGAGTCTCACTAATAAGTAACTTGCCTTGAGGCTGAGATTTCATCTTCCCTGGTGTCCTTACTCTTAACTAGAACCCTAGACTGCCTCCCCATCCTGAGGGAACTTGACGTAGTAAGCATTCTTATCATTATGGAATGCTTTGGGTTCAGTAACGTATTTAGAGTAAAATTAACAAGGTATGTAAACACCATAATTAACCTATCGAATGTCTATTGTCATCAGTTCAGAATCTTTTTTTTTCTTTTTCTTTTTTTTTTTTTTTGATAAGCATTTTCTTTCTTTCCATATAGTTTGTGGAGAAGTTTCTGTTGGAGAGGAAGAAGGTGAAGGAGAAACTGGTTGGATTGAAGGCGCTGCAATCCTCTTGTCAGTAGTGTGTGTGGTATTAGTAACAGCTTTCAATGACTGGAGTAAGGAAAAACAGTTTAGAGGTTTGCAGAGTCGAATTGAACAAGAACAGAAGTTCACAGTCATCAGGGGTGGTCAGGTCATTCAGATACCTGTAGCTGACATTACTGTTGGAGATATTGCTCAGGTGAAATATGGTAAGTAAAAAATGAGCAATACCTCTTAACGCTAGAGGTAAAGTTACTGTAATCTTGTTTATAATTTAGCATACCATTGCTTTTTGTTTTAGGTGATCTTCTTCCAGCTGATGGCATACTGATTCAAGGCAATGATCTTAAAATTGATGAAAGCTCATTGACTGGTGAATCTGATCATGTTAAGAAGTCTTTAGATAAGGATCCCTTACTTCTATCAGGTGTGAACTTCTTTCCTATCTTTGCACTTTTTTCTCTTCCACAACTATAACCCGTTGTCAGCAAACATAGTTTCCCTAACAGCCTACAATGTGAAGGATTCTGTATTTTATGTTAGCTTCTACCCTTACAATCCTTAGGGACCTTTTTTTTTTTTTTTTAAGTTGGCAGAGATATTAGAGATCTTTGAATCCAGAGCCCTATTTTACAAATTGAGGAGCCTAAGTCAAAAAAAAAAAACAAAAACACAAAAAACCAAGAGTTTTTGAGTCAGTATTAGTGTAATGATAAAACTAAAATATAAGCCTAATGATTTCTACTTTTCTATTTTTCTGTCTTAACGTTTATTCTTAAGGCCTGTTGATATATAAAATTAAAGAATGATTGTTTTTAAAGCAAATCAATGAATTCCCTATGATGAACTACCAAGGAGAGATTTTTGGGTTTTTTTGTTTGTTTTTGTCTTTAAGAACTGATAAAATCCTTAAAATTTACTAATCCGACTCCTTCATTTAACTGCTGAGGAATAAATCTGAGACATAAATTATTTATCAAAGATTACATGACTAATCAACAGTAGGCCTGGCAGTGGCACCACATCTACTGGGGAGGATTGAATTTGCACATAGGTGAGACATGTTCTGAGAACAAAGAACAGGATTTGTACAGGTGAGGGTACTGTTTGAAATGGGGAGGTAGCTGTCTAGCTGGGAGGCTCTTGTAACAGTAACTGGTAGCTTGACCTGCAGTTAATCGGAAATGAAAGGGAAGAGATGGTGGGAAAATACTGCGCGGCCTTCTAAAATGCCGAATGAGAAGAAGCCAGAATACCACAACTTGATTCCAACAGCACTGCCAGTACTTTACGTTTGATTTCCAGGTTTTTACTCTTAATTTTCTAGGATTTGTTATAGAATTTACAAAATTGCCTCTAAGACCGTTGTTTACATATGTTTGTTAGACTTAATTATACCAGAGTTTGGAGCAAGCAGAATGTTGCCTTTTTGTCTTCTATTACCATTTTCAGATGTTAATAGAATGCTAACATTTTATACATTGTAAGGAGATTTATGCTGATTTAACTATAATAACATGGTAGCTGTAATTGTTCAGTTCTTCTCTCTGAACTTTATATTTTAATTGAACATGGTTTTACTGAAACCAAAGTCAAGCCTGTGACAAGTTAAGTCAGAGTCACAACTTTTGAGCATATACTTCAGTCTAACTATTAACCTTTTTAAGATTTAATATGTGCCTAAAAAGGTTATTGCAAAACATCCCACCACTAAAAATCAGAGTAATTACATAAGCACCATTATTAAAGGGTAGAGGTCCCAATTACAATACAGACTTATTTCTTCAGAAAAATCTTGGGATTTGTACACCTTTAAAATTTTGCACTACCAAGAACATCCTATTTGGTTTTTTCTTTACATGGGTATACTTGTAATTCATTCTAAGTAGACATATCTTAGATATAGAAATATGATGTATTTAAGTACAACGTATACTTACTTTACTTATTCCTTGCCATAGTTTTGAGAAACTGTAATTGTTAACCAGATAAAATCTATAATCTTTCCAAGGAGGGGAAGGCAATCTAATTATATCTTAACCACCATGGGCTGTCTGGGCCATGGTATTTGGCAAACTGAGGTGGTATTCTCTTGCCTTTTTGCCATATATACTGCAGGGACTTTTATGTGCATCTAGCTTATTTACAAAGTGCTTAGCTCTTCAGGTTGATGTCCTTTAACTGAACTTTGGTCCTTTTCTATTTTAACAGAGATTGCTAGTAAGCTTTATGTAGACTCAGGTCCCTGACACATCAAGTGTACTGCAAGAACTCTGTAAATTTTCCATGGTTAAGAAAAGACTGAAATAACTTTGCCGAGTCTCTTATCGTAATGTGGGTGGGAAAGTTTTTCTGCATTTATTTCCCTATTCCAAAAATGTACTAAAAAACATAAAATGCATTTATTTTTAAATGTATTCTCATGATGCCTTTTCTCACTGCTGTTCTTGGCTTTTTAAATTTAGATTTTTAAAAGCAGTTATTCAGTTAGCAGTGGGGATATGACCAGAACAAAAACTGTTTACTTTGCCTGAGCACATTAACCGCCAGCATCTGATTACCTGTGGTAAGGAGGAATAGAACGTAAAAAAATGGAAATCTACCAAAAGCCAGAATCGTTAAAAGAAATTGCCTTTTACATGTAGAAGTTGCTCAATATTGTTTCACTATCCTGAATTTCATTTCTTGTTTTCTTTGCCTTTTCACTGACAGAAGGGCTAATAATTAGTGAAATATTCAGAATATAGATTTTTAAAAGCAAGAAAATCAGGGGCACCTGGGTGGTTCAGTTGGTTAAGCATCCGTCTCTTGATCTCAGCTCAGGTCTTGATCTCAGGGTCATGAGTTCAGGCTCCGTGTTGGGCTCCATTCTGGGGCTGGGACCTACTTAAAACAACAACAACAAAATAAAAATAAAAGCAAGAAAATCAAAGGCCTCAAATATTCACATTGGATAAGTTCCCCAGTAATTAGTTGACAAATGTTAAGTTTTTAACTACTGGAATAAGTACATATGCTTTATGACTTTATTTAGCAAATAACCTTTGTGTATTGATTTGGTAGATAAGATGGTGGTAGGGGCAACAGAACCTGTCCCCTATATGGTTGTAACCTAGGAGATCAAATAAACGTGATAATGGTAAAGAAGACTTTATTGAGAGTTTAGAAAAAAGAGTTGCTTTTGAAAGCCACTTAAAATTCACAAAAATACAACAGTAGAGAAACGGGAAGCCTTTTAATTAGGAAAGGTGCAGAGATGTGGATGTACAAGTTGGAGAATGGTCAGCAAACTTGTCGGCATTGTATTAAAAGAAGAATATGCCCCTTGCCCCCTCACCGAGCTGGATTGAATCTTTGTCTTGACACTTAATTGTTGTGTAACCTTGGGCAAATGTTAAGAAAATAAGAAAAAATAATGCCTACCAACTTGCAAGATTGTTGTAAGGGACAGTCAGAATACAATCAGCGTTCCCATTTCTGTACCATAGCTCTCTGTCATGGAATTTTATGTTAGAGAAGTGGGTGAAAAGTTTGAAGGGTTGGTTGATCTCAAGGTTAAGACTTTGGACTTAATCCATTCAGCAGTGTAGAATCAGAGGTTTTTGAGCCATGAGACGCTTGTGAGAAAATTCACATTTTAGGAAGATTAAAACTGATGTAGGACAAACTGGAAAGACAGACTAGCTAGGAGGCTGTTGCAGTGATCTAGGCTGGCTGGGATGAAAGCTGGTTTAGGTAGAGATTTGGGTTTGGGTGTGGTAAATGGGGCATTTGGTTATAAAGAACATTCTTTTTTTTAAGCAATGTGTTTCTCAGAAATGTCAATGATGATGGTAATAAAATTAATGTGCATTCTTTGAACCCCCCCCCAAATTCCAGGCAGTGTGCAAAGGCACTTTACATTTGTACCTTTATTTGAGTCTCATTGTTTTTATTAAAGGTAGGTACTGTTATCCTCATTTTATGGGTGAGGAGTTGAGATGTGATAATTTGCCCAATATCGCATGGTAAATGGTGTGAGCTTTGAATTCAGATGAGATGGATTACAGAGTTAAAACCTTCAGCATAAGAATTTAGGTCTTACTGAATTTATCTTATTAAGTACTGGATATTAAAGACAATATGACTAAGTTTGAAATTTGAAGGTAGGAGGAAAAAAGCCATAACAATTTAAAAAAAACAGATTTTCTGTTGCTGTAGGTACTCATGTAATGGAAGGCTCTGGAAGAATGGTCGTTACTGCTGTAGGTGTTAATTCTCAAACTGGAATTATCTTTACCTTACTTGGAGCTGGAGGTGAAGAGGAAGAAAAGAAAGACGAAAAGAAAAAGGAAAAGAAAAGTAAGATCAGCAATTTTCTCTGAGAATGGGTATTTGGAAATACAGCACCTGGTTGTAAGAACTGGCACAGAAAAATACACTTCTTTTATGAGGTTCTGATACGAAACGTTCTACAAAAAGTTAATATAGTACTCTCAAGTGGTAGAATTAATGGAGTCCTTTCCATTTCCCCATTTTTCTTGTAGACATCACAGTCCATCAAGGGCCTTTAGTGCATACATCAATCCCTTTTACTTAGCCAGACAAATTCAGCATCTCCTTGAACACCTGCATTAGCTTGCTTTATTCTGTTTAGTTTTAGCATCTTTCTGTTACCTGACCAGCAAAATGAATTAAACTCTCACTTCCGATTTGCTTATTTCTTCTGCTTCTTCAGTGGTAGCTTTCTTTGTCAGTCATATCACATTTTGGTCTCATTGAGCTTTTAATCTATTTCACGTTTTCTACTATTCACATTTCCCCGTCTGTACTTAAGTAGTTGGTTTCTGGACATGAAGACTTTACGTTGATACCCATTCTGTTTATTACATTTAGCCCAAAGTATTAGATACCAAGATTTTAGAAATTTGATCTTGACCCATTGTACCTGCTGTCCCTACAAGTTGAGCTATCCTCAGCAAAAATTGATAACCATAGTTTAGCCACAAGGATCTTACCAGAACTGTCATAGGTAGGTAGGGAGACTGCTGAGAATTACTTAGCTTGGAGGCATGTTACTTTTTTTTTTTTTTTAAGATTTATTTATTTATTTGGGCAGGGGAGACAGCGAGCAAGGGAACACAAGCAGGGGGAGTGGCAGAGGCAGAAGCTGGCTTCCCACGGAGCAGGGAGCCCAGTGCGGGGCTCGATCCCAGGACCCCGGGGAGTCCCTCAATGACTGAGCCACCCAGGTGCCCCTGGCTTGTTACTTTTTTTAAAAAAGCCTTCCCCACCCTGCTTCTAAGTATCTGCTATATCACCCTTTTCTCCTGCTCAGGTTGGCACCTCCAGAGTTCTTTCTCTTTAGGGTGACAGCAGTTTACTGTGGTTTAACCACTTGGATTTACTTAATTTTACTTAGGAGAATAAGCCCCTATTTCTCTCCTACACATACGTATTTTGAGATCTTCTAAAATAAAAACCTTCCTAAAATCTTGGTTTGCTATAACTACAACCATGTTTTTAATATTTGGATGTTTTATTATTTGGGGTTTTGTCTTCAGTTGCAAAATTTTTAGTTTAAACAAAAATGTATTTGAACAGTTCTGACTGCAAGTTGAAGGTAGCAAGACCCCCATTCTAAGTTCTCCTGTTCCAGTCCTTACAGTAGCCCTCCACGTGCCTCCTTAGGTTTCTTAAGGTGGAGTGGAAGGCAATTTGAAAACCAGTAATAATGATACCACTTACTGAATGCTATGTGCATTATCTCCTTAATCCTTAAAACCCTAGGACATAAAGATGAGTAACCTGAGGCTTATGGAGATTATGTACTTGCTCCAGGTCAAAGATCTAGTAAGTGGCAGATCAGACCTGCTTGTTTAGCTCAAGAGTCTGTATGCTTAATCATACACTGCACTGCATTCTAATTTATAGGAGTTAAGGTCAATGGACCCTATTTACTTATTTTTGTAAGGAGGGTTTGCATCATGACTTTATTCTTGTTGACCCCACAGTGTCTTTTCTAACAAGCACTATTTTTTCTAAGGTCTTATACCTCTGTTTTTATTAATACAGTAAAAAATATTCCCAGGAATGAACATCTAACTCATTGTCTATCATTTTTGATTCTTAGGGTTGTGTTTTTGTTTTGTTTTGTTTTTTTTCTTCCTAGAATGGGGCATTTTCCATCTGTGGACTCCAGCCTTCTCTCATTCCCTTGACTGCTTTGGCCGTTACCCAGAAGCAGTTCAGGGTAATCTTTCTCATTTCCTTCCTAGTCTAGAATGTAGCTGTCTGGTTCCTCTGAACTCAGATCCTATTGAAAGTAGCTAGATAGTCTCTTCCTTTCTCGTCATCTATCTTGAACATCTGTTCCTTCTTGACTCTGTTCCATGTTTCCCAGTTTGAAGATAGCTCTTCGAGATAGAGAAGGTGGAAGAAGGATTAGCTCTGCTTCCTCTTTCTCATTTTCAGTATTACACTGCCTGCTCCAAACAATAGACTCAGTCCCTCCTTGATTACTTTATTGCTTTAGACATTCCCATCTTTGTTTTCTCCAAATTGAAAACTAATTTGGTGAATTATCTTAACTGGTAGTCCTACTGGCCCGTTCTTTACATTCATATTCTAATTTTACTGACTTGCCTCTCCTGTCTTCCCAACATCCTGTGTGCCTGTTGTCTTCGTGACATTTCTCCATTCTTAGAATTACATGTGTATTTAGTTTGAGAACCTCTTGTACCATATTTGGGTTCATTACAGCATATGCAGGAGTAAAGTCTTATGGAGAAATCAAACAAATACTGATGCCCCAAATTATTTTGGAGTATTTCCCCTGGTGAAGACCTGGGGAATGATTGACCCAGCAGGTCATTACAAGCCAAATGCTTTCTAATCTATACAAGTACACACCATTGTGTAACAATTCTGTTAAGAAATGTGAACTACCTCTGCATAATTTAGCATGGCTGTCTTTATTTCTTTTGGAAAGCTTTAATTCCCATTTTGTTCCTACAGATAAGAAACAAGATGGAGCTATTGAGAATCGCAACAAAGGTAAGTTCACAAGGATAAAAAGTACAGTTAGCTTGTTTTCATTATATCCAAAAATATATCTACTGTGTACTGTATTCATCCAAAAGTAGGATACATGTAGCAAGGGAAATCAACAGTTTATGTTAACTTGGGTTAACCTCTCTTCCTGCCAGTGCCTTAGTCGTGCTGCCTTTACAATGGCAATAAGATTTTTAACTATGATTTGTGGTAGTAAGCTAAGAAAAATCCAGATTGTAGGTAACTTTCAACTTCAGCACTTGAACTGTTTTAACATTGGTTACTATATCATTGCTAGGAAAAATGTGTAAGAAACAAAGTATAAAACTTAAATGGTTTTTTGCATTTATTTAGGTCTGTAAACATATGTACATTTTTCTATATGGTTTACACATAATGTTCTATTATTGTCATAAGTGGGAGGGATTTATAGTGTTTGGAAATGAATCTTATCAAACACAACATGGGGGAAGAGAAGTGATTTGGTATTAGTTCTTAGTTTAAGGATCCCATGTTTCTTCTTCTGCCTCATCCCTATTACCTGGCACAACATTCTTAAATGTCTGGTTTGAAGATTCACAACCTATTGTCACTATTGTCTTATTTTCTCTGGCTAGACATAGACCCATGCACACACAAAGCTGAATGTTTAAAGCTTTTCTAGTTTCTATAAGAAACTGATTTGTTTCAAAAATTGTTTCAAAATATTAATAGTTTTTGTGTGCCTTTAAAAATGTAGTGAGGTTTTATTTGCTCTTACACATAGCAAAAGCCCAGGATGGTGCAGCCATGGAAATGCAGCCTTTGAAGAGTGAAGAAGGTGGAGATGGTGATGAAAAAGACAAAAAGAAAGCAAATTTGCCAAAAAAGGAAAAATCTGTCTTACAAGGGAAACTTACAAAGCTGGCTGTTCAGATTGGCAAAGCAGGTATGATATACAGAAGAAAATAAGGTTTTGCTTTTAAAATATGCTAACCTTCTGCTTGAAAATGGTCTTTTGACCCACTTAAGGCTGCAAATTGTTGCTTTGTGAGTGGAAGGGGGTTTAAAAATACTTTCCGTTTTATCCACAGTATACCAGGTCTTTGAGTTATTGCAGATCATCATGATACTATTGCAACTTAGGGACTCTAATCCCCAGTATACGTGGTAGGAACTAACTAATAAGTGGTCAGGTTAGGATTAGTGCCAAAGACTGCCCAGTTCACAAGCCCATACGCTCATCTCTGAATTTCTCAGGATTTCTGGGACCAGTAGAGAGTGCTAGCAGTGTGGGTACTCAGAGCAGATTACCCACTATATTTTATTTTATTTTTTCAAAAGAATGATTGATTGATTGAGAGATGGAGAGAGAATGTATGTGAGTGAGGGGAGGGGCAGAGGGAGAGGAGGAGGAAGGGAATCCTCAAGCAGACTCCCTGCTGAACGCAGAGCCTAATGCAGGGCTCAGTCTCAGGACCCTGAGATCATGACTTGAGCCAAAGTCAAGTGCCAGACACTTAATCAACTATAAGCCACCCAGGTGCCCCCCAACTATATTTTAATAAAAAGAAATTTCACCACACATTTTGCTCATCTTTTTACTGACTATGAAGAAAATTAGGTATATGTTTTTCTAAAAATTACCATTTACTTAAATTGAAATGCTTAGTTAGAGCACCATCCTGGTGAGGCCAAAGTTACCAAATTGCTATCCTCACTAGAAAACACCTGTTAATAAAACTAGAGTGGAGAAAAGAAGCAGAAGCAGAGCTCTTAGCTAAAAACAGAGCATGCCCTCCAGTATTATCATCCATGTGAAAGAACACGTGGATAAATCAGCATATACTATTAAAATTGCTTAAATTATGTAATTCTACTTCTTAGGAGTATGTTGGAAAAAGTGAGGTTTTGCTTCTGTTCTGAATAAGTTTATCCAATAGCAAATACTCGCTTTTTGTAATATATAGCCAAAGGGTAATACTGCCTCAGTGTTGGGGAAAAGGGTGGATTTAAGATGGTTAGATTATTAGGTGCAGATACGTGGATTTGTCTTATTTTTCAGTACTCATTTGTAATAGGCTAACAAGTAAACAAAACAGGTAAATGGTTTGTAAAACATGAAGCACTAAGGATAGATGAAAAAACAATTGAGAAAATTCATTTTTTTAGTAAAAGACATAGGGTTGAATATTTAATTCCAAGTCTCCCCATTGATCAGATTTTTACCGTCTTCTCTTTCAACAGTAAGCAGTTGCCAATGTATAAAGTACCCACTTAACTCTAAGCTTTTGGTATTTTCCTTGTCGTTGCCTATTATTTTGTCTTAGCTTTAGTAGAAGGCGGAAGATAAAATTAGGTCTAGGAAAGAATCATAAACACTTTCCTACCAGTTCTCCTGGGGACAGGGCTATACTTGGAAGCAGAAATTAAATCTGACAATGCCAAACGATGAGTTAGGTGCAGTTAAAAAAAAAAAAAGAGATAACAGTTTCTCAGAGAAATTTAAGTATTCTCAAACCAGTGGTAATTTCTTGTGGTGGCTAATATGTAACTGACAATGGGGAGTGTCTGGACTACTGAAATAACGACATTTTTTCCTTTTCCTTTTTCTTTTTTTTTTTAATATACTGAAAGGTTTGTTGATGTCTGCCATCACAGTTATCATTCTAGTATTATATTTTGTCATTGATACCTTCTGGGTTCAGAAGAGACCATGGCTTGCGGAGTGCACACCGATTTATATACAATATTTTGTGAAGTTCTTCATTATTGGAGTTACAGTTCTAGTGGTTGCGGTACCAGAGGGTCTTCCCCTTGCCGTCACTATCTCCCTGGCTTACTCAGTCAAGGTAAGCAGAAAAGGGTTAAGTCGATTTACTAAGTTTAAAGCTTTCATTGGTAGAGAAAATTCACACCTGTGGTGACTCTTTTCTTTCTGGTTCTGAAAGGAGTTTTCCAGAAATTTATAGTTAGTTCCCTTTAGAAATGCTGTCACAGCGCCCCCACCCCCCACCCCCCAATCCCCCCAAGTTGAAGGTCTCTATACATCACGATGTATATATACATTTCCTCACAGGGCAGCCTTGACACAAAACCGAGCACAACCCCGCGAAGCAAAGTTCTAGCTTAATTTTCACTGTTACATGGTAGTTATGTTGCAAGTCACATCACCTCCCTTTTCTCCATCTGTAAAATTAAAGTAAGAATGTGTGTCATTGACCTGTGGGAAAACACCATAGAGGCTTCTCTCAAGTTGAACCTTCTCGGCCCTCCTCGTTTGCACTCTTCTACCCTCATCACAACACAGCCCAGCTTCCACACAGTAAGCAGACTCCTGTTTCTGAAATAGAATTCAGCTATATTATTTCCTTACATCATACTGAGAAAAAATCCAAGCTCCCCGTGGCCTGCAGGGTCCGGCCAGTGTGGCCCTGCCGACCTCTTGGTGCTCCTCTGGTCCAGCCTCACCAGCCCTCCCGTAGTTTGTCACATAATCCAGGGCCCACTCACTCTTGCTGTAAATCGCCTGCTCTTACTCTACTCAGTCTCTTCCAGTGTCACCTGTAGTAGTTGACGCCTTTGCTCACTACTGCTTTTGTAATCTGGTTGAAGGTTACTAATTTATTTTAATTAATTTTAGATCTTATATGGAAAAGGTGAATTGGATTTTTAAAAAGGTTTAGCTTGGGCAACTTTGACCTTTCAAAATGGCTTTGCAGGTAAAATTATACTTAATGGGAAGAATGCGGCTCTTGTCAATTTTCTGGTGTTAAATTAGCTATTCTTAAGTAGTATTGCTGATGGTGATGAGCAATATAAATAGTCACGGTTTCTGCTGGAGTTCTCTGATCCTTAGTATTCCAACATATTTTACAATAAACCCGTCAAGATAAGAATATTTTTTGCTTACTGTTTGAGTTTATTTTCTTTTCAGGCATTTAACATCTTTCATTTCAAATGATAAATGTTTCAATGTGATGAAATACAGTGCAGTCACCTATTTGGTTTTTTTTTTTTTTTGAAGTTTTGAAATAATTAGAAATAAGTTTTAGACACATCATTTTATCAGTACTGTCAGTTCATCTTGAGTAGTCATCAATAACATTAATTTTTCAATTGATCAAAAAGATACAGGCAGAATTAATTTACATTACTAGAAAATGAGTAAGAGCATTTTAACTACTGTTCTGCTTTTATTAAATATTTAGACTGAATGTTACCAATTAAGTTCTTTTTCATGGAGGTGTGTAGTCTTTCTGGATCCTTTATTAGTACTTTGTGAAATTGAGCACCTGTTTTTTCACTGTAGAACTTCATTCTTTTATCTTCAATATTCATGCAAATCACACGTAATTTGGGAGTTACACCTCTTCTGCATATTTATTTCTTCAAAGAACCAATTTTTGCAGTATCTTGCATATCAGTAGTCACAGAATACACATTGTAAAATAGCTCTTGTCATTTTTAACTCATTCTACATTTTTGAAAATGAATTATCAAGCATTTTAACTTAAATGCCTTTTGGGGCTACTGTGAAAACTCTTAGTTTTTTTTTGAAACTGTTTTGTTCTTGTAAATAAGAGGAAGAGATTATCCTAAGGATGAGAATGCCAGGTGTAGCAGCATATGGAAGAGATAAAAATGACCCATTCTGGTTTTGATACATTATCTCAGTCTATCAGAGTCAAAAAGAAAAAATCAGACAAGCCCACAAGCTCTGCATTTTAACTGATAAAGCTACTTTTTCCTTGGTGATTTGTTTTCCACTTTATAAGGAGACATAATCCTTAAATGTCATATACTTTTACAATGCTGTAAGTACCTCTGTACTTGGAATACAGATTGTCATTACTCTTACATAATGTGAAGACACTTCACAGAGGCTGTTGGAGGCATATAGTCAACATGATTTGCATATGAGTGCAGGTATCTGTATTCATTTACTAGATTATATTATGCATTGGTAAAAAAAAAAAAAATAACTACAGAAAGCTAGTATACCCCTTTAGCTTATTCAAATAGGTCAAATATACTAAAATTCTTCCAGTATTAAATTAATGCTTTATACTGTATATAGCTGGGAGTTTAGTTCTTAATTTAAAGCACTTTACAATTTTATATAATGAGTAGTTTTGTATGTAGCTTAACTAGGTGTTTTTGTTTTGTTTTTTTGTTTTCGTCACCATAGAAAATGATGAAAGATAATAACTTAGTAAGGCATCTGGACGCTTGTGAAACCATGGGAAATGCTACAGCTATTTGTTCAGATAAAACAGGGACATTGACAATGAACAGAATGACGGTTGTTCAAGCTTACATAAATGAAAAACACTATAAAAAGATTCCTGAACCAGAAGCCATTCCACCAAATATTTTGTCCCATCTTGTAACAGGAATTTCTGTGAATTGTGCTTATACATCAAAAATATTGGTAAGGTTTCTTTAATAATTTATATATGAAAATTAATTTTTAAATGTGTAATAATAGACTGTATGTAGCTCTTCAGACCTACCCTTATTGGAGAACTGGATGTGTTAAATTTTTAAAAGTCATATAGTCAGATAATGTATGTAAGTTTCTTTAATACAATTTGCATTACAAGAAAGACCTGTTGATCAACTTATACCTTGTTCACTTGCATTTTCCTCCTCCTATATTTTGAATTTCCCATATTTAGAAACTCTCAAGCCTTATAACATGTTCTTAATTTTAAATTCTTATTAAGCATATTTTGTGAAAGACCAGGCTATCTTACTGTAGAAAGTCAACTCTCAATTTTCTAGAGAAAATTTTGAAGCCAGATTTCAACTTAAATGAATATGTTCTTATATGTGCTTGCTATATGTTCTGTTTGGTTACTCAGTAGATCCTACCAATGAAGTCAAGACTTTTTGAAACTAACTCAATAAAGTAATTCTAGACTTTCTGCTGCCTTAGAATAAAATATTTTTAACTTTGCAAGTTAAAAGTCTTAACTTGCAACATAAAGTGTGGAATTGCTTAAGTTGATAGGTGTTCTGGTGATTTATGGATGAAGGCCATGAGCAGAATTAATATTACAACTTGTCTAGTGAAAATACGCATGAATTGGATTATTATACTGAAAAGTTATGGGATCCTGGTTCTAGATCTAGCTTTGCCTTTTACTAGCTGAAAGTCTGAGCTTTACTTTCTTCAGTTGTTAAGTAAAGATGATCACATCTGGCCTTATTACTACAGTGATAATTATATATAAGGTGGTATTTGTGAAGATACGATGAAGGAAGTAAAGCTTTTATATACATATATTTAAGGCAGCAGTGCTTTAAGTTTAAAAACTTGTATAGAAGATTTAATTTTGAATTATTTAAATGTTCAATGAAAACAGGAAGAGAAAAGGAAAGGAATTAAAATTTATTAAATCTCACTATGTGTCAGGAACCAACTTTAAACTTTACATGCCTTATCTCACTTAATTCTTGGGTCATAAGTGCACCTGTTTTCCAGTTGCTGAAGCCAAGGACCACAGCAGTGGGGTAACTTGCCAAAAATTCACATAGCTAGTAACTGGCAGGGCTGAGGTTGGAATCCATGCCATTCTCGCCTCCGAGATCCTTCCTACCGTACCTTTTTGTGTCCCTCTTTGAAATGCTGATATTACTAGAAGTTTCCTATGTAGTTTTGTTTTAGAATGTCGCATTCTATTTTACATTATAAGTTAAACTGTCATAGAGAAACAAGATGATACTAGCTTCTAAACCTTTTTCTCTTATAGCCACCAGAGAAAGAGGGTGGATTACCTCGTCATGTTGGTAATAAAACTGAATGTGCCTTGTTGGGACTTCTTTTGGATTTAAAACGAGATTATCAGGATGTTAGAAATGAAATACCAGAAGAAGCACTGTACAAAGTCTACACCTTCAATTCTGTTAGGAAGTCCATGAGTACTGTCCTGAAAAATTCAGATGGAAGTTATCGAATATTCAGCAAGGGTGCATCTGAGATAATTCTGAAAAAGTAAGAGTAAAATGCTTAGATGAATAAATTGCTCACTATAGTTGCTTTATGGAATACCTACTGTGTTGTTATTGTTGCTATTTCCTTTTTTGTGAACATCAGGCATTTGATAGGACCTCAGAGCTTTTCAGTATATTTTAATGGTATCTAGATATTTGCCCATGGTATTCTGCCATTTTTGTACTTCTGCTTCTTTTATTTCATAGTATTTTGCTGTAGGGAAAATGTGCCCATTACATTCAGTCTGGTAGACTTAATAAAGTAAACCTTGATCTTTGCTTTTGGACATGTTGACTCCGTTGTTATAGAGGATTATGAGAAATAACGGCCTCCTGGGAAGAAAAACCCATGTCTAGATCTTCAATGCCACATTGTAGATAGTGAGCTCAGAAAATGTGATGAATGAATTTCAGATAAGTTCTTAGAGTAGCAGAGCATTCACCCTAGATCTTAAGAATTCTCCTTTTATATCAGAGTGAGGTTTTAGGTCTGTGCTGCTGCACTGGGATACTTAAATATTTCCTGTCATTTTAAGTGGTCGTTTTTCTCTTTTATCTGTCCTTTCACAGACGAGTAGTTTCAGTTTTGACATTATACACTTAGGTATAATTTCCCTAATGTTTGTTACTATAGGTGTTGAAATTATTTTGGTTTCCTTAATTCCAGTAGAGAATTTAAAAACACAATTTAAGAGCAGCCCATTGGAACTTGTAACATTTAAAGAATGTTTACTTTTAATTTGCTTATATGTAGCTTATAATCCAGTGTTATCTTGCTTGACAGATTATATTCTAACAGGTTTAAGAGACAGGTCTATAAATAAATTACTGAAATGGCAGCACATGACAGATGGTTACAGAGTTTTAAGATGAGATCATTGTCATATGAAAGATACGGCACTTCAGATAGGTTTTGGTATGAAGTGAGAACATCAAGGTGAAGGAAGCCACGTCAAAGGGAAGGAGGTGGGAATACACGGGCCATATTGGAGAGTTAGCAAGTCGCATGGTTCAGCTGGGTAGTCATGTGCCTTTGTGACACACAGGCCACACAGAGCCTCTTCCCTTTATTGAACCCTTGGTTATCTGTTGTCAGGGTGAAAGGTTAGAAATCTGTCTCATCCATGTCTTGCTGAATAGCAGATAGGTGATACAGGAGAGATTTTTGAATCAAAACCAAATCAAGCTTTTTGACCACCAGCTCGGTGACAGTGAAATAAAATGATGCATGTGAAATATCTAGCTTGCAGTCTGATAGGTAATAGTCCCACAGTAATATGTACATTTTGTTGTGGGGGCTCTTACACGTTAGGCTAAGCAGGAAAAATTAAGTGGGCAAGAGGATGTAACCGGAGTATTTTTTTCATCAGGTAGTAGAATGGCCAAATCTGTGATTGAAGATAATTCTTACATCAGGAAGTAAGGTGGGTTGGAGGGAAAGAAAGGATGGGCTGGAGACAGATAATTCATTTAAAAAGCTATTACACTAGCTCTAGCTTAAAGTAGGAGCCAGGAGAAGGCAGCAGCAGGGGGAACAGCAAGGAGAGGCAACATTTAGGAGGCTGTTAAGAGGCCCAGTTTCGGGACTTAGGAGCTGATACTGTAGAGGTGATGCAGAAAAAGGAAGTGTTCAGGTGAGACTTTTAGATTTACATTGGAATTGTTGGGGCTGATGTTGATGTTGAGGAGGCAGCGTTTAGACTTGCACGCAGTAGATCTAAGGTGTCGCTACAGCATCCAAATGGAGCTCCTCAGCAGTGATGGTGAGCTTTGGAAAATCACCAAAACAGAAGTTGTGCCCAGACGCAGGAGGAGGCGGCCTCACCAAGGGAGAGGAGCAGAGAAAGGAGTCATGAAAAAGAAAGTTTAACTAGAGAAGTACATAGTGTGACTTTTATTTACTACATAACTGAAATGTTGGTAGTTAGTATCACTGAAAAGTAAAACTATTTTGGCATTCTCTCTCTCATTTCAGTAGAATGCTTACTTTAACAGTAAGTTTTTTTCTTTCATGGTTAAAACAATGTAGGTGGTGAAACAGCATCTCAGGTAAGGGGTTGATTAAACTTGACTTTTTACTTTAAAAGAAGACTACTTGTGAATTTTGTGTTCAAGTTAATGCCTAATTCTGTACCAGAATGGACAGGTGTGTAGTTTATTCTCCTCTGCCACTAGGGGTTCTTTGTGAAAATTTAAAAGCATTGCATTTCCAAGAGAGAAGGTTTAGAGACTATCTAGAGTAACTGATAAAGTGGAGAACTATAAAGTGAGAACCATAAAAAGTAGAACTGTTGTATAAAGGGGAGGGTAAAAAGCCAATGTGATTTAAGTCTGTGGAAATGCAACATATGTGATCCTCTAAATTCCAGATGTCAGATCCCATGATTTCTAGCCCTTCCAGTTCACTTAAATGGCACTAACCATTATTTTTGTTACTTACTGATGTTTGGATTCAACATTTCCTTTTAGGTGTTTCAAAATCTTGAGTGCTAATGGTGAGGCAAAAGTATTCAGACCAAGGGACCGTGATGATATTGTAAAAACAGTGATTGAACCAATGGCATCAGAAGGCTTGAGAACCATATGTCTTGCATTCAGAGATTTCCCAGCGGGAGAACCTGAACCAGAGTGGGATAATGAAAATGATATTGTCACCGGTCTTACGTGCATTGCTGTTGTGGGGATTGAAGACCCTGTGAGACCTGAGGTGGTGAAACGTTCTGTGCTTTTTCATGTGCAGATTCTCTTAACCCTAGGGGATCCAGGCACTGACTGGAACCAGCTTTCTAGTAACATTCTTGGTGTTTGTGATTTTCTTTCTTTTTTCCTGCGTGAATCCAAGACAGGTGAAAAAATAGTGCTTGCGATGTATATGCTACTTATTGACGGTTTTTAATTAGACCGCTTCTCTTTGGGATCTTACGTACTTGACAGCACCATAACCTAGCACAGTGCCTTGAGCTGCGTAGGTTTTTCAGTTGATATTTGTATTAAATTCCAGATGCATTAAGTTATTTGTTTTCATGGTCTCTAGACCACCACTGTTGAGTAGAACTTTCTTGTGATGATAGTTTTCTCTATGTTGTTCCCACAGTAGCTCCTCCCCACATGTGACTACTGAGGTTTTGAAGCGTGGCTAGTACAACTGAAAAACGGAATTTTTAGATTTAATTTGAATTTAAACATCCTGTTACCTTATTTGACAGCATGCAACTATACACTTTGCTTTTTCTCTTTAAGTCCTTTATTTTAAAGTTTGTTTAGCACCTGTGTGCCAAGCATTATACTAGGGTATATTCCCTGGCCTCAAAGAAGTCATTCTTGGGTGGGAATGGACAAACATGTAAATATAACTCAGGATGTTAGTACATTGTTAGATTTATCCGGAGCATGTTATATGGGCACAGAACATGAGCCCCCAACTTTGTTTAAAGCAATAGCATCTTTTTAATTAATTCTTACTGTGTGCCAGATAACTATGCCAACTGCCTTACATGTGTTATTTCATTTAATATTCACCTCTGTGACTTACTACTCTCACTTAACAGGTGAAAAAAAATCGAGGTGTATAGAGGTTAGCTCTAGACCATAGAACTAATCAAATCTGGTTTTGTCTAAAGCATGTGTACTTAAAAGACGCTATGCTCTGTTAATCACTGAAGGGGTCAGGTAAGACTTCTGGGAGGTTAATTACCTGATCTGAGTCTTAACGGATGCGGTGTTAGCTGGACCTCAAGGGACAGGTGTAAGCACATTCTGAGCAAAGAAGCAACATGAGTAAAAGCACAAAGGCAAAAAAGCAGCTTTTGTTCAATGACTATCAGCTAATTGATTCAACACCCAATGTGTAGTACCAGGTACTTTTTTTAGGAACTGGAAATACTGCAGTAAGCAAAATAGTCATGCAGTTTATCTTCTAGAGAAGTAAGACAAACAGACAAAATGATAAATACTTGGACAGTATGCCAAGTGAAAATATATTCTCTAAGGAATAAGACTTGGTCCCTGCCCTCAGGGGCATTACATTCTGGCTGGCATATGGGGGGAGTTGGGAGGGTAATAACCAGCTATGACAATTACAAGTGTGAAAAGGGCTATAAAGGATATGCTCAGGGTGATGAAATTAGGTAACTTAGAGAGACCACATTAGGAGATCTCTGAAGATAAGACATTTGAATTGAGATCTGATAGCTGAAAGGGAGCCAAACATATTAATAGCTGCAAGAAGAATATTCCAGGCAAATGGAACAAAAAATTCAGAGAGAGGGCTGAGGATGAGAAAGTATTAGCTATTTATTTCAAAGATAGAAAGGAGGCTAATATGGCCGTAAGTGTGGACAAGAAGGGGCAGATAAGATTATCTTTGGTCTTACAAGACAATTAAGGTTCTGAATTTTATTCTAAAACTAGGTAGGACGTAATTAAAGAAATTCAGGCTGGGAAGTAACATAATTTGTGTTGTTAAAATACTGTTTTGGGTACTGTGTAAGAAATAGAACAAGGAAGCAAAGCAGGGAGGCCAGGAGATTATTGCAGTGATCCCAGGCAAGAGATGATCATGGCTTAGCACTACATATAGTGTGGCAGGGAAGATGAAGAGAAGGGGATGATTTCAAGTGGAGGTAGAACCAATAGGAATGAATCTGTTGGGTTTGGATATACTATTCTTGACATTGTTGAGATGTCTGAAACATCCAAATGTATGTCACGTAGGCATTTGGACCTACTAGCCTGAAAGTAAGCTAGGCTGGGAGACTCACCTGAGGGGCTCCGGGAGATCTCCTGAGGGAAGTATAGCTCCACGATTAGATGTCTTGCAGAGGAGGGACAGTCAGTCTCCTTGCATCTCTAGGTGAGTGGTAAATGACACTACCAATGGAATAAGAGAATCAGAAGCTGCAGCCTATTTAGAAATGTTGAAATATCCAGGTGGGTAATGTTTGCTAACCGTTGGTCAAAAGGAAACCAAAGTTTTATACATTGATTTATGGCTTAACTCTTACCTAAATGTAGTATTAGAATAGGGTGTCGACAACTTTTGTCCTTTGGAAAATAGATTGCTGTTATCATGCTCTTGGCATTGATAAAGAGTTTCATCTTTTTTTAAACATGAAAGTGGCACTTAATTTTTTTAGTATCACAAAATGAGATGGATATTTTGAGACTAACGTGAGACCATGTAATATAAAGCAGGCTTCTCTGTGTGGGTATATGGTGGACTGCATTTCTGATACAGAGAATTTTGATTAATTAGCTATATAGAATAAATCCAGCTTTATTGAATTTGCATAGGTACTTGAACAAGGTTCTCTTCAGTTTCTTATCTGTAAAAGTGGAGGTGGTTTGTGAGCTTTATGTGGAGGTATTTGGTATAGTTAGTGGGCCATTAATAAATGTTAGTTTGCTATTATTTGCCACATGGTTTTAACCCAAGACCAGTTTCTCTCTGTTACTCAATGTCCCTCTATTCCAAATGCTCTCAGGATACCACATAACCAGTGAGTGCTTGGGTAGACAATTTTGGGTTACTTTTTATCTCAAATGAGATATCGGGATATATATTACATTTTATACAGCTAACCAATGTTTTCAAAATCAAATATTGATTTGTTTTTTAATGTATATGCTGTACAAAGACACAATTTTGTCTAGATAGGTCATGAAAGGTGCTTCCAGAGACATTACATTTAAACTGTATTTACAGTAGAAGTCATAAACCTTCAGCCTGCAAGGCCAGATTTAGCCTTCAGTCAAATTTTCTTTGGACCGTGTGGGTGTGGGTATGTGTGTGTAAAGCATTATGTATTGAGAGAGCATACACAAATGTAGGTTTCTGCTTTCTCTTAAAGTGGTAGGTTTTGTCAACAATGGGCATTTATTCCACCACAGTAAAAAAAAAAAAAAAAAAAAAGCTAAAGCCAAATAGCTTTTTCGTTAGGCATTAGTGTTGGGTTCAGTGTTTTTCTCATTTATGTTACCCGCATGGCCTGATAGGCATTTGCATTTGCAGCCCCTATGCTCCAGAGGAATCAATATGGATTTCCTGGTTAGAGAAGAGCAGGAAGTATTTTCTAGGCAAAGGGAATTGCCAGAAGCAGAGACACAGAAACAATATATAGATTATTCATCCATCAAGTTGTATCATAGAGAAAAATTCTAGATAAATCTAGAAATTATTTTGAGGTTCAAGTGTGATACTCTATTATACCAAGAACTTTGCGGCTTATAGTGTTAACAGTAGAGGAATCATCATGTATTTTTAAGAAAATCTATTAGAAAAATAATTCTATCAGTTTTACAGGAGGAACAAACGTAAAGACGGGATACCAGTTAGAAAGCTATTTTCAGTAGTTCAGGCAACAAGCAGGGGAGACAAGGTGCAGGGAAGGTTTGAGGTAGAATCCAAGGACTCATTGTCCTTTAAAGGTGGGTAGAGTAAGAGAGATTTGGAAGAGGTCAGATGACCCCTAGGTTTCTGTTAGGTAGATTTTAAAAAACATGGTCACCGTTTTGGACACCCAGATTCCACTGTCCCTTCTCTGATGGAATTATGAACCCAGCACTCAGAATGAGGTGGGAGAAAGATGTCGATTTGAAAATTAACTAGCACATACATGACAAAGGTACAAGAATAAGTAAAGTAATCCTTAAAACATACGGAGTGGGGGGAAAAAAGTGAGCTACCCATAACCCTAAAAAACACACCAACATTTTATTCTCCTGTTGTCTGGGCAATAAAACTGGAAAGATAGAAAGCCAACCAGAAAAGAACTGCATAATGGTTGGGGAGGGGGGCATTTTAAGAAGCCTTTGGTAAATAAATAATGCAAACAAATTAAGTAGGATCACAACTGAAAATGAAGCCTGAACTAGGACTGTGGCAGTAGAAGAGGAAAGAAGAGATTACTGGGAGTAATTCAAGAAATATTGAATATGTTGAGATGAAAGTAAAATTGTCATTATTTGTAGGACTGTGCAGTAAGGCATTATTTGTTCAGTGGGTTTTTTTTCCTTTGGAAATACTTATTTTCTTTCTTAATACGAATTTTTCTTTGTAAACCAGGTACCAGAGGCAATAAAGAAATGTCAGAGGGCTGGAATTACTGTGCGGATGGTCACTGGTGATAATATTAATACTGCTCGGGCTATTGCCACCAAATGTGGTATTTTACATCCTGGGGAAGATTTTCTGTGCCTAGAAGGTAAAGATTTCAACAGAAGAATACGAAATGAAAAAGGAGAGGTAAGGGTTTCTTTAATTTTTATATTGATGTATTTTTCATATAACATACAGAATATGCACTGTGTGTTAGGCATCACACAGGACGAAATGCAGCGTGCACCTAAGAAGCAAAAAACACTAACATTTTAGGAGGTGAAAGAGACTAGTGATAGAGATATTTCTCCTAAAGGGAGTGAGCACGTTTCTCTTTTTATGGTCCGTGTAGGCCAGTTTCAGAAGTATAATATGTATAAGCGAGTATGGGAGGAAGAGTTAGAAAAAGCTGATACAGAGCATATTTTAGGACACCTCAAACTGTGCGCTTTTTATACTATGTTAAGGAGTTTTTATTTTCATAGGCAGTGGGAAGATTTTTAAAATTTGATCTTATAATGATATGTATATATAATAGTGGTTCTCAACCTTGAGTATGCATTAGAGTGACCTAGAGAGCCTTTTAAAAATGTTGATTGCTAGGCCCCCAACCCAGAGGATTTGATAAGATGATAGGTTTGGGGCCTTGCTAAAAAATTTGCATTTCTGACAAGTTCCCTCGAGTTGCTGATGGTGCTGGTCTGTTAACCACGCTCTTTTGAGAACTGCTGATACATATGCCAGAAAGCTAATTTGGGAATTATAAAACTAGGTTTGGGTACATTTTAACTTTCACAAACATTTACAGATTGAGCAAGAGCGGATAGACAAGATTTGGCCAAAGCTTCGAGTACTTGCAAGATCATCTCCTACTGACAAACATACACTGGTTAAAGGTGAGTTGATTTTACAGTTACTTCACAATTTGTTAATACAGACATGTGTTCTGTTTCCTAAAGTGGTAATAGATGTTGAATAATAGATTGGATCTTGGATATTATCTTTTCCAATAAAATCTAAATACATTTCCTTTTGACACCTTCCGTGAACTGTGTTTATCTTCATTAAAACAGGATATTGCTCCTAGTGTAACCTTAGTTTCTGGACTTGGTCCTTGTCCAACATCTCGGCAGTTTCCATTTCTCTCTGTTTGTTTGTTTATTTTTAACCTCAAGTCTGTAAAACTGGCTGGTCAGGGTACTCTGCAGAATCACCTTGTTAATTAAAGGGGATATTTTTACAGCACAAATATTTACTTTTGTTTCAGGTATAATTGACAGCACTGTGTCCGAACAACGCCAGGTTGTAGCTGTAACTGGTGATGGTACAAATGATGGCCCAGCACTAAAGAAAGCTGATGTTGGATTTGCAATGGTAGGAACTTAACCTGTTAAATATTCAGATGTAATTTAGTGGCTGAGTTGTTTGTTACTAGATTGCTACTGACTTTATTTGAGGGAGAGCACACGAGTGGGGGAGGGGCAGAGAGAGAGGGAGAAGCGGATTCCCTGCTGAGTGTGGAGCCTGACACGGGGCTGGAGCCCAGGACCCTGAGATCATGACCTGAGTCAAAGTCCGGTGCTTAACCAACTGAACCACCCAGGTGCCCCACTATTGATTTTAAACACTGTCCTTCAAGATTTGAGTGAAAATATATGTGCCTAAATTGGTTTATAAGTCTGAGTAGTTTGTAACCACATTGATATGATGCAGTGAAATCTGGTTAGAAGATGACTCTTGAAGAACTACAACATCATACATTTACCTTGTACTCTGCAAAATATATAAATATCTCATATGATCTGAACCTTACAACAATCCTCTTAGGCAGGAGGTAGGCTTTGAACGAGAGAGAGAAAGTGTGTGTGTGTGTGTGTGTAAGTTAAAAATATAATTGAGAATCTTCGTTCAACTGAAAATGTCTGTTAAGAGTAACTGAATGTCATCATTTCATATACGATAGCTATAATCCTTTTTTGATTGGAAAAAATCTACCCCCCCAGTCTTCAATTTAGATTTTTATTATTTAAAGTGCTAGAAAATTTCAGCATTTCATTATTATATTCTTATATTCTAGCCATAGTACTGATGAAGTATTTACTATAAAATTGGTATCATGAAATACAGATGCTACATAAATGTTTAATGATTGAAATTAGGTTGTTTCATATCTCTGAATCGATTTCTTGTAGCTTTTCAGTGTTGGAATGAATCTTTGTACCTTCAGTGCCATAGAAAACTTAAGTATTCTGTTTAATTTTAACTTAAATTTTTTTTTTAAAGATTTATTTGACAGAGAGAGAGACAGCGAGAGAGGGAACACAAGCAGGGGGAGTGGCAGAGGGAGAAGCAGGCTTCCCGCAGAGCAGGGAGCCTGACTCAGGGTCCGATCTCAGGACCCTGGGATCATGACCTGAGCCGAAGGCAGATGCTTAAGACTGAGCCACCCAGGTGCCCCTTAACTTAATTTTTTGGAAATACAGGTCCATAATCACCATTCTCAAATCTAAAAATCTGAAAACTGAAATTTCTTTCCTAAATTTGCAACAGGCTCATTTGACTCCAAAACTTAATTCTGAATCAGTGTGTAACCAGTGTTTATTTGTATAATTTGTCCCCCTGATATTGTGCTGCTAAAATAGGGGCTTAGCAGAGCCATCATCATGGTGGCACCCTTTCAGGCATGAGAGGGATGGAAAGAGGAAATTATGTGGGTGAAGTGCTCTCAGCCAATAGCTGTGAGCCCATAGATCCCCACCCTACCCTATTCCAGACTCACTACGGTTAGCGGCACATTTGTCTGAACTTCTGAAAACTTGTGAAAAGTAGCTGAAGGGAGAAGGAATATTTAAGTCCTGTTCCTTTGGCTGTGGGCAAACAGGATCATTATTCACTATAGGGACACAAGATCACTGTCTGCTACTCCTGATCATTTCTTCAGGACAGCTGACCAGGAAGGCATTTACTTACAATGCATTTTTAAAAATGAAACGCTTTCTTCCCAAAACTTCAGTGTTTAAGGCAGATGCTAAGGGCTTTCAATACACACAGGTAAGTACAGTATTACAAATAGAAACACAGTACAGTGGCTGCTTTGTTTCATTTTTAAGCCCTGAAGGTTTTAGGCCCATTGTACCTCCTTTTTTTAAGGTAGCACACAAAAATCTAAATGTTTTAAAAGACAAAGAATGACTTAAATTTCAAAGCACTTTTGTTCAGTCAAGCTTGAGTTTACTTTGTGTATTTATTGTTTTCCAATTTCATATTTTAAAACTAAAAGACAAAATTATTTGGCTTGAGTTTTTAATAGATACCTACAAGAAATTGCTATTGATTAGTCCTTGTTAAATTTGTCTCTTATTTGCTGGCAGAAATAGCATTTTAGAATACTATCTATATATTCTTTCTCTCTATATATGTGTGTGTGTGTGTGTGTGTTCTTTATATGTGTGTGTATATTTACACTCTATATTTAGAAAAGTCAACATTAAAATTTTCAACAATAAAATAAGATTTACAAAAGGACTCTAAGCACATTATTAGCTTGTGAAGAGGTCTGGCTTTATCTCTATATAGCCACTCTCCATAGATTCCTTTCGATTGCAAGCCTCCATTTAAAATATGATTATATTGTTTTATTATATTACATTATTCTTACCAAAATTGAGCAAAGCATAACATACAGATATTTCTGTCTTCAAAGCCTGAATGCCATGATGGGTTTCTATACAACTAAATACATCTTTGGTAACAAAATCTTCCCTAAAGTAATTAAAATACTGTCTTTTTAAACTTTGGATTAACAAAGGATTTGTTTGTTTATTCTCCAAACATTAAGAAAAGCTGCTTTCAATATTCTGGTCTAGAAACACTAGAAGTGAGTAGTTACCTCCTAAAGGTTCAGCACACAGGGAAATAAGTCAGAGCATAGTGGCAGCCAGTGAAGGACTAAACACAACACAAGGTGTGCATCCAGGCAGAAGACTCTGCCTGGAGAGACTGGGAAAGGTTTTCTGAAAGAAGTGCCATTTGAGTTGAGGGACAGAGAAGAGGAGGTGGAGAAGTACAGTGCAGGGACCCTCGTGAGCTGTAAGAAGTTGAACTTGTCTAGAAGAGGGTGTGCTCTTGGAGGAGAATGGGCTATGAAGCAGGAGGACTGACAGGCGGCACCTGCAAAGGGCCTTGAATACTGAGATAAGGAATTTGTTCTTTTCATCCAGTAGATCAGCCCTTCCCAAGCAGACCAATGAGTGAAAGAAGTTTGGAGATTCACAAAGCAAGACAGCATGCGACTCAGAGAGGCTCATAAAAAAGCTGTTTAACTTTTTCTGATGGAAGTTCCCCAAACTTTCTTGACAGTGGAACTCATTTTTATTTGGACATCTCAAAATTACTTTTTAAATTTTGAAGGATTTTGAACAAGGGAGTGATTAGATTTGCATTTGAAAAAGACAGGGAATGATTAGAGGCAGGAAAACCTGTGAGGCTTAGATGTGTTAAATATGTTGCACATTAAAAGTAAAATATTCTGATTAGAAGCTAGAGGCTAAAATTTTAAGATTGTTCCCTCATTGAATATTTTTGAGAAAAACTTGATTTGAACTTTGTTTTTGTGTTTATCAAAACAGTAAATGCATTTAAAAAGTCAGGTCATTTTATAAGACTTACTACCTAAGTCCTGTGCCACAAATTACTTCTTCCAGCTCATTTTTTTGACAAAAGGAAACCAGCTATTTTAGCTGTTTGTTTCCCTTAATTGTTTGCCTCTGTATGTCTAAATGACATGATGGTGCTTTTTTTTTTTTTAAAGGTTTTATTTATTTATTTGAGACAGAGAGAATGAGAGAGAGAGAGCACATGAGGGGGGGAGGGTCAGAGGCAGAAGCAGGCTCCCTGCCGAGCAGGGAGCCCGATGTGGGACTCGATCCAGGGACTCCAGGATCATGACCTGAGCCGAAGGCAGTCGCTTAACCAACTGAGCCACCCAGGCGCCCTGCTTTTTTATTTGTTAACTATAAAGCACTTGCTACTGACTTCTCGCTGAGGAAGATTAGGATTTTTACGGGCACACCAGGCACACACCACTGTCATCTCCATAATGCATACTGCACACAACCTGTCCTGTCATTCTCCCCCGGAATTAGATCATAATTTCGGATAGACCAGTATACAGTCCTTACGGTGACTGTAAAAGCCGTTCTAAGCTGAGCTGTGTAGTCTACCATCATGAGTCTTACTTCCTTGAACAACTTTTTGTATTCCCTATAAATTGTCTTTTTCATTCACTTTTTAAATCTATTTTTTTCAATGTGTTCACTTTTGTGCTTAGTTTTTCTAGGTACTTAACACAAATTCATCACCAAATTCTCCATTCTTTACATCCGAATCACCTGGCACTTTTACATTTTTACCTTAGAAATACCTCTTTCAGACCTTCCAACAAGCTTGAGTGTGGACTCTGCCAGGCCTGCTACCCAGCTGTCTGTTGTTCTCCATACCTGAGGATTTCCCGTTCCTCTCTCATGTCGGACCTGGTATTTCCTGGACTCGATGTCATCGTCTGTTTTGATGTATTCCTTCATGGAGTAATGCTATCTTCTCCAATAGCTTTCTGAGAAAAAAAGTTCATGAGAGTTAAACTTTTTCATAACTTTTATGACTGAAATCTCCACCCTCTTCTGACTCTTGATTCTTAACCTGACATATAAAAGTCTCATTTGAAAATCAATTTTTCACTGAGAATTTTGAGTTCATTCCTCCATTATTGTTAGGTATCATTCTGAATTTTGAACCTTGTGTGTGTGTGTCTGTTTTTTTTCCCCCCTTCCTAGAGATATATATGTCTTTCCTTAATTTCCAGTCTTCTGAAATGTAATGATGTTTTGTCATAGAACAACTCTCTACTATGAAATAAACTCATATTCTTCAATTTTGTGAAATTTTTTTATACTAGTCTTATTTCATCTCCACCATTTCTTCTTTTGTAACACCCACCCCCCATCCCAGTTCTTGAACTGCTTGGACTTACTGTCCTTCCTCTTTTTTTCCAATTTACCATACCTTTGTCATCTTGCTTTATTTTCAGGGACGTTTCCTCAGTTTCTGTTTTGTTTTTTTTTAAATTTCTGTGATCATATATTTAATTTCCAAGAGTTATTTTTGGATCTCTGACTTTTTTGTTCTTGTTTTAGCATTTTATTCATGTTTCATTGATGTACCTTTTACCGCTCTAAGGATTTGACTTTTTAGAATAGGCTTTCGTCTGCAGAGTTTGTGTCTCCATTTGCCTTTTGGTTTAGTCTTTCCTCAGATGTCAGGTGATTGATTCTTGGTTGTCTCTGCATATTTACTGGTGGAAAGCTGGAAAGCCTTGGGCCTGTGGGTGGGATTTGTCAACCAGAAGCTTCTCGGTAAAGTGATTTGGCTTGGCTATTTCACTTCCTTAGTGTACCTTGAATTGTAGTATTTTCAGGTCTTTTCTCTTCAGATGATCAGATTTCCCAGAAAAGAATCTTCAAATGTGCTACCTAGAGGGCACTCCTGAATACTGGTGTTCTGGGAAACAAGTAGAGAAAAGAAGGTGGTGGTCTCAATGCTCATTAAGCAGAGTTACCCTTAACCCCCTTTTTTTTTTTTTTAAGATTTTATTTATTTATTTGACAGAGAGAGACACAGCGAGAGAGGGAACACAAGCAGGGGGAGTGGGAGAGGGAGAAGCAGGCTCCCCACAGAGCAGGGAGCCCAATGTGGGACTCGATCCCAGGACCCTGGGATCATGACCTGAGCTGAAGGCAGTCGCTTAACCAACTGAGCCACCCAGGCGCCCCCCCTTAACCCCTTTTTTTCAGTGTAGCACCCCTACACTCAGCAGTGCTTGGAATCCCCCAGTTTGGACCCTCTTTGTCATACCCACTCTGATAAGTTAGCAGGCAGTCTTCTGCCAGGTCAGAGGGCATGGCAAATTGCCACTTGGCTGCATGGACTTGGGAAGGGGCCTTGAGGATCTAGCTGTCTTTTCTTTTAATTTTGTTGTTAACCTACAACACCCGTACAGAAAAGTGCCTATGTCATAAATGATTGAATTGATTATCACAAGTGAGCAGACCTGTTCTTTGTAAGGCAAGAAATAGATTATTACCTATACCCACAGATGCTTCAGTCACATTGTCTTCTAATCATTGCCCTGTCTCTCTGTAAAGATAACCAGTATTCTGAAGATTACTTCTGTCTGTTTCCAAACTGTGAACCTAAGAATCTTATATATTTTGAGTCCACCATCCTTCATTCATCATTATGCTTTTGAGATTCATCTGTGTTGTTGTATATCGCTGTAGTTCACTCATTTTTATTAATCTACAATTTATTAATCCATCCCATTCTACTCTTGGTGGACATAGTTGTTTTTAGTTTGGACCTTCTAGGTACTTCTTTAGTGTCTCTAGTAGACTTTCAAGAAATCCTTGTTTTCATTCACATCTTTACCCCTCCTTCCAGTGCTACCTGGTGCTGCCAAGTACTGAGCCTTATGTAGGAGAGTCTGTTGTGCAAAAAAACTTAATTCTCTGCTTTCCCTCCTGTTGGCTTAGGATTCAGCTCTCTGCGGTCTGCCAGCCTACTTGCTGTTTGGTTATCTCCTCTCCAGCCTCTTAAGATTTCCTTACAGTATCTCCTTTCCCATTAACTTTGATTCTGTGAGTTTTTATTTTAATATATCTTTTTGTGTAACTTTTGGGGAGGAACTTGGGTTATGCCTCTGTGCATTCCTCCTTTTTTTTTAAATCCAATTTGAACTTTATTTTCAATACCTTATTCTTTGATTTTTGCTTAGGTGGAATCTGAGAGAGATTGTAGAATAACTATTACCTTCTTTTATAGTACATTTAAGTCATTAGTCATTCAGTATAATGGTAAATTTTGGTTTGTCGTAGACTACCCTTTCGGATACTTGAAAGTTATATTTTAAACGTTTAGTCTAATTCACAGAAATTTTTGTATTAGGGTATCGCTGGAACTGACGTAGCTAAAGAAGCATCTGACATCATTCTCACAGATGACAACTTCACAAGCATTGTTAAAGCAGTTATGTGGGGACGAAATGTCTATGACAGCATCTCCAAATTTCTTCAGTTCCAGCTCACTGTTAATGTGGTAGCAGTGATAGTTGCTTTCACGGGCGCCTGTATTACTCAAGTAGGTCCACAGTTTTGTTTTTTTTATTAAAACGTGTTTGTTTTAAAGCAGAAATGTGTGTCTAATCTACCATTTTAAAGTACTTAAATATTTGAATAACCTGAAGCTTAATATTGTAGGTTAATTAATATGAAAATGTAATCCTGTTCTGTTCTTTGAGTTTTTAAATACAAAAGGCTTCCTGAGAATTGCTGAGTCCCTGAATAGTTGTGAATGTCTATTAGGAAACCTATCTTTTCTAGGATTCACCGCTTAAGGCTGTGCAGATGCTGTGGGTAAACCTCATAATGGATACGCTCGCTTCCCTGGCTCTGGCAACTGAACCCCCCACTGAATCTCTCTTGCTTCGGAAGCCTTATGGTAGAAATAAGCCTCTCATCTCACGCACGATGATGAAGAATATTTTGGGTCATGCATTCTATCAACTTGTAGTAGTCTTTACACTCTTATTTGCTGGTAAGAATTCAATGCCTGATACAGCTTCGGTTGTTTTTGTTCCAAGCTAATATCCCAGATGTTTTAATGTTGCCAATTCTTCAAGAACATAAGTTGGTCTGTTTCTCACTGCCCATTTGTCTTTACTTTCTTCTCTTTGTCAGTGGATGTTGCTAGGGAAGCACTGTGATAGATAGTGGGAGGAAGTAAAAAGAGTCCTGATTTTTTTTGTCCTGGCTCTGCCACTAAATTAGATACCATAATTTGGGGGCTTCAGTGTCCGCATCTATAAACAAGAGAGTTGTACTAGATAACCCCAGGTTTCTTCCAACTTTTCCTATGCTGTCAGTCGAGATCAAATAAAGGTCTGGCTGGGTTGTATTACTGCACACTTTTCTTGAAATGTTATTTTGTATGATAATTACAAAGTAGTAATTTTTCATTCTTTCAGGAGAAAAGTTTTTTGATATTGATAGTGGAAGAAATGCACCTTTGCATGCTCCTCCTTCGGAACATTATACTATTGTTTTTAATACCTTTGTGCTGATGCAACTTTTCAACGAAATAAATGCCCGGAAAATTCACGGTGAAAGAAATGTGTTCGAAGGAATCTTTAATAATGCCATCTTCTGCACAATTGTTTTAGGCACTTTTGTGGTACAGGTGGGTAATTGGAAAAGATAGTTTCAAATTTGATGATCATGTGGGAGATATTAGATAAACAGTTACCTTGTTCCAGAAATTGTTTGACTGCTGCATGTGTGGGACTTCTATGTATTACCTTAATGACACCTAAAGAAAGAGTTTTAAATACCACATGTCAAGTGAAAATACACTCTATCCTGAAATTCCACATACGAGCAGAGTATATTAAGCTAATACTATTTTAATTGCACTACTGATTCTGTGGTTGTGATACTTTACACATAAGCTGATACCAGTTGTTCATTCTATATCATTATCAAAACTATTATAATTTTAATGTTATTTAAGGTAAATCTTACTGTTTAGCAGTTTCTAGTCTAGCTAGAGTGATCACTTAATGGCTTCGAGCAATTGGTAGTAATTGTATGTCTACGGTTAAGTTTATTAAATAATAGTACTTGAAATGAATATTCTAAAGTGCATGTGATTCTGAATGCTGCTTCCTGAGTTGGTACATGCCAGTTTTTGATTTTGTAATACAGTTGACTCTTGAATAACACAGGGGATAGGGGCATCAACCCTTACACTCTCCCCACCCCAACTCACCCCTGCACAGTCGAAAATCTGAGTATAACTTTTGAACTCCCCCAAAACTCTTAATAGTCTACTCTAGACCAGAAGCCTTACCAATAACATAAATAGTCCACACATATTTTGCAAGTTATATATATAATTCTTAGAATAATGTAAGCTAGAGAAAAAGTGTTACTAAGAAATCATAAGGAGAAAATGCATTTACAGTACTGTACTGTGTTTACTGGAAAAAATGTATAAGTGGACTTGTGCAAATCGTGGTGTTCAAGAGTCACCTGTCTCGTCAAAACAAGATTAAACAGTTTTTTCAACAAAGGAATCAGACAGTGATGGGGTTTGGTTCAAAATGAAGACTGAAGAATTTTAAACAATTTATTCAGCCATAGCTTGTGTACTCTAGGTACAAAAACCCTAGACTTAATTGTTTCTGTAATAATTGTTTGTTTCAGTTTTCAATTTCCATAAACTTCAGGAGAAATGTTGCTTACCTCCAACGAGTATTTTCTGGAAGTATTTTATTCAGGTTTATAAAAAAGCATCATTCATGACATGTTAAAATTTTAGCTTTTACTTGCTATAAAATTGGATTTATTTTATCTTTTTAATATATGAGGACTGCAGAAAACTGAACTGCCTCTCTGTCAAGCAAATCTGGTAACTTTGTTCCCAGCAAAGATTGATACACCCAAAGCAGTTTAATGGGAGGTACCATTCTTCAGTGCCTTGTAAATAAGCCAGTACTACTCAAAGTGTGGTCTGTGGACCAGCTACTGGTCCATTTATTACAAGTCCACGGTGAGATAAGGAACATGTGTCAGAATATAGATCAACAGCTTCATTAATCACACTGTGTTTCAGGGGAGGGTTTTTTGTATTGTTGCTGGAGTGTTGTGTTTTTAGTAGTAGCCGGAGTGATACTGCTATGCAAAACATGCATCGATTTATACTCTAGTGCCTATTCCTTATCTTCTTATCATGGAGCAGCGCTTTGAATGGCACTTTTTTAGACAGTTTCAGCTGGGTAGGAAAACATGGCCCTTGATTTACACCTATCTCATTCTGTAGGTTTCTAAAACGGTCTAGCCAAAGTATTGATTGTAGAGCAGAGGTACCTGAAGGGAGGGCTTCACATTATAAATTGTATTAAATTCAATTTCTGTCTCTTTCATTCACTAGCTGATTTTTCTTCTTACCTCTTTTTGGTTTTTTTGGACAGATCATGAAGTATATAATAATCCTTAATTCTTTGTAAATATTTTACCTCTCTTCTACTTGGTAGCAGTTAACACAGAATCGGTGTTTTCAAAATAATGTTTCATGAAACATTGGTTCCTTCAGTTGCTCTTACATCCTCAGATAAGTATAGGAAATACTGCCTATGTTACTGCCTCTTGGAGTTTCTTAAAGCAACATAACATTATAGTTACAAGTATAAATTTAGGAGTCAGTCAGTCATCATGGGGTCAGATCATTGTGTGACTCTGACAAGCTGCAATTTCTTCATCTGTGAAATGGGGATGATAATATGAGGTCACATCACAGAATTACTGAAGCATTAAGACAGACCATGCACGTGAAACTCTGAGCTTACTCCCTGAAAGGGAAATACTCAGATGCTGGCTGCTTTTTTTTTTTCTTTTCTTTTTTCTTTTTTTTTTAATTAACAGCTCAAAGGCTTTGGGAAACCCTACAGTTAAGAAACTTGTTGGACTCTGTTTAATACAGCTACTTCTAAATTTTAGAAGATAGCACCTAATTCAGGGCTCCATCAGCACACGTTTTGGAAATGCATCTGTGCCCAGTTACACAATTCTGTAGTATCATGTTGATCTAAGGTATATATTAAAGAGTATGTGGAAACTTAGTCTCTTGTTCTTAGAGGTAAATGCCACACGTTATTAGACAGTTTTATTCCTTACAACTCTAAAATGCAAGATGATTTTTTCTTAGAAAACTGAATCACTCCAATCATATTAATCATGGATTATTTGCCTAGCATCTTAATGTATGCCTTTCACGTCCTTATTATACCAAAAGATAAAGTTTAAATTAATAAAAAAAAAAAAAAAGGAAAACACTCACAGAAATAAACGTTTGAGCTTTCATGCTTGTGTTCTTGGTTTACCAAAGAAAATTATTTTAGTTCGATATCTATTAAAATCAAAGCAAGACTGCCAGATCAGTTATAATTGACTGGTTGGGTTACTGAAAAAACAGTTGGAACTCCATCTGTACAAGTGTACAAATAATCTTGACTTTGAAGAACAGTGGAAATGACAAATATATATCACTTGAATTTGAAATCTAGTACATCTACAAAGAACGGAGTTCATACCTTAAGAAGTTTTAAAATGTTAATACCAAATTGATTCTCTTCAACTTCAATATTAAGCAGCTACTGACTGCCATATCAAAGAGAAGTCTGTCAGACCCACAAGAAGGTGAATATTGATATTTAATTCTTAATATTCTTATGTACAGTTTTAGGTCCTTGAAAGTAAGGAGAGAAGCATAAGCACTATATTAAGGATTTTATCTATGCCGGTCATTGGACTTCTTTCTATTTATAGGGGAGAGCAAATTTCTGAGGGTGTACCACCTAAGTAAGCACCATATCTCATAGAATTTTGCACATTCTTGTCCTCTCTTACCATTCATATTTGTCCTGACATCTAAATGTGAACTAAGAATGAACAGCTGTGTAGGAGGAAAACAAGAAAGATTGAATATTATGTTCACTTTTCGTAATATATGGTATTTTCCACAAAAATACACATCTTTCGTGGAAAGGCATAAATTATTCAGAGAATTATACTAAATACAAGGGACTATAGTTACTTGGATCATATTGGAAACAATGTAAAGTTATCTTCCTGATCAGGAGATTTTTTGTTGTTGTTTGTTTTTACTGAACATAATTTAAACATGAAATATATATGCATTTTAAATTTTGAGCAGAGATTTCAATTTATTTTCATTTGTCTTATTTTCAGCTGTGACTATGATAATACACGTCACCATCAGGATAATCGTTATTCAGCTTGAGTTTTAAAGGATACAGATTTGGGTAATTTTTGAAGTGTATGAAATGTAAAGTTTAAAAGATTTAAATAAATTTACTCTTGATTATTCCTCCAGATAATAATTGTGCAGTTTGGTGGAAAACCTTTCAGTTGTTCAGAACTTTCAATAGAACAGTGGCTATGGTCAATATTCCTAGGAATGGGAACGTTACTCTGGGGCCAGGTAAAAAGCTCATCATTTTTTGTTCAAATCTAAAGTGATTTTTTTTTTTAACTTTCCAGTGTGTGTTTTCCTTAATCAGTTCTGTTACTTAATTCTAAGTGGTTGCCGTTCTGGGTCAAGAAAGGGCATTCAGGGATATGGGGTTTTTTTAAATGTAGTATTTGTTCTTGTGTTATTGTTTGTGATGGTTATGCCTATGTAATAAAACACTTGAAAATTTCTTACATAGTTTTTTAATTTGTTTTTTAGAACAAGCTTTACAACAGTTACTAAGAGGATGCATTTTTAACTGGTTAAGACGCTGGTATCTGTGTCTTTTGCCCTGTGACCTGTTTTAGCATTTTCAGAGTAAATATTTTTACAAAAATACTACAATATTATATACTTCAGATGTTTCATCATTTTATTATCTAATTTAATCCAAAATACAGCTAAGGAAAAAAAGCTCAAGTTTCAGTTCACTTAGAGAATGTTTCCATAAAAAATAGTGGTAGCTGGATAAATGGGCCACAAAATGACATTTTCAGTTCTTTGGATTGATTGGCTTTAACAATATATGTATAAAATACAATGCCTGAAAATGAGATATACTTCATGTTTGGCATAGGCAGCTGACTTACGAAGGCATGTCATTAGTTTAAAAAGGTAACTGGTGACGGTTGTGTGCACTGTTCACTTTAAGTCCGTTAACATTACTGAAAAAGTAACTGATAGTCTGTACTAATCATAAATGAAAGTTAACATATGTTATGATGTACAACCAGTGTGAGCTAATGTACTGTCGTTCTACAAGTCAGTCTAAGTGAATGTTCGTCCAGGTTTTACTGAAACTTAACTCAGTCTTTATGTGCCTTTATCTTACCTTTTTCTTTTTCTTTTTTTTTTTTTAAGATTTTATTTATTTATTTGAGAGAGCGAGTGAGAGAGAGAAAGAGCACAAGAGGGGGGAGCGGGAGAGGGAGAAGCAGACTCCCTGCTGAGCAGGGAGCCTGATGCGGGACTCGATCCCGGGACTCCAGGATCATGACCTGAGCTGAAGGCAGTCGCTTAACCAACTGAGCCACCCAGGCGCCCTATCTTACCTTTTTCTTAATTGTGTTTCTAGGTTCTGAGGTTTCTCTTCTTACTCCTGTTGCATGATTCATTAATAGAGATCTTCTTTTAAGTATTAGGATCTGTACTCGGGCCACCTTTCTTCATTGATTACCATTCTAGTTATTTCATAATGTTCCCTCATAGGCAAAACAGAACCCCACAACCTCCCAGACCATCTGGCTAATTTCAGGAAGAGGAAATTCAGAACAGCCAGCATACCCAACGGGGATCAGCTCCTGGCTTTGGTTGACGTTGTCTATTGATTTTACGTGTGTCCTGGTAGAAGGAGCACTGATTCTGGTTGTCAGGAGACCTGTTCCACCTCTGTGAAATGCGGTGGTTGGACTAGAAGGTCTTTAAGCAGTTCTCATTCTGTGTGCTTGTTTCCTCCTGATGAGCCTGACTTCCTGAAGGAATGGCTATTAACACTTAACAGTTTGATACATATTTATTACTATTTGTTGTCCTCTCTGTGTTTCCTGGGGCATCTGTTCCTGTTTGGTGTCATGATCAATCAGTATTAACCCAGTTTTAAAGAGTTTCATTTTGTAAAAACAAATACATTTAATAAGCAGAAAAACTATTTTCAGTTTAAGCTTGACGATTTTTTGGATTTTGGTATGTTTTTTCTCATTGAACTCTTTCAGCACTAATGAAAAATGAACTTGCTTTGCATCCAAAAAGGCCGCCTGCCATTTTTTGTTTTATTTTAAATAAATATAATTAATGTGAGTTTAAGTTAATATATATATCAGAGCATATTTGTGTACTTTACTGTCTTGAATGTCTTACTTAAAATATGAAAGCTGTAATCAGGTTATTTCCCCTCAGGAAAACGTTTTACCATTCAAACTGAAATCTTTTCTGTAGTTGAGAAAAGAACCTATTTTGTTGTTGTTGCTCTGAGAAAGCAAGCTTGACGGACAGGATCTCATTGCCTCGTTGGTGACAATACTTGGCCACACTTGAGACTTCTTACGCCTTTTGTATTACGGTTGATTGGTTTAATTTTATTCGGTTTTGATTTATTTCTAAGTTCTTTCCCCTGTGTTGTAGCTTATTTCAACAATTCCAACTAGCCGTTTAAAGTTCCTAAAAGAAGCTGGTCATGGAACACAAAAGGAAGAAATCCCGGAGGAGGAGCTTGCGGAGGACGTGGAAGAGATTGACCATGCTGAAAGGGAGCTACGGCGCGGCCAGATCTTGTGGTTTAGAGGCCTGAACAGAATCCAGACGCAGGTATGGGCCTGGCAGAGAGGTACGAGCGGCTGGCGGTGGGCACTGGGCACAGCGGTGGGAGCACGGGGGCCCAGGGCTCTGGGACCTGGGGAGGAGGTCTGAATGCGCTCCTTAACTTCCTTTCTAGCCTTCCCAACCCACAAAACTTACTCTTTTTGAAAAATAATACTGGTGCCTGGAATGAGTGAAAGTTTTTAACTGATGGTGAAGGAATGTGTCTATATGCCCCTCAGCTCCTTTTTTCCTAGCTTCCCCCCGCCCAACCTTCATCTCAAAATGCTACTCTTGCCTATTTATCTGCTCTATAAAAAGTGCCTTTTTCTTTACTTTTTATATGTTGATAGATGGGATGGTCCTTTCTCTTGTTCTCTCTCTCTCTTGCTGAGCAAGCTGTCACAATCTCTGATTCCTTGCAGATGGATGTAGTGAATGCTTTCCAGAGTGGAAGTTCCATTCAGGGGGCTCTAAGGCGGCAACCCTCCATCGCCAGCCAGCATCATGATGTAACAAATATTTCTACCCCTACACATGTAGTGTTTTCCTCTTCTACTGCTTCTACTACTGTGGGGTGTGAGTGTGTGTTCCTAAGTGCATGAAATTAACATTTCCTACTTCACACACCTAACGGTTCTCATTTTCTCCTTAATGTTTAAATTCATCGTTCGGGCTTTTCATAAAGCTTTCTTTTCGTAAAGTGGATTGAGACCTCAAAGTGTTGTCGTTGTTGTTTTATTTCTTAGAGGGCTAGATAACAGGTGAAACAATTGCAACCAAAGATGAGATAGGAAATCCGTGAGCTCGTCTCTGTGCTAACTCTGATAGTTAATACGGGGAATAAAATGGTAGCTTAGAATTTGTGAAACTACTATAAATTTTTGAGTATATGCCTTTCAACACGTTCATCCTGCATGGTTTCCAAAAGCATGTGATTTGAGAAACTGATCTAACAGAACCAAGAAATTACATTTTTAAAGCTAAAAATGAATCTAACATTTTGACTTTTTTATCTCGCTCAGTTGACAAAGTTTTTTCAAGTTGGTACCCTGAAGAAAAGATCTCAGTATATAGCCAGTTATTTGCCTTCTTAGCCTAGATTTTGTGGCCTTGCTTTGAATTTATTTATTTATTTACTTATTTATTTTTGAGAAGGGGTCCCTGTGTAAGCTTCAAAGTTCTGTGGTATTTATGTGTTTTTTTTTCATTTATATAATCAATTTAAAAGTGCATCCTCGATAAGAAATGTTCAATTAAGTTTTCCAAGGAAGTAGGGAAAGTGTACCATTGATTAATTCTTAAACCATTACATGTCATAATTTCTGTTAATTGACTAGAATAATACATCTTCTTTCAGGTTTTTAGTAAATGGCAAATTCCCCCAAAGCCTTTTAACCTCTTGTCGTCCTTACTGTGCATTACAGTCTTGATTTCATGGTAGATTCTCAGAATATTGGAGGCAGTAAAGATAAAAACCCACCCCATCCCCAAAATCAGCTGGAATACCTATGCTTAATCTTGTATTTGGGCAGAGACCCATCTTTTCCATTTGGTCCGCTGCCAGTTAAGGACTAGGAAACAAGAGAAAGCTGGAGAGGGGATGAACTGAAGAAGAAAACAATGCTATTTTAAGGAGGACAGTTTACTCAGTGCCTGTTTTGTTCACTGTTTGCTTAAGTAATTTTCATTTGTCATTTTTGACAGTGTTGTAGAACAGGCAGAACAGGAACCACTATCCCATTTTGCAGGTGTGAAAACTGGAAGTTTAAATGACTTGTCCATGGCTAATAAGCAGAGGTAGCATGATGTGTGGCAAAGAATAAACAAGTACTCCAAGGACAAAACAACTCTGTTAGACAGGATGTTACATTTACATACATGGACAGATAGGAAACTTTCTTTTAAAAATTACCCTGGTTCTGCACCTTACCCAAATGAAACGGTGTTCTATAAATTGCCTGGCATTATGCCTAGGACAGCTAATGTCCCAGTTACATCCCTCCCTCCCTGTATCTATGGATTTCGCATCATTCCTGGCTCTTGAGGGCTTATTACCACTCATCCTTTCATCTCCTGCTACTGATTAATGTTTCTTTGGTTGTGATCTGTAAACACTTGGCTTCCGAAGGCCTACCGTATGCCAAGGCCATGCTAGGAGGTCCAGACTTGGCAGTCTAGTATAGGAACAAAAACGTAGTTGCGAATTTCTACGTGGTAATGAAACATGGAATATTACAACAGAATCTGTCACCCACTCTGGGAAGTCAGGAAAAATTACCCAAAGGAAGTAACTCCCAAGCTGACCTTTGGTAGACATGTACCAGTTGAGGAAAGCAGGCCTCAGTGACAGGCACTAAAACTAATAAAATGTCAGGTGTTGGTGAGACTGGAGTGGACGGTAGGGGCAGGAGTCTCTGTATATCCTAAAAGAAGGATGCAAAATGGAACTTTACCCTGGAAGACTCCCTCAGAATTTTATATTTGAAAAATTTCAAACCGACAGACAAGTGGAAAGATTAATACATGAATACCCTTCACGTGGATTTACCACTGCTTAATAGTTTATGATGTCTGCTTTATCTGTTTATATATATGTTTATATTAGTATATACATTTTTTCTGTACCATTTGAAAGTGACAAAGATGCTGACATTTCATCTCTTAATACTTCAGCATGTACCTCCTAAAAATAAGTCTCCTCTATAATCATACTGTATTATCCAAGAAGTTTAACATTGATCTCATTCTATGGTCTACAATCCCTATTTGGATTTCTCCAGTTGCCCCCAAAATGTCCTATATTATAGCATTTTTGACCCATTTTCTCTACATTTATTTATTTATTTATGTTATGACATTGACTTTTTTTTTTTTTTAAAGAAACCAGGCCAGTTGTCTCATCCTACATTATGGATCTAATTGTTTCCTTATGATTAGCTTCATGTTAAACTTTCTAGACAGATTTATCTCGTGGGTGGTATGTGTATTCATTTTTATTTCAGCAAAATTTTGAATAATTGACTCTTCATTTGGAGGTTGTCACATGACCTTAGGTATGCTGTCTTTACTCTGTTTCTGTATAATTGTGTTCCAGACTTTACATTAAATCTCAGACCCACTGAAGGCCCCTCCTGACTCAGAATCTGCAGTTTAACAAGATCCCCAGGTGCTTTGCATGCACATTAAAGTGTGACAAGCCCTGGCATGACATTGATACTTGTGAACTAACACTGTTTTAGGTTTGTACATGTATTAACTCACTAATGAATGTCCCATAACAACCCTGTAAGGTAGGTACCACTGTTATTTCCCATTTTATAGTTGAGGAAATTGATTTGCGTAGGAACGGTTCCTCAGCTAGCAGGTGACAGAGCTGGAATTCACACCCAGACCTTTAACCTCTGTCTTCTTCGCTTTACCATGCTATACTCTTACAGAGCTAAGTGAGCAAGAAGTAAAGCAGCCTACAGCAGACAGGGCTTGGTAAATGCCGGAAGACAGCTTTGAGGAGAGAGATTTTAATCTGTTTTAATCAGAACTGAGCATATGTTGTTGCAAATGGCAGAATTCCCTTCTTCTTAAGGCTGAACAATATTTCCTGTATGTGGGGACACCTGGATGACTCAGTCGGTTAAGTGTCTGCCTTCGGCTCAGGTGGTGATCCCAAGGTCCTGGGATCGATCCCCGCATCGGGCTTTCTCAGCAGGGAGCCTGCTTCTCCCTGTGTGCTGCTCCGCCTGCTTGTGCTTTCTCTCTGACAAATGAAAATCTTTAAAAAAAAAAATTCCTTGTATGTATATATGCCACATTTTCTTTATCTGTTCATTTGTCAGTGGACACTTAATGTTGTCTCCCTATCTTGGCTATTTATAATGCTGCAAGGAATAAAGGAGTACAGGTATATTTTAGGGGCACCTGGGTGTCTCAGTCATTAAATGTCTGCCTTCGGCTTAGGTCATGATCCCGGGGTCCCGGGATCGAGCCCCGCATCGGGCTCTCTGCTCCTCGGGAAGCCTGCTTCTCCCTCTCCCACTCCCCCTGCTTGTGTTCTCTCTCTCTCCCTGTGTCTCTGTCAAATAAATAAATAAAATCTTAAAAAAAAAAAATCCTGATTTTAATCCTCTGGGTAAATTCCCAGAAGTGGGAGTCTTAAAATAGTCAAACTCCTAGAAATGGAGAGTAGAATGGTGGTTAGGGATAGAGAGAAATGGGGAAATGTTTATGAGGGGGTGCAAAGTTTCAGTTAATGCAAGACCAGTAAGTTCTGGAGATGTAATGTATAGCATGGTGACTTTAGGTAACAATACTGTACTTACATACCTGAAATTTGCTAAGAGGGTAGAATCCTAATTATTCTTACCCCCCCACACACACACACACGGTGACAATGTGTAGTGATGGATTATGTTAATCAGCTCAACTGTCATGATTATTTCAGTGTGTATATGTATATCAAATCATCAACTTGTACATCTTAGATATATACAATTAAAGAAAAAAGGTGGGCATAAATAAATGTTACCTTTTTAAAAAATGTATTGAAATGTCCATTTGAAGAAATTTGTTAATTTTTCCATCATCATTGTCTTATGAGATGATTTTGATGACTGTTTTTCTGGAATGTCAGTATTCGTGATTTCTCTTAACATTTATGATAAATGATGCCTTCATTACTAAACAGTATTCATTAGAATCAATGCAAAAGCAAACCTGTGTTTGAATTGATATTGAGTAGATGCTCAACTATTTGGATTTTGTCCCTTTTTTTGTTTTGAAAGTCTGTATGACACTGGGTTAATAAGACCTAATGTCAATGTGTGCAGCAGTGTTTTTGCGTTAATTACCCATTAACCTCTTTGCATCTATACAGCAGACTTCTGTATGGGGAGGGGGCGAGTGGTTGGGCTATATGTTTAAGGGCAGAAATACCAAAAAACCTTGTGTTTTTGTGAAATTGTTGACAGAAGAATCCCAGAGGGTTTGGGTTTTTTGTTTTAAGCCTGTTCTTCCCAGTGAACTGTAGTATATAAAGTGATTTAAGTTTTAATATTTGTAGAGAAAAACACTAATGCTTTATAGACAAATGGCATATACTCAAATATTTATAGCTGTTTAATGGCATTTTATAGATATTTGGGTTTTGTCTTTTTTTATTTTTTAAGGGAATAGTGGGGTAGATGTGAGTTCATTGTGGCATTCAGCTTATATTTGCTTGGCTTTTTCATAGTTGGTGACACCCTAATTCCTAGCATGATAAATAGTAACCCTTTGTGCTTGACTTTGTTTAACTTACTTGAATTGTTTTCAAAAATTACTTTTTTTTTTTTTAATTTTAAAAATCAGCTAAAGCTTGTGTATGATCAAGTTTTTGTTTTGTTTGTTTGTGTTTGTTTCCTTAGGGAAAAAAGTCCTATAAAATGGCTATTAAATTTTTAGCCAGTGACAATGAGATTTTCTCAGTATTACTTTGAATTCTGTAACTTTTAATTCTTAGAATATGTGGTTTTGTTGTTCTGTAGTGTCCTACTAAAATATTCATTTTTTTTACAGTGTATTGCAAGTTCCACTGCATTACATGCAAATATGATTCACTCATACCTAGCTGTTTGTGGATTCAAACTCATAAATGAAACATTTTTAAATTAAGCTAATAGTATACTGACGTCTTTCTGTGTTTTCTGATATTTACAGATTCGAGTGGTGAATGCATTTCGTAGTTCTTTATATGAAGGGTTAGAAAAACCGGAATCAAGAAGTTCGATTCACAACTTTATGACACATCCTGAGTTTAGGATAGAAGATTCAGAGCCTCATATCCCCCTTATTGATGATACTGATGCTGAAGATGATGCTCCTACAAAACGTAACTCCAGTCCTCCACCCTCTCCCAACAAAAATAACAATGCTGTTGACAGCGGGATTCACCTTACCATAGAAATGAACAAGTCTGCTACCTCTTCATCCCCAGGAAGCCCACTACATAGTTTGGAAACATCACTCTGATTGTAAGCTGAATGTTAACACACTAGCTGCATTGTAAAGAAACAAATTGAAACTGGGTCTTTTCACATATTGTGATGGACAAGATCGTATTCTTGTCTTTGGACTTCAACAGAAGACACACTTGTACGAATGTAGATTTATTTTTTTAAAAAAAAAAAAAGCAAAGCTTTCTGCCAGACTGAGGGTGCTTTTTGGGGGGTGGGAGAAATGAACTGACAGATAAACAGTAACTCAGCATATGCTGACCTGTGGATCATCTGTAGTACCTAAGAATGGTCCTGAACAGTGTATTAGCAGAGCTTTAGTTTATCTCAATCCTTGGTGGGAGAGGGGGAGGAGTACAGCTGGGCAAGCAAGCAAAGAGCCCTGGATCATTGAATTGATACTTTAATTTCTGCTGTTGGCTGTTAATAATTTGGATTATTTATGTTTATAAATGATACAGATCTGTTTACAAGGTTTGTAGATACTTTTTTTGTTCCTGTTCATAGATGGGAAGCTTCCTTATAACTGATGCAGAGAAAAATTAGTCCTTCAAATACTGCTGTATTTTCAGGAAAACAAAAAGGGGTGTTTCTATTGAAACTGTACTAAATTTTTGCCTACAATTTACCTTGTTAAATATTGTAGATAAATTGCTAATACTAATAGCCAAATAGATAACACTAATGCTTTGTTTAAAAAAAACCAAAAAAACAAAACAAAACAAAACAAAAAAACATGAGCAGTGGTGTTTAATGAAGTTATGGCATCTGTCCTAATTAGTTTCTTAAATACATTTACTACTTAATGGTTTTGAAACAACTGTTTAATTTTTAAAATTTTTGAAAACTTGCTAATAACCTTTGTTCAGAATTTAGTAGACTGTTTAATGTGGGACATCAACTACATAATGAAGGATGCTTGAAATGCTTTTGTTATTTCAGGCAAATCAAATTAAATCAAACTATCAAACTACAAGAGAACCTTAGTCTTTTTTGTTTTTGTCTAAACATGTTAGCTCAGTGATGTCTTGGTGAACTGTGAGTGAACTGTATTGATTTTTCTAATAAATCCTTAGAAACCTTCATACAGCATGAGGGCTGTTGGCATTTTGAAAAAGGTTAACAGGTAGAAGCATACATGTTTTCCTTTTGTTTTTCAGACTTGTTTGTAAACATAAATATGCCCTTTTATTAAATAAATACACAGCAATGTTTTTTTAAAAAAAGAAATTTCAGCTTCTTTACTTAATTCTGCATATATAGTGCATCAGTCTGTTCTCTTTAACCACAATTGGAATAAATTTCAAGATGGTAACAGCCCCATGAAATACCGCTTTAATTCCCCCGGTGGTAAATATCTAATAGAATCACATTAAGAAAATCATTGCAATTTCACCATTTGACATATTCTCCATAGAATTTGGATTGCCTAAAATAGTCTCACAGTCTAAAAAAAACAGTAATAATGATCACCATTATCTTTGATACATTTATTTTATTTGTAAGTGGCCAAATAAATTAGGTAAAGTGAGATTATATGAAAAGGTGGAAACGGTCCTAAAATATGTATAATTAAATACAATAATTAACCATATGCTTTCGGAATGCCCATCTCTAAGACAATTGGGTTATTTAAGTCTTTGTTTCTTTTATCGAACTTCTCCCCTTTTTTGCCTCTGTCTTTACCTTTTAGGAACTGGCATTGTGTTAGGGCCCAGATTTCACCAGGTATACGATCCTCAGGCTGACATAAAGTTTACGAGGACTATGACATCTGAGCATGCTGACCTAGCAAAGAAATGTTTAGTTGATGGTGCTTGATACTTTCGGTGGGTGGGGGAAAATCTTTTTCTCTCCATCAATCCTTTGCAGTAATCCTCTGCAAGTCTTTAGAAACACATTGGCTCTGTCAGCATTTGTAGTTGTACATTTATTCATCAGGTATTTATAGGGAATCATACTGTAAAAAGAGGTAGCATGATATGCTGGAAAGCATACGAGGCTAGGAGTCACGACCTGGTTTCTAGTCTTGGTTTTGCCATTAACGTGCTGCATGACCTTGGGAAAATCATTTACCCTAAATGAGGGTGGTGGACTAGACTATCTTGAAGAACCCTTTCAACTCTTAAAAATTGACCCTAGCAACTGGAGAAGCCTACAAGGCATAGGGAATAGAGAAAAGGGAAATGTTTTCAGTTTTCTTTTTTATTTTGGTTATGCTTAAATATGAATGTAATTTCCAAAAGATTTAGATGTGCATGTGCTTTGGAGGATTTGTATTGAGCTTTTACAGTATTCATTTTTCAACTCAAGGCAATGGCTTTTTACACCAACTCTAATCCATAAACGGGTCTTAATGACATCCATGAAGTAGTAGCAAGACATGCTTAGTGTGTATTTCTCTCTTTGAGACACTGTAATTTCTACCAGAAATTTCCAGAGCATTATGTAAGTAGAAAAAAATGCAAGCAAGCTGTTAAAAGATCTTGGATCCCATTATATAGTATGTATAGCTGAAATCAGCATCTGTAATTCAATCATTTTTTCTCTTTTATCCTCTAACCAAAAAATTGTTTAATTTTGCATCCCAAATGTTTTTAATCTTTGTATATTTTTTAAAAATCCTTTTCTCCTCATCATTGCCTTTTTTGTGGTTGTAAATAGACTTATTGCACTTTGAAGATGAGTTACTCCTTGTCATCTTACAAATATGTGATATGGTAATTTTCATAACAGATGTCAGTTTTGAACCAAGAAATGGTGATTTGTTTATAAGAAAAAAAAAACTGGCTTCATTTCTGTGAAATTGCTCTTTGAAAATTTCTTTTTACACGTGTAAGCCAACTGAGATACCGTGATGGTGTTGATTTCTTTCAATGATGCTTACCATCTATTTTAGCCACTGAGCCTTTTATTATTTGTCTATTTGTAAAGTTTATTTGTCTTAACTCATTTAATAAATATACTGTTTATCTGTTTCTGAATGGGGACTGAACTTTTTGAATATTGAAATTGATCAGAGCATCATATTTTGGAATTACCTTTTTCTACTTGAAATTTTAAAAATCTGGTTGATGAAAATTCTATAATGTACTTGAAATGTTATGGTTGTGTTACAGTGAATCGGTGTTCTAATATGCATGATCTTGCCCCTAGACCAAAAGTGGGTATATTGTCCTCACTCTCTTACCCATAGTCTTCGATCTGTACAGCAACTCTGGATCATTTCTGCAGTCTTATGAGCATGTAATCTTTCGGTCTTAGAAAAGATTAGTTTTTCACAATAACTGTTAGAACTTCTTTTTCATTAAATGATCCAAACTTGTCAATAGCAATTATCTGAACTCTGTGGTAACAAAATTAATCAAATTACCCTTAGTTGGTTTTTATAATAAATTATTAACATAAATTAGCAACTTTGTTGAAATACTGACTGAACTTTAAGTGATTATGAACACCATATTTTTCCATTTAGTAAAAATTATTAGTAAATTATTGAGTCTATGTAAGTACCACATTTATGACATGAGAGATGTTTTCCATTTTATCAAGTTAGATTTTATATATATGTATTATGTATTAGGATTAAATTTTGAATGAAGTTCCCTTTGTAAAATTAACTGAATAAGAAAGGAGAGTTTCTGTAAGTCTTCGCTCATTGCCATTTTTCCTTCCCCATGGTTCAGAGAACTGCCCTATCACACACAGCTGCTGCTTTCTTCTAACCTCTACCACTGTCCAGACTCTGTTGCCCAAATCCCATATCAACCTTTATATTTTCAAAAGATGATGTTGCGCTCATAGACCAAAAAAAGAGATACTTTATTAGCATAATTAATACCACCTACCTAAAAATAATCTTTGCAACATTCTTGAAAAATAATCTTTCTTTTAAAGAATAAGCATTATAATAATACCATAAAGAGTGTTTTCGTGCAGGAAGGGAAGTTGTGACCGTATTCCTGTATTTCTCTCATCAGTACATGTCAAAAATGTCAAAAAGGAAATTGTCTCTATCCTTACAATGTAATTTCCTTTTCAACAGACTGATAATTTTGTCCCTTAGACTCTCAGTTGGGAGTTTACTGTCGTGCTTTTTGTCTTAACTACTTTAACATTTTCCCTTTTTGTTAGAAAAACACTTCAGCCTACAGATGTTACACTAAATGTAGGCATATTTCATCTGTATTCTCTGAATTCAAAGTATCACTATTGAGCTGTGTAATATTAATAGTTCCCAACTGGAAATTTAAGAAATGTGCGTATGTGCTTATACAGTGTCTGTCTGTGGCACAGCTTTCTTAACCACTATATCCTAGGAAAACTGGTTCCAGAATCAGTAACCTAAGTCCGGGTATGGGTTCCCTGCAGGAAGACCCTGAGATTCTCGTAATTTAAGTCAGAGTTACAAGGACCGCGTAATTTCCAAATTGCTTTTCAGATCATTAGGTGTAAGCACTGATACTTTCCTTAGGCATTAAGAGGAGCGTCATCACACACAAATTAATAATTACAAAGTACTTGATACAGGCTAAGCACTTTGTGTAGATGATGTGAATAGCCTCCTGCACAACTGCTGCCATTTTACATACAGGGAAACAGGCATGAGGCGTTTACGCAGCTTTGCTCTGGGTCACATTGGCAAGCCGGGGATCCACACTCAACGGCACGCCACCTCCAGAGCCCAGGCCGGTAGCTACTGCTCTTTTCTGCAGTCCGAGCACCTCGCCATCCCGAGTCAGGGCCCAATACCTAAAAATCTGTGCTTAACTTTTAAGCCTCCTTTGTTGTACTTTTCTGATGTCAGATGCTTCACAGAGAATCTGAAGAATCTTCGTGAGCTTCCTGGAGGATAGCTCAAGACCAGAGACTGAGGCAGAGGGTCCCTGACTAAGTTGTGTAACCCATGCTTTCCTTAGACCCCCTGTAACTGAAGAGTCACAGTTAAACTCAGTAGAAGGGTGTTCTTACTGGCATACTTTGATTAGGGAATTTTGTGGTTCATTACTTTTAAGATCTATTTATTCTAAGTTCCATAGATAACCTATTAATTTAACAGGTCATTGCTTTATTTCCTAAATAATTCGGAATGAAAATTATCACATTGAGGATATAATCTGTATTTTTCTTGAAATTTGTGAAAGAATAGGATCTACCTAGTTTTGCGTTTTTTGGAAAAATCATTTTGTCCTTTTTAAATGTGCAATCTTTAAAATAAAAATTGCAGCCAATATTTCACTACTGTTTTAGTACCATTTTACACTGATGTTGTTTATGGCTTATGAATAGTCAACTGGCCTCCCTTATAGCCTTAAAAATGAGATACTTGCTGACTTACATAATCTTTAAGGTAACATTTATCTTAGTGAATGAAGAAAAAGTATATTAAAGCAATCTTTTTCTGTAAGGCTACTTTTGAGATCATAAATATTTAGTCTAAGTCATACCTTCACGAATAGCTTGAGAATGAGTATTAAAAAAGTAAGAATGGGACCTTAGGGAGACCTGTGGTATCTGAGGTTAGCAATTCAAATAAGGATGCTTTTAATTTATCTAGTATTCTAAATCTTTTAACTATAAGCCTGCTCTCATTTAGCTTCAGACCCTCTGAGGAGGATAAGTGTGTACTATCTAAAATTGTTAATCTTCCACTTTCTCGCTGCTAGAGACTTAGACTGGTAGTACTCAACATCTGAAGTGTGATGGGGACGGGGGGGGGCGGGTGCAGTAGCAGGTGCAACCACACCACATTTCTGGAGTCTGGGACTCCTACGAATGCTACCCTAGTGTCTGTCCCCCTTTTTCCTGTCCTCAAAATTACCGAACTGCCAACTGCTTTCATGCTTTTTGTCTCTCCATCTCCTGTATCAACAAATACTTGGTACCTGGCCTGGGGAATTCATACTGTTCTGGACTCGGGAGAACCAAGCAAGGTCCTTCCCATCAGGGACTTTATGTTCTAGTAAGATAGAGACCTAGTTCACCTGGTAGGGGACGATGCTATCTTACATAGTGTGGTCAGGGAGGTTCTCTTAGACAAGGTGACATTTTGGCAGAGGCCAGAAAGAAGTGAAGGAGCCAGCTGCTTGGTTGTCTGGAAGAGCCTTCCAGAGAGAGGTTCCCGTAAATAATGCTTAGCAAGTTTGAGGGACACAAGGAGGGCCATTGTAGCTGGAGAATTAGTGAACCAGCGGGAGAGTAGTAGGAGACAAGCTTAGAGTCCTAATGGGAGACTTTGCCTAACTCTGGCTTCTATGCTGAGTGAAATGGGAGGCCAGTGGAGGATTTTGAACAGAGCAGCAACATAATCTGACCTCTGAAAGGATCATTGGCTGCTCTGGAAAGACAGGGAAATTGGAAGTTAGGAAACCAGTGAGGAGGCTAACCCTTTCAGACTCATTTCATTACAATTTTTTCTCTTGCTTTTTTGATAGCCCCTTTCTAAAGAGCCTTTGGACCCCTTTATCTGTTTCAACTTTGTGCTCGTCCCACTCTTTGAGATTACACAAGACTGACATCATTTTTACAGTCAACCCTGAAGAGCCTACATACTCTCATTGGCTTCAGGCTCTATGCAGTTTCCCACATGGATCACAATAGCCTCTGTTTTTGCTCTGTGTTACTCAGCAACATGGTCACAAGTAGAAGATGCCATTTCTCTGCTATTTGGTCTCTAGGATTATAGTTGGCACTCTAAATTTTCCTTACTTTTAAAAGCTCTTTACACCTCCTGAGTTACTCTTTATTGCTAATCAGCATGATTGCTAGTCTCGTGATTTCCTCCGTCATCTTCCAGTCTTTGAGCTACTACCCTTCACTGATTCCATCCTAACCAGGGCACGCGACCTGGCTCCCTCATTCCTGCTCTGTCACTGACGGCTTTGCCTCCTCGACGTTTCACTACCTTGGTACCTAAATCGGAATCACCTTTAACTTCGTATCAGTCCTCAGTGTCAAGAGTATGCTCACAAACTTGCTGGGGACCAAAATCCATACTCATTTCCTGGCTTTCCTCACTGATGTCCAAACCGAACCTTTAATTTGTCTCTCATTCTCTTCAGGGTCCTTCTTCATTGCATTTATTCTAAACCTTTGCATTTTTCTCAGAACTAGGATTCAAGAGATGGTTTGTCTGACTTTATAAACACACCTTTTCCATTCTACCTCACAATCAGTCCTGTGTTATTTTCACATATTTGATAGGAGACACCTGCCTCTCTTTGTGCTTTTGTTACTGGTTTTGGGTCCCAAAGAACAAGAGTTTACGACCATCTATATTCAACTATTGCCTTAGCCCCTATTTGACTGATAATTTTATCATCTAGTTTATTCTCAACCTTTCTCAGCTTAATGTTGCCCAAGACAGTGATTTGCTTTCCTTCTACCACTTTATGGAAACTACTGTTTCACAGTACTGAAAGACATAAACAGGACGGTCTGCCAACCACCCTTTGCCTTACTTTGCACTTTATACTACCTATTAATATATAACTTAATATACATTTAATCAAGTCATTCAACCAATTAGGGATCACTAATTAAATGTTCTTCACCTGGGGTGCCTGACTGGCTCATTTGGTAGAGTGACTCTTGACCTCAGGGTCGTGAGTTCAAGCCCCACAGTGGGCATGAAGTCTGCTTTAAAAAAAAAGTTCTTCACTCTATACACAAATAGTCATCAGATCCAGAAATAGATGTCTTGTTGAAGTGCTGCCTACTACCTTTCCTATCTTGCTATACATAGTTCTTCCTTGGTTTCAGGTGCTCTTTCCATAGTTTTTTTTCCCCCTTTTTCACTCTTAACTCTCCTAGTCTAGTCCCTCTTTACCTCAGACCCATAGCATACACTTCGGTTTCTCAGTGGTTCTCTCTACATCCCTACCTTCTGCCTCTCCCATTGCCAATCTATCCAACACATAATCCACACCTTCCTAAATCACCACTTGCCCACATCCCTCCTCTCCTCTAAAAATAGATGAGTAAATAATAAACTTTTGAATGGCTCTTTATTTGCTTCTTAGCAACTTTTTGGCCTCACCTAGTTGTCACCTGCCCCCCTCTCTCCTCTGTTGTGAGCATATTCTCTGTTCTTCTCTCTCCCGTAAAGTCCTCCTTGAAGCTCGCCTTATTCCTGGCCCCTTTTGCACTTTCTACCTCTTCACAGTGCATGCGGCATGCAACCTCCCTCAACTCAACTGACACGGAAGGGAGAAATGGTGACGCAGGCTATTTTCAGAGGAAAATCGACTCTCCAGGACCGAGTGCTGAGGCTCAAACAGTGGGTCTCTCTTTAGGTACAGGCAGTATTATGTCCAAAAGTATTTGCCTGTGAGCAGACCTGGGTTCTGGTCCCAACTCTGCCTTGTACCAGTTTTAATACTTTGAAATTGCACTTTCTTCAACGGGATTGTATTAAAATTCCTGCCTAGCTTTGGATGTTCAGGTAAACTTGGAAACGTAAAAGCACTTTTAACAATCATAAAGGGCAATGCAAAATGGTACTATTCACTCAAAAGCAACAGAAACAAACCTGGAAGACCTGTTCCTGCCTCCCCCAGTAAACTGGTTTAAGTAGACAATTTCCAAGTCAAAAGGACCCTTAAGCCCCCCCCCCAGCTGATTTGTAAACACCCAAGGCACTATTAAGATTACCCTGGAGATTCATCTCCTTAGAAATAAGTGTTTGCTTCTGTTTCCTTTTTTTTTCCCTTTTAAAGAGAAGCCGCTTGCTTGCCTCTTGCACATCTGAGAAGTGGGTACCAGATGAGTGAGCTAGTGACCCAGTCACTCAGGTTTTTTAAACTATGTGATCATTCAGCTGAGCACCACTAGATGCTCCGAAGGTGTAGGACTATTATCTAGTTTTAATTGCTCTTTTGTTCCTGGTCATATCTGTATCCCTAGACTGGACCATGGGAGAAATGCTTATTTCCCAAACGGCTGCACTTGGGAGTCAGCTGAGGAGCTTTAAAACACAATGGGCACCAGACGCCACCCCCAGGCAGTGTGGACAAGAATGTGGCCTGGCCATAGGGATTTTTTTTTTAACTTCCCAGATGATTCTAATACGCAGCCCAAGTTTGGGAACTACTGGTTAAGCAGAGGGAAGCACTGAGAACTTCGATGCTAAAATGCAAGTAGTTAATGAAAAACATAATTTTGTAAATTGGCCCATTAAGATGATGTTCAGTACCAGAGTCTGTTTACTTGGACTTAAAAAAATCAGGTTGTTTCTAATACTTTGAAAATCAACGTTAAGAAGAGAGTGTATAGATTATATTCAATTTAGCTATTTAAATTTACTTTGATTAAAATAACCTGAAATGTATTTTTTTTGGAAATGTGCTTACTAATAAGCTAAAACCTCTTTATCTCATTATTTGAAAAACAAATTATAAACGATTCTAAAATAAGCTAGTTGGTTTTGTGAAAGCAAAATGAAAGGATTTCAAATATTAGGTCATATATTTGTAGTCTCAAAATCAAGCAATATGTCATTTTAAAATGTATTTCTAGCACATTATGCTTTTTTTTACATAGTTGAAAGTAAACAGCATGTATCACTTGACAGGCAAATGTCATTTATGATGAATATTAAATTATAGTACAATATTTAGGAGTATACCTTTTTAAGATCTTACATAAAATCACCTTATCTCTGGAAAAAATTACTAATTGATTTTTTTCTAAGAACAATCTCTAAATTAATGAAAAAAGTTGTCTCCAACCATCATTTAGTTAATCCCCAAAAGATCCCATAACATTAGCCAACTGGTGGTCTGTTCCTATGCTTGAATATTTCCAGCATTAGTTACAATGCACACACTAACATTTATTGAGCCCCTCTTCTGGGTCACTCACTCTCCTATTTACCTCAGGAAATCATTACAACTCTATTCCCCCTTTTATAAGAAAGAGGTTAAGAAACTTGTCAATGGCCACACAGCTACTTAGCATCATCTATCTGGGTTTTGCATCCAGAACTGCTCAACAATCAGGCACAAACCATTACCTCAGACCGTAAAGCCTCTTCAGCATGGTCCAGTCACTCCCAGTGTCAAGGAATTAGGATCGTGTCAACCCAGTTCTTCATGGGGCTTTTCAGATGCCTAAAGGCAGCTTGCATGTCCCTTACCCTCCAAACTCCTTCCCCAGCCTTGCCATGCTCAACCATCTCCAGTTTCCAGCACTGTTCTTCACAGTAGGGTGACTGTATGTACACCCCAGGTTACCAGGTTCGGTCTGTGTATGAGCCGGCCAGCCCAGTGTCGGTGGTGGTAAGAGCTCCCCCTTTCACTCAAAAGTGTTCTAGGTTGAATGATAAAAAATTACACATTTTCAAGTTGCCTCATCATCTTGGTCCTTTCCCTCCAATGTTTATATCCATCTGTGTCTGCAGCACGGCAGCTGTGACTTAGAAATTGCGTTATTTGGGTTTCTACTGCCATGACACGTGGAATATTGAGAAAGGACGGAGAGCCATCTTTTGTCATCAGTATAGATCACAGAGGGACTCCAACGTATATCCTGCCAACAAGAGAGCGTTCAAAGTCCAGTTCATAGATCTCAAGTCTCCTCAAGTTTCTAGCTGAGGAGCCCATTACTACACAGTGTGCAGTGCTTCAGACCAAGCTCTCTGGGGGAGCCTGCCTTCTTTCCACTCAGGAAGCTGAGAGTGTCATTTGGGACCTAACCACTGATGCAGGGGGCGATTGCTTAAATATCGTAAAAATTCACATAGCTGATCTGAATGCCTACATAAAGTCCAGAGAAGCTTTGTGGCTTAAAGAGGATAGATGATTGGTGATAGATAGATAGAGATAGATAGATAGATAGATAGATAGATAGATAGATAGATAGATAGATAGATAGATAGATGATAGAAAGATAGCTGATAGATATAGATATGCATAATATAAAACTTGCTTACCAGATACATTATGAATCAGAATCCCCTTTGAGGACAGCATCTAATAAAGTGACTGACATATAGGCTGTCAATTGATGATCCTAAAAATGAATGAAATCATATTATTAAAAAAAATATTTCCCCACATGATTTTAATAGCAATTCAAGTGTTTAACAATAGAGGCTTCGTGATGTGTATTATAAAATATCTTCATGATAGAATATTCAATCACTAAACATGTTTTTAAAAACAGTTTAAAAATCATATATACTTTATATAGCTCCTTTTTTTTCATTCAGCCTAATATTATAAATGTCTCCATGTCAATATTTTAGACTCAATTCTGTAAAAAAATAAGTTCTGTGAGTAGGACATGTTTTTGGTCTCTATGTGCCTTACTTCATTCTGTAAAATTGGGATAACAGTGTATCTACCTAACCCTCAGGGTTATTGTGGTAGTCAAGTAAGATGAAAAGTCAGAAAGTCCTGGGCTCAGAGCACCGTCTGTAAAAAAGAATTTGGTAAATACTCGGTGGGTTATGACAGTAAGTACTTTCATTAAAGTGGTATTGTTAGCAAATTATGCAATAAGGGCCGATCCCAGTACAATGAGGAAGGCAAAGTAGATCAGGCATTGTAAACTGGTAGTCTGTCGGCCCCAGTTGACCCATCGAAGTGTTTTGTTTGACCAATGGTAAAGGCCTACAGGGTATTTTGTTTTGTTTAATGTTTTTAATTGAAAACCTGCATTGGGTGCCTGGGTGGCTCAGTTGGTTAAGCGACTGCCTTCGGCTCAGGTCATGATCCCGGAGTCACAGGATCAAGTCCAGCATCGGGCTCCCTGCTCAGCAGGGAGTCTGCTTCTCCCTCTGCCCCTCCTCCCTCTCATGCTCTCTGTCTCTCATTCTCTCTCTCTTTCAAATAAATAAATAAAATCTTAAAAAAAAAAAGAAAGAAAAGAAAACCTGCATTGACCATTAGATTTCACTAAAAATACCCAAATTGTTGGCATCAGGCAACATTAGACCCTCAATCCCATATGATAATAGGTCGGTGCTTTACCCTCTCTAGTTTGCCACAGTCCCCACCAATCCCTATGGTCTCTACATCCCTGTGTATAGTATTGGTGACCATTTATTACTGTTTCTTTTATAGCAAAAGTAAGAAGAAAGTGAAATATTTTTATTGCTATGGAGTGTGAAATAATGAAAGCTTGATATCAGGATTCACTTGTAAGAAAAATTCTTCTCACTCTAGTCTTTTTCACTCCTGTATGTTACCTGCCTTGCTTCAGAGGCATCGGTGTGGAATCCGTAGCCTTCCTAAAATTCTAGAGCTGGAAGGAACCAGCACATTGGACCAGACAATCCTATCTTTTCTTCATTGCATAGATGAGTGAGTTAAGACCCCCAGGAGACTGTGACTTGCCCAAGGTTCTGGCTGAAAAGAAAGTTGGAGCTGAATCTAGCTCTAAAGTGTTATCTCTCTAATATTGGGCTTTTAAAAGTTTTATTTTTGTCTTAATTTTTAAATAATGGAAATGAGTGTAAATTACCTTTAGAGTAAACAAACCCTCAATACCTCTTCCCTCTACAAAACAGGTAACTTGTGGCTTTCTAAATGCAGCTTTTTAGCATATCCTGTTAACTTCAAGCAACTTTTTATCTTCATAAGCTTTAGTTTTGCTACAATGCTTGTAGCGAATTTAAAGAGGCCATTTGAAAGGTACTGTGTTTGGCATACTGGTTTTCCTTTTTTAAAGAGTGGAGAACTTGGACAGAGCTTGTCCCTTGAAGTCCACATAACCTTGAAACATGCATGTTGATCCGGAAAAGACTGCGTGGCTCTTGATTACCCATGGAACTTCAAGACCCCTGAATAATAGATCCACATATATGCATAAAATTTATTTTAACTATTAATTTCAAGCTTCTCCAAAACATTACTTAATACAAATAACAAATGGCTGAATTAAATCATTTTATTTTTATGCTCTTTTCTTCTCCTCTCCAGTTTCTGGAAAGGGAGACAGTGCAAAGGAATTGGAAAGCAGATGACATGGGTAATTCAGTTGGATCTATACTAAATAAATGAGGCATTATTAGTATGTATAAAAATATAAAGGTCTTTTTTGATTTATCATGTGACTAATTCAGTTAATTTGAAGGCAGAACAGAAGGATGGTGGCTAGTAGTGTTTGTAAGAAAACAGCACTTACACTTTTCCTTTTGGAACATTACCTTTTATCATTGGATTGGAAACAAACATTTATGGGAGATTTGGGATTCTGTTTGTTGTGAAACATTCCCAAATATAAATAGCTTTGGTTTTCATTTTAGATTATGAGAATAATCCACGCTCATTATTAAATAAGGGAAGTATGTAGTGACAAGGAAAACATTCTTAATCCCGTCACCCAGATTTAAAAAGAAAAACAGTCCCCACAGAGGAAGGTGTGAGGCATGGCCCATCAATCTCAGTGACCAGGCCGGCTGCGGGGACAGGAGCGGAAGATGTTGGCTCACAGGAGACTCCCCTGAGGAAGGAGGAAGGAAAAGTACAAAGAGCTGTGTGATTGAAGGCCCGGCAATGAAGCGATAAAGGGCATCCCTCAGGAGGACTGTAGAGTCAAACAGCGATGGCCCAAGCCACTCTTCTGTGCAACCTCCCAAAGTCGAGAGAAGGACATAAACAAAAAAGCCATGTCTCCAACAGTCAGAGAGCGGGAGGCGGAGGTAGGCTTATAGGGAAAGATCAAATGGTCCTTGTTGCCAGGCGCAAGTGTGGAAGACCGAGCTGAGCGACAGTGGGAGAACAGAGCAGGGCATAGTCGTGCTTACAGTAATAAGCAGGCTTGTCACACGAATCACTCCAAGTCCTGCTTTAAATTCTGGTCCAGAAGCCTCAACTGCGCATCTACCCTATGCATGGACTCTTCTAGGCAGATCGGGTACCAAGATGAAAAAGACACTATCCCCAGTCTCTGCAGCTAACACAGGAACAATTAGAATAATGCAGTAGGTGCAGCAGCCATGCCAAACAGGGTGTGATGGAGGATGGACTCCAACAAGAATGGGAAATCCAGGGTTAAAGAATGCTGAGCAGAGAAACCACTAGGACGGGAACTTGAGGGATGGACAGGGCTCTGCCAGAGAGGCCATCCAGAGAAGACAGCTGGGGGCAAAGGAGCAGGGGAGACAGACATTTTCTCCATATCTGCAAGCTCATCAGGTAAGCAATAGTTCTCAATTCACTACCCTTTAAGATTAATTAAATTATAGATGTTTAAAATACACTAAGACTCCCTAGAACAGGCTAATGGGAAAAGCTTACCTTGATTAACTAGATTCTTTGAGATGTGGGATCGTATTGCTTTTAAATATGTAAAGGCATTCAGATGAGAATAACTGTTGGATAATAGATTTTTTTTTAGAGACTGACAATGAAACATTGGCTTATAAATGTGTGCTTCTAATGTGTTCCGTTCTACTATTTAAACCTTTCCCCTTACAATCTTGATGATACTATAAATTTGCTAAACCCACCTTCCTTTTGCTACCATCTAAAACAAAATAAATCCTGGGTCTGAATAATAAATACTTACTGTACAATTTTGTGGAAAAATAAATAAATCTGGGGGGTTACAAAAAGGACATTCTACTCTTCAGTGAATAATCTACCTAGTAAATATTTTCTCTTGGTTTGATTTGGTGACAGAAAGGACAAGAAGCCTTAAAGATAAACATCGTCAGAGTTACTCCTCCACTGCCAACTGTAGAAATTCATGCTGAGATCTAATATAAATACAAAACACAAATTCTCTGTCTTATGCCAACAGAACTAGTTCCATGAAGTCTGAATTATCACTAGACTAAAACTGTTCCATGAGTTCTTTTATCCAGGCGTTTTAACTATACAATACATGTTACTGCCTACTCAGTTTTATGGAATGTGGAGGCAACATCTGATTTAATATTTTCTATTCAGGCTGTTTACTTTGTAGTCAAACATTCTTCAGAAACATTTTAGTTCTCCACCCGTCCCCCCCCACCATTTTCCATCTACGGCTGTCAGTTCCTATTTAGAAAGGTTAATGGGGACTTGGAGTCTCCCAGCCTCTGATACAGAAGCAGCTTTTTCTGGCCTTAATAGTTTTCTTTGAATTTGCTGCCAGGTCTGATTCCGCATGTAAATATTTGCCTGAATGGGTTAAAAAAAAAATTTTTTTTTTCGCAAGAGTGGGGGAAGGGAGGTTACCATAATGTAATTTATGATATGAGAAAACTAACTTTCATTTCTACCCCCTTCTTTTTGCTAATTTCTTCGTTGTCAAATTTGCAGATGTCTTCGTTACTGCTTTTCATTAAACTTCTAGCCTCCTTTGGAACTGCTGAATCAACCAGGAAATAATGCAGCACATTAACAGGAGCCCACACTGTTTTAATTAACTCCCCTTAATGTCACAGAGGAGGCTGGGTCAAGTGAGCCCTTCGCCGTGACCCTTAACTCTTGAAAAGTGAGCATCTTCTTATGAGAGCTGAGCAACTGGCGGTGGACTGCTGACATGTTCCTTTCTCACCTCTGTAAAAAGCAAAGCCTGCCTTGGAACGTTGTGGAAATAATCCAACACAGAAGAAATAGTCTGTGAGCCTAAAAACTTGCTGTGAATGTTGGCTTTTTGCTACAGCCTCCTGCTGGGAAGGAAGAAATTTTGTCTCTTTCCACCACCTCACTTCCTCTTTCCATCCAGAGGTCACCCGCCCAGTTGAGACAGAGGAAGGGAGCTGATGAGCCAGGCCCTGTGCTCGCTGGTCTGTGCCTGCACAGTCTGATAGGCATATAATGTGAGCCACTTGGTAAATTTAAATTTTCTAGTAGCTACGTCAAAAAAAAAAAGTAAAAAGAAGCAGATGAAATTAATTCTAATAATATGTTTTATCCCAACATATCCAAAATTTTATTTCAACATGAAGTCAATAGCAAATTTATTTTTTAAAATTTTTTAAAAGGTTTTACTTGTTTATTTGACAGAGAGACAGCGAGAGCAGGAACACAAGCAGGGGGAGTGGGAGAGGGAGAAGCAGGCTTCCCACTGAGCAGAGAGCCTGATGCGGGGCTGGATCCCAGGACCCTGGGATCATGACCTGAGCCGAAGGCAGAAGTGAACGACTGAGCCACCCAGGCGCCCCAATAGCAAATTTATTAACAAGATATTTTACTTTTTTAAACTAAGTCTTCAAAATTTGTTGTTTATTTTACACTTGGAGCCTATCTCAATTCAGACATTAACTTTGCACTGGAGATAGATGTTCAGTTAACTACATTCCATAAAGTTAACAGCTGAAAAGATAGATTTACAAGCTGTTCCAAGTATACTAGAAATTGTTTCCCGATAACTAACCAAGTATCAGTGTTCAAAAGCTAATTGAAATTAAATAAAAGTATTCCTTCCACTCCTTAGGTGCGCTAGCCCGCATTTCAAGGGCTCAGTAGCCCCATGTGCCTGGTGACTACCATATCGACAGCACCGAAGTATGACCTTGCTAAAGTGGGGTCCCCAAAAGGACAGCAGCAGCAGCACCTGAGATTTTATTAGAAATGCAGCATCTCAGGCCTCAACCCAGACCTACCAAATCAGAATCTACATTTTAACAAGATCCCAGGTAATTTGTATGCGCAATATAGTTTGGAAAGCACTGATCTATTTAACATGGCCAAGAAATTTGGTATTCTTGCATCCGTTTTACAGATGGATATACTGAAGCTCAGAGAGCTTATAGAATGTGCCTAAGATCACAAGACTAATAAGTGCAAGAGCTGAAATTCAAACTCAAACCTTGCCCACTTTTAAGCCCACGCTCTTTCTAGTATTTATCACCCAGAGCATAGATCATGTACTTGCAGTGGTATGGAAGTTAATTTTAAATGGTGCCCAGAGAGCATAAAAAAAAAAATACAAAGTTTAAAGATTTGTCCCTTTTCTACCCTCTTTTAATTTTTCTAATAAGGTCAAGGATGAAGTTTCTGATTAGTGCCATCGTGTGTTCAATACACAAAACTTGATGAAGTGAACCACAACCTCAGAACGTCCAGCAAAGTATCTAGCTAGATCTTCGTAGCTTTGTGTCATTTCATTGTATTTATTCTTACTTTTACCTTGTCTTTATGGCAAATGATGCTGACTTTCCATTTACAGGAGTAATACATAAAGTAGATGTATTTCAGTAAAAGAAAGTGGTTATAAATGCAGATGGCACACAGATACAGCCCCATGGGGAAGGAGGCAAAGGAATGACGGAGGTGTGGGGACCGCTTCTGATGCAGGTGCCTCCCCAGGAGGCAGGGCCACCAGCAGCTCCAGCCCCAGAGACGACCAGGAACCACCAAGAATCTCGTGTACTTTTGTATAAAGCACTTTAACAATCGTTAGACCTTTTTATTTACGTGTGTCGTCGATGTGAATTGTACTTGTTTATTTGATTGGTTGCCCAGCATTTCCTACTTCCCAGCACAGAAAACAAAATGTCTTCTTTTGAGCTCCTCAGTTTGACGGCGAGGCTGTGGGCCTAAGGGCAGCCACCGGATGCTTCTGCGCCTGGGTGAATGGAGAGCAAGTGCCACGAGGAAGCCGGGGCAGCTAAGGGCTCATTATCATTTCCCTGGCAGGATTCAGCAGGGGCAGCAGGGAGGCCTGACCGGGCTCGGACGTGGCTCAGAGGCTGAGGCTCCTCTTGGTAACTCCCTTTCTAAGTGCAGGTCTCCTGGGGTGATCCGTGGGTTACACGCCATCATTCCAAGACTGCCTCTTCCCTTTGTGGTGACCAGAGTTGGTTTCTGATTTTTGCAAATAAGAACCCTGACTGTGACAATGGGATTATCTGATTATCCATAGAGCCCACCAAACTACCAAGTCCCGCCAGAGTAGAGTCTGTGTCCTCTTGTTCACATGGCACAATCCCGGAGGCCTGTCCCATTGTTTCCAGCAAGGTCGGTGCTCAAAAGTTATTTGATGAGTGAATGAGTGTTAGGCAGAAAGGAGATGCCAATAAACAATGTCGAAACATCACTTTCTCAAAACAAGCTAAACATATTCTAATTTTAATTCTGACTTAAGATAATCTATGAAAAATTGAACTTTGGAGACAAATGAATAATAATATCTAAATTAAAGAACCCTTTAATTCACCAACTGATTCACCTAAGATTCTTTCCCTTATTTTTCTCATGTTAAGTTTTGCTTTCTAACTATAAACTATTAGAGGAACTCCAACAGAAGAGAACATAAAGGGAAAAGTTTTTGTGTAGTGAATATATAATGCTTTCAAAATTCAAGGAAATAAATTATCGAAAAATAACATATTCAGAGCCATTGGCAAGAAGACATGGTTCAACTATGAAGATTACACATATCTGAAATGGAAACGTCAGTCACAGAATTTTCAGAAATTGGTATGTGGTTTGCTGAATCGCAAAGCCATGTTAAGCAGTTTACCAACATTATTATGCTTCACAACAACTGGAATTACGTACTTCTGTGGCCCTTTGCCAGGTGAGGAAACTGAGACACAGCAGAGAAACTGAGCAATTTGCCTAATTTGCCTAAAGTTGAAGAGCTAACTAAGAATCACAGAGTTAAAGAGCTAGGATTTAAATGCCAGCCTGACTCCAAAGCTTAAGATTTTAAGCACATGCTAACCTTGTTGCCTATAGATTTGTGGCATGTATTGGTGATAAAACTTTGACTTCATTTTTGATGTTTGACAACTTCCAGGTCCCCACCCCTCCTGCTTCTTTTTGCCTCACATCTGGGCAAGTCTTATGTGGAAGTCTGCCCCTCTCCTCTCTTGGTGCCAGTGGAGAAGCTCCCCTCACTCCAACCCGACCTCCTATGTCCTCACCAGACACACACACACACACACACACACACACACACACACACACACGAAAGCCACTCCCTCCTTGCTTCTCTCCAGCCAGTTTCAGCCCAGCTTGGGTGGCTGCCCTGATTCCCCCTAGGAAGCCTGAAGTGTGTGAGTAATAAATCTCCTCATATTTTGGTGTTCGTGTGGCATCATCTCATCCAAACAAATTTTGGGGCAGGTGGTGTTGATCCCACCCTTCATGGGACAACAACAGTCCAGTATTAAATGTCAGCACTGAGCCTTAGGGTGTGAAGCCAGCAGGCTTCATGAAAGGCTGTTCTAAAAAAAAAGACTATCTATAAAACTCCTTGTTGCACTTACTGCCTGCACAGAGAAATTCATTTATTTCCTTGTCTAATTTTTGTGAATATTATTGCCAAGGGAGGTAGTTACGTCTTCCTTCCCACTTCAAGCTTTTCCCTAGGAATTTTTCCAGCTCAATGAAGTAGGAATTAGTTATTGATTACTATATTTATTATGCTGAAGTTTACTAGTGGGCAGGGTCACTGGAGTGTAAAAGTTAGCCCTCGGGCATAACACGCTTGCGCTTTTCGTCCACTAAAACATTCAGTGCAATGATCCTACAAAGTTTGCCTTGTCTTTTACCCCTTTGATGTGTCCTCACTGTCCTCCCTGCTCAGCTTGAATTCCGTGGCTGGTCATCATAATCACTCCCTTGCTTACATCTTCATCTCCATTACCATCTCTCATTTCATCATACCCTGGTTACATCCACCTCTCTGCCTACTCACACCTGCCCTTGAAGGGGGTTGGAGAACCATAAAACAGGTGGTACTGACGATAGCACAGTTTGCTGAATGTAAGACAGCAACCCTCAAATGGTCCCATGGTGCTGCCAGGAATTCATACTGTATGTCCCTAATCCATTCACCCTCCCATGCTGTAAGGTGCTTATTCTATTATTCTTTTCCTTTTTCTCAGACCTCTAACACACCCTCCCACACTTTCACTCTTGGCTGATGACTTTGCTTCCTGCTTTACTGGAAACACTGAATCAATTGGAAGAGAATTTCAACTGACCCCCAACCCTGCGTTGACTTACCAGCATCTGCACCCACACACTGTGCCTTTCTGCCTGGAATCAGAGGACTGATATGTGCTCCTATAAAAACCCCTGTGCCCCAGATCCCTGTCCCCCTCACCTACACAAGGACATGACTGCAGCAATTTGCCATTTCTTTCCTAAATCATCAGTCTTTTACTTTTTACTGGCTTATTCCCATGGGCATGTAAATCTTCTCTTGCATTCATTTCCCTTAAAAGTTACCACAAAATTCTTTTTACTCCTTTTTGCACTAAAAATCCTCAAAGAGATATCTATACCATCTCTAAACTTTCTCCTCACATTCTCTCTTAAAACCACTACACTCAGCTCTATGATTCCATCTAAACTGCTCTTGTCGTGAAAAACCAATGACCTCCATATCGTTTAATCCAATGGTCAGATTATGGATCCTTATTTTTCTGAACTGAGTGACATCATTTGACAGTTGATGACTCTTTCCTCCGTGGCACACTTTTTTTCATTTCCTTCCCAGACACAATGTACCCTTCCCTTTTATTAGTTACTCCCTCTCTGTCTCTTTTAATGGTTCCTTCTTAATGTGGGAGTACCCCATGGATCAGTCCTTGATTCTCTCCTCTCTCTTTATTCACTTTCTTGGTGATGTCATTATGACCTGAAATATAAATCTACATGCAATCACATCCAAATGTATATTTCCAGCCCAGACTCCTTTACTGAACTCCAGATGTGTGTACCCAAAGATTTTTTGACATCTCTACTTAGATGTCTAATAGACATCTGGAAATCAGCATTTCCAAAAATAAGCTCCTGATCTTTCCCCCATCCATAGTCATCTCAATTGACAACAACTTTATCCTTGCAGTTTAACAGGCCAAACTTTGAAGTCATCATTGGTTTTTCTCTTTCTCTGACACTCCGTCTTCATTCCAGCAGGAAATTTTGTTAGCTCTAGCTTCGGAACGTGTTCAGAATCCAACCACTCTGTACCACCGCACAGCCACCACCCCGGTCCAAACCATCACCTTTTTGTAGCCGGTGACTGCAATAGCATCCTGACTGGTTTACTTCCTTCTACCTTTGTCCTCTGAAGTCAATTCTCAACAGGGTAGTCCTATTAAGGGTGATTGTTTTAAATATAAGATCCCGCCATCACTCCACACTCAGCAGTGGCTGCTCATTCAAAGCCTCACCACATCCTCCAGGTTCTTTATAATCAATCCCACCTATCCTCCCTTTACCTCACCATCCTCCTCTATGACTCTCCAAGCCACTCCTCCATTAGCTGTGATGGCCCCTTTGCTGTTCCTTTGAAACACCAGGTACAGTCTCATTGTAAGGCCTTTTCATTTGCATTAACTCTTCCCTCCATCTGGAGCATTGCTCCCACAGAAAGGCTGATTCCTCACCTCCTCTAAGTTTTTGTTCAAATTTTACGTTCTCATTGAGATACCCTGACCATCTGTGACAGCTTGTATTTTCCAAATACGGCCATAGCAATACTCTTATCCTGAAATTCTTACAGTGCCACCTTACTACTCCTCCATTAAGATATGGAGTCTATGTCCCTTCCACTTACAACCTGGGTGGACCTTTATGACTCAACCAGCAAAGAGAAACTACATGACTTGAGGCTAGGTCATAAAAGGTGATACATTCTCCAATAAAAGGAACCAGGGCTCCTTATGGAAATGATTGATATTAGGGTATAGGGTAGAGGAAGTACAAGTGGTCCTGGAAACATCTATTCCAGAATGTAAGGAAGTATAAATAAAATAGATACACAAATACATATAACGTTAAGTGCCTCTCACAAAATTAGTGCCCAATAGATGAGTTACCTTGGTCTTTGCCTGGTACTTAGTTTTACTGAGAATATTAGATGCCTGCAGTCCTCTCTGTGTTCTACACTGACGGATTCCAGTAAATGGCACCGTAAGCAGAATGACCACTGTTGAATCCCCTTTTTCCATTGGTGTCCATTTTAAATAAGAGGTGGGCTCCAGCAGGATTTCAAGGAAACCCAGGATTTTACCTGGGCCAAAATGTTGAGAACGCTGTAACTGTGAGAATGAAACACTTCTATCCTTTGGAATGCATCTTGGAGGGGGAATGAGTGGACCGTGTCCAGATCATACCACTGGTCACCTTGAAGCTTAAGAGGAGAATATTTGTTAAATTGCTGGAGTGAAATCTATACATTTCTGTAACTCCAAGCCTTTAGTCTCTCCTAAAACAAATATAACATCAGCTTTAACAATCCCACGAGGTAAAAATTCTACATAGCGGAAAATTCTTGTAATTTTGTTGAGTTGCTTTATGAGAAAAATAAGAAACCTTGCTCAGGCTGTCAGAATAATATAAGACAGCTTGTGGGTTTTTTGCCTTGAGTTTGCGTGGGCAGGAAATTTATTCTTCGCTTGGTACATCTTTGAGCTGCACACAGCTGTGTGAGATCCCAGTTCTTTACAAATCGCTAATAAAGAAGATAATGCCAACATTTGCACTCTTCTCAAAAGTCAACCACTGAAGATTTAAATCAAGATTTCTGGATAGAAATCTTAATCTTTTGAGTCATGTTGCCATCCTTTTAAATTTGCTTCCTCACACTGAAGTGAACTAAAATTAGAATTTGAGATAAGGCAGAAGCAATGCAACAATTTTCTCATTCATATAACATGTACTTATGAGCATCTAATCTATGTGTATGCATTTAGAAATTCTTTGAAAATGACAAAATGGATTTGATCTCCAAATACAAGGATTCTATTAAGTTCTGCCAAAGAAGAAGAAGGTAATTAATATTTGTTGAGTCCTTGCTATGTGTCAGGCACTTTGCTAGGGTTCTGTAACTGTTGTGGTATAAACATTCTTGATCCCATTTTCCACATGAGGATACTAGAGCTATGGAAGGAAGGAAGTAACCAAGTTGGAATCTAACCTCAGACCAATCGATGCCAAAGCCTGCTAAATCACACTACCTCCGATAATCCAAAGTTTCCTCCTAACTAGAAATTTTTTTATTTTACTTTTTCCAAAAATGTTCTCACAAATATTTTCAATTCACTTAAAGTAAATTTAAATCGGTTGAAACCATAAAGAAAATGAATATATATTTCATAGTCGTTTATTTTTTAAGTTAATGTGATATTGGATATGGGTGTGGGAAGTAGAGTCAGATGGAGCACTGTAATGAAGGCCTCTGCTCATCTGAGGTCATTCCTGCCTTGATCCTCCTGTCTTTGTTTTTTCCATCCTCCCGCCCTCCCTCCATCCATCCCGTCAGTTGAGCTCCTCCCATTTCTAGGTACTGGGGCAGGCACTGGAATGAAGAGATGAAAAGAAACGTCCTTCAATCCCAAAGAACTTTCAGGCGAATGGGTGAAAAAGACCCATAAAGTAGGCAATTTAAATGTAATAATGAACTGCTGTGGAAGGAAGTATGAGAGGTAGGGGATCTTGGAAGGAGGTATGCTCTTGGAGGAGTCAGAAGAGGGTATTTGAGGTTACCTCTGAAGGAGGGATAGAGAGGAACAGAAGACATTCTGCTTCAATAACAAAGAAGTGGGGTTGGACTAGACTGAACTCTTACCTCCGTAATGACTCACACGTCAGCGATCCACAGGGTAACTAACCTGAGGCTAACTGCTCCGCTTACCTTTCACAGTCCCAGCTCACACATCCAGATGTCAGCTGGTAGTACTGCCAGTTCATGTCTCTTCCAGGTTCAAGGCAATCTTTACACTCCACCCTTGCGGACCAATTAATTTTTTTTTTTTATACCACCTAACAGAATAATTTGGCCTCTTAGTACATCTCTGCGAAGGGAACTATTCATTTTTAAATGCAGGCTGGAACATATCCAGGAGCTAAAACAAACCCTGATCCTGGAATATGCCAAGAGTCTCCCAAATTCATGGGGACACCCATGACACCGAACGTGGTGGTGGAGGTGGAGGTGGTGGTGGTGGTGGGGAAAGGGCAGAACTTTAGAGTTGTGGAGTCACTCTAAAAAATGAGGCTTCTCAAGCAAGGTCCGAGGACAGCCTGCCTCTAAACCCACTGCGGACGCTTGCTGGAAATTGGGGGGTCCTGGCCTTACGTGCCACTGAGGCAAATCTTTGAGCATGGGACCCAGAAATCCTCATTTAAACCCTGCGGATGGCCTGACGCTCTGAAGCCTTCCAGACCTATAGCATTCTGGGCCTTTGGGCCCAGTGTCTCCCCAGAACTAGTATAAGAAGCCTGCTCGCTGCCACCTTGTGAAACTGCTTATTCATTAAAAAAACCCAAAGAATGCCAAGAAACTCATTATGTACAAAGTATTGTAGCCTCTCAGGGAGCTTGTCGGAGCAGACAGTACGGCCGAGGCAGGGGTCTAAGAGATCTGTTGGGGGGTGATGCCTATGAACGGTAAAGGGGAAAAGAGCTGGAGCCAGCAGGGCGGGCCTTTCCACCACAGTGCGGGTCCGAGCCCCGCCCCCCCACCGCCCCGCCCTCCCCCCTCCCTCCGCCCCCTGGCCAGCCCAACCCGGGCTCCAGCTCATAGATGTCCTAGAGAGGAGCCTCAGGTTGAAGGAAGGTGGCCAGGCCCTGGGAGCCCTGCCGTGCTCAGTCACCAGCTACCTGGCGGGAGTGTGTCCTGGCCTCAAACACTGTGCCAAACCCCAAAGTCGCTGCAGCTGGAGGCCGTGGCCTGACTGCGCCCCTGGTGACAGCTCCCTCCTGAAGGGAGTTCTGAGACGGGCACCTCCACGGCTGCCCCAGAATGTGTTCTCCAAAGAGAGATCTGAAGGTCTGAGCCTAATCAGTGGAACACCAGGGAGAAGGGATGTGGCAATAGTGTGGACTCGGGCATGTCTCTGGAGCCAGGCAGGCCTAGACAGGAATCCCGCAGGCTCTTTGACTTGGGGTACCACCTCGGGTAGGTGACCTAACTCTCCATGACTGTCTCCTCGTTGGTCAGAGTGAGATGGTCTATAGAATAGGGCATTTGGAGCTGACTAATGACGGTACAGACAACATCTTCCTTATTCCCTAATGACACATATGTATATACACCCACACACTCATACACACACACACACACACACACACACCCCACAATCGGCTTCTTCATTTGGATGCAAGTATCATTTTCTAACAAAGAAGGGAAACCAGAAAACAGAATAGGCAAGCACTGAGTAACGGCACAATGCCTATTGTTGACCTGGTCCAGACTGGATTTGCATCTCCTGTGATTGGCATGGGCTAAGGGGTTCATGGGCATGGCAAGACCCATGACGTGGTATTTATAGAAAATGGTACTATCTGTAGGCCACACTGGGGTTGATGACAGAAGACTGCTCAAAGTTGGATGGCAGCACTAGGACTCTGGTCACCCGGGCCCCATCAGGCTGTTCTGAGGGCCAGGGGAATCGACATGTTGTGTAACCTGTGTGGAGGCCACAGTTGGGAAGCTCTGCCATTAGTTCCTGAATCTCCTCAGGAGACTTTTGGAGCCTTGGCTACATGGAGAACTGCTAAAGGGCCAAGCTGACATAGAGGGAGAGGAGACTCTGTCTTTTCATCAAATTTGAGATGTTTGAGGGCGCCTGAGTGGCTCAGTTGGTTAAGCGACTGCCTTCAGCTCAGGTCATGATCCTGGAGTCCCGGGATCGAGTCCCGCATCGGGCTCCCTGCTCGGCAGGGAGTCTGCTTCTCCCTCTGACGCTCCCCCATCTCATGCTCTCTCTGTCTCTATCTCATTCTCTCTCTCAAATAAATAAATAAAATCTTTAAAAAAAAATTTTGAGATGTTTGAGCACCCCGAGGACTAGAACGTTTGGAAGCATCAACAGATGGACTGTTGGAAGTAGCTGTTGTCATTTCGCGGTGTGCAGGGATGTCTGTGATGAAGAAAAAGAACAGAATAGACTGTGTGGTGACTGAGGGCGACAGACTGAGTAATGAGGAAAAATGAGTGCAATGTTGTGATTCATAAGAAATACAGCACGGTCATGTGAATGACCAAATATATATGAGAAAAGTATGTTTGGTCATCGTCCATGATTCCTGGCTCACAGCAACCAAAATCCTTGGCATTTCCTGAGTGATAGGAACATCTTTTGTCAGAATATTTGGTCTTTCATCCTTCGTTCCTGAAATTGCTTCAGACAGTAAAGGTGAAATGGGTGTCAGAAGCCCCTTTCCACCACTACTAGGTTTATGTTAATAAGGTGACTTTTGAAAAGCACCTAGGGGAGGGGAGAAGGGCTGGAGACTGAGTTCATCACCAATGGCCAATGATTTACTCAATCATGCCTGTGTAATGAAGCCTCCACAAAAACCCAAAGGCCAGGGTTCAGAGAGCTTCAGGATTGGTGAGCACGAGGAGATTGAGGAAGTGGTGCCCTTGGAGAGAACATGGAAGCTCTGTGCTCTCTGCCCAAACCTGGCCCTGTGCCTCTCTTCATCTGGCTGTTGATCTGCCTCTTTTAAAATCCTTTGCAATAAATTGGTAATCTAGTGAGTAAATGGGTTTCCAGAGTTCTTTGAGCTGCTCTAACAAATTAATTAAACCCAAGGAGGTGGCAGTGGGAAGCTCTGATTTATAGCAGTCCAGTCAGAAGTACAGGTTAACCACCCGGGCTTGCTCCTGGTGTCTGAAGTGGAGGGTGATCCTGCAGGACTGAGCCCTTCACCTGTGAGATTTGCAGCTATCTCTGGGGGTAGGTAGTGTCACAATTGAGTTCCACTGTAGGACACCCAGCCCGTGCCCAAGAAGTGCTTGTTGGTGATATGGGGAAACCTCCCCTGGAGGAAGTTGGCGATCAGAAACTCTTTAATGAGGCACCTCTTGGGGGACACCCAGAAAAAACTGAAGGACACTTAGAGGGAGTTATAGGAAAGAACTTTTAAGTCAAGAAAAATCTGGGTCACAAGAAAACAACTTCTCAGAGTAGTTGTGAACATTAAACAAGCTAAGTCCTGTGGAGTCTGGCACACACACCACTACTCTGTAAGGGGCAACTGGGATTATGGGTATTGGGTCTTCTATTAGTTAGATGTCTTTGGATGTAAGTAACAGAATATCACTTGAACATGCTTAAACCAACAAAACTGTGTGCTTGTGCATGCATGCGTGAGTGTGTGTATGTGGTGCTTATTTAAGAAAATAGAGTTACCTCACAAGACCTGAGGACAAGAATTTACTTGGCTCTCAGGAGGGACTGGAACTAAGGACTGAAAAACCATTAAACTCACACAATTTCCACAAGTGAATGTCTCTACAGACCAACTTTCTCTGCTTCTCAGTCCACTTACTGTGCAAACATGGCACACCCCAACTCCTGAGTTCACCTCTTCTGGTCCATATGGAGAATTTCTTTTTCTTTTTTTTTTAAACATTTTATTTATTTATTTGACAGAGAGAGACACAGCGAGAGAGGGAACACAAGCAGGGGGAGTGGGAGAAGGAGAAGCAGGCCTCCCGCAGAGCAGGGAGCCTGGTGTGGGGCTCGATCCCAGGACCCCGGGACCATGAACTGAGCCGAAGGCAGAGGCTTAACGACTGAGCCACCCAGGTGCCCCCATATGGAGAATTTCTTAATGCAGACTCCCTCAGAGTATCTGACTGGTCTAATTTTGCTCAGGTGTCTAAACATCCTTCCAATAAACTTTGGCCTAGAGTGTGGGACCCCATAGCATAAAGAAAGGTCCTTGGTGCCCCTTCTGGGATAAAGGTGAGCAGATGCCTGGTGCATCTCTAGCTCCCGGTCTGATGGAGGTCTCACCAGGGAAAAGAGAGTATTCTCATTTTCAGATAACTTGAGGAAAATGTAATAAAAGGATTCTTTACAAAGGCACGGCAGGGTATAGGGAATAGGGTCAAATAGGGTCAAAGTCGTACCCAAACCAGGCTCTTTGCACCCCTAGACCCAACCAGAAGAGGAGAAGGAGCTCAGAACCCAAAGGCTGAAAGGCATTGTAAAATTCTTGTGTGGGCTGCAACTGCAATCGCCCAGGAGGACCCTGCAAGAAGGGAGCTAGGCAAATAAATTCCCTCACTTCGTGCACTCCTTTCCCTGGATCTTTTACAGGTAACCCCACTGGCCAAACCAACCAGTAAGGAGAAGATCCTCAACACTAGTCTCCACAGGCCTTCCTGCCAGGGAGGAGAGGAGGAGAAGAAAGATGGAGGGTGTGTCTGAAGGGCAGAGGGATATATCTGGCACTGATCCTTTTCACATTATTCAGTGACAGCAAAGAAAATCACCCTACCTAATTTTTAATGGCTCTCGTTAGAAAGCCAACCAATGACTTTATAGCATCACACTATCATCGAGGCCAAACAGCGTAATTTCCACTTCCATCAAAATAGGCTATTGACCATTCTACTTACTCCAAACCCCTACTCCGTGACACCCTCCCCCACCCCCTCACCCCCCTCCCTTCCCTGCCACCTCATCCCACTTACCCATCCAAGACCAGATTCAAATCCTGCCTACTTTCTAAGGCCTTCCATCTAACACTCTCTCCCTTCTCTGATTTTTTTTAAACTTTGCATAGCTTGACACTGACTCATTCCCTAATTTGTGTTAAAATTTTTGTTCAGGTTCATGTTCATTCATTTCTATATCCCTATGGAGACTTGCACAGACCATTGCCCATAGAAGACGCTCAGGAATGTCAGGTGAGTTGTTGAAAGAGGTATGAAGAGTTTGGCAAATCTCATTTTTTCTAGGGCGGTGTCCCTTCTTTTAAGATTGCTTACTGGATCCTTTCAGTTTGAAACTTGGAAATGCACAGTTCAACAAGTTAGAACATTTGTGAGAGGATTTATGTTTACCTCACAACCCTGGCACTGTTTAGCTGTTATCCTTGGGCTACTCTTGAAGAACGATTATTTACATTTTAACTATTACTGAGAAAGGGTGGATATTAAGTAACACAGAAATGAATCACTCTTGTATTTCTTATAAAGAGATAAGAGATGGAATTAAAATTATTAAAACCTGTGTGAACCACATCTTAAGATGGTATTAACTTAAAAGTCAAGTCACACAGGATAAAATTGAAGGTGGATATAAAAATACTCTATTTTATACCTTTTAACCTTATTCCAATAGTTCATTTAGGGTCTGGAAAACTACCCAACTTTCCAAGTAGGACATTAGAATCAGACAATAGTTCACCCTTTCCAGTCCCATAGTCTCAAGATCACCCTCGAGACTTCCGTCTTTATACTTAGAGACCCATCCCTGAATGTGTAGTTATGCTTTCAGGCCACACTGTTGAAATAGAAGTCCTTAGCCTTTCTTGTCCAACCTGTCATCTTTCCATCCTGTTACTTCTGCTTTGAATTCATTAGTGTTGATTCTCTCTACTCTTCTCTGCTCCCTCATGTGGTCAAACACCACACACATCTCTCCTGTCTGCCTACAAGGTATTAAACTGGCTTGACCCCAGGTCTCTTTCACCAAGTTGGGAGTACTTAATAAGAAACCACAAGGAAGTCACGTAGGAGTTCAATGATGGCGGTAGTAATACCTGGTAATAATCCTTGTGGGAAGGTTTAAACAAGATGCTGCACTCTCCCTGCGGCTGCCAGGTCGTGCACTGGCCAAGGCTGGGTGCAGTCAAGATTCAGCTCCATCCATAACCCACCACCATGGCCAAGGAAGGCATTACTGCTGAAGGTGTCGTGGACGTTAACACTGCTTTACAAGAGGTGATGAAGGCCGCCCTCATCCATGACGGCTAGCATGTGGAATTCCCAAAGTTGCCAAAGCTTTAGACAAGTACCAAGCCCATCTTTGGGTGCTTGCATCCAACTGTGATGAGCCTATGTACGGCAAGTTGATGGAGGCCCTTTGTGCTAAACACCAAATCAACCTAATTAAGGTTGATGACAAGGAACCAGGGGAATGGGCAGGCCTCTGTAAAGCTGACCGAGAGGGAAAACCCGGTTGTGTGGTGGTTGAAGACTATGGCAAAGAGTCTCAGGCCAAGGCTGTCATCAAGGAATACTTCAAATGCAAGAAATGAAGAAATAAAAAACTTGGTTCCTTTTCCTCAGTAAATAAATAAGATGAGGCATGCAAAGCAGCAGCCCCTAGGGATACATGGTAAATACAAAATAAACAGTAGCTCTGTAGTTCTACAAATCATGAGAAATATGGCTTCCTTCCCCAAGAGTATTCATCAGTGGAGACCAGACATAAAATTGGCATGGCAAGCCATAAGTGCTGGGATCACTTAACACCTCCTCTCTATACTTCTGGGCAGGACCAGCTTGGTTGGTGAATAAGCAAGTTTGGAAAAGAACAACCCTGGACTCCGTGAGCTCATGTTCTTTCGCATCGCCAGTGATAACATCTAAAAAACAACAGTAGTCACCTCCTACATATCCCCACAAAACCACTTAGATGTTTCTCACTGACAGATTTCATCTCTCTCTTAGGGTTCCTAAGTTCTTAAACTTTTAGGGTCAAGCTTCTGTTGCAGTCCTAAACTCTGCCTAGGCAGCCCTGTGGAGAGGTAAACAGTGCTTTCATAAATGGAGAGACAGTTTAGTGGGGAAACTACCCTTCTGGCCTTGATAACCAGTCTTCCTGGAAAAATACCAGACCACTACAGAAAAACCCAATCCTGAATCCCCAACTTATAAGACATTTTGTTTCTTCTCTTTGAATTCTCCAGTCCCTTTCCAGTATACCACTGACCTAATCTTCCCTCTCCCCAAGCCCTAAAATCCTGCTGTGAATTAATAATAATAACAATAAACATCACCAATTACACTGTGATAAACTCTTATTAGAGTCCTCATATTAGTTCTCATATTAGTTCGATGATGTAGGTATCAACATTATTCCTATTTTACGGGTGAGCTACTGAGGTTTAGGGAAGTTAATATTGTTTACCAAATCACTGGCAAATGGGGAATCCAGAACTTACACCCATCTCTGAATCCAAAGCTAGTACTTTTAATCTCTGTACCTAACACTTCATGGCATCTTCCTCCACACTAACCTTCATTGTAACCTGGCCAGTTTGGAGGATGTCTTTGGCTATACTCATTTAAGTATATGCTTCTGTGTTTTAGTCTACATTCATATTTAGTTCAGTTTAGTGCTATGCTGAACTACGTAACAGACACAAAGAATTCTGCTCTTAGTTCTACTTAAAACTTAACTTTCTTTAACCAAGTGAGGTGGGTGTCCGTTTGGATAGTAAATCCTGGCCTTATGTCCTTCTCCATATAAAATTAGTGGACATGTTAGTAAAGTACTGGGCATGAAGCATTCATTCCTTGGTTCTGTTAACTACTAAACTCCATGAAAAGCCCACCAAAATAACCTGTTGGTCAAGCAAAGCCAAGTTCATTGCTTATTACAGTAAGGGAGAGTACCATCTTGATAAAATTTCAGTGTGTCTCAGAAGGGGGACTTCAAGGTTGAATATTTATAAGGTTTAGGTGGTCTGGTTTAAGGTGGGATTTTCAGCGTGGGGGCCTGCTTGTGAATGGGCCAAGTTTGTGATATAGTAGCTTAAGATTGGTGAACTGAGCAAGGCTTAGGTTTTGAAGGAACTCTTGATAAGTAAACAACACTTTGATAAGCAATCTGGTTTTCACAGTTGAACTGTCTATTCTTCAGGTAAATGAATTCTCAAGATGCTCTTGAAACAAATATTTTGCAACTTTATCTCCTTGGGCAAGAACTTCCCATAATAGAAAGTTATGCTAAGTAGCGAGTCCTATTTCATGTAGTTGCAAGCAGCTTTTGCTCAGTTCTTTATGTCTCCTATCTGTAAATAGAGATGATTATAGCACTTACCTCACTGGGTTATTATGAGGTTTAATGAATTAATGGAGGTAAAGGACTTAGAAGGGTGCCTGGCGCACAGAAGGTGGTATGTATGTATTTATTATCATCTTTACAACCTAGTACATTTTAATTAGTCTTGCCAGACTGAGGAAGACTTTCAATCTAAATGAATTTTTGAGGATTTTTCTCTAAAAAGTCAGATTTATAGCAATGATAGTCATGCAACAGCTCTGCATTACATTGACTTTGAAGTCATTCTGAATAAACTAAATACACAAAATGTACTTATATTGCCTTAGCTTTTATCTCTCCTGAATTTCAGATGTGTATTTCCTATTGAAACTTAGTTTTCCTACTCATCTTTCCCACTCTAACAGGACTGAAGACAAAATACAGTTGACCCTTGAACAGTGCGGGTTTGAACCTCACTGTCTACTCATATGAGATTTTTTAAAAATAAATACTGTACAGGACTGTAAAGGTATTTTCTCTTCCTAATGATTATCCTTTGTCTAGCATACTTCATTGTAAATATGGTATGTGATACATATAACCTACAAAATATGTGTTCATTGAATGTTTATACTGGTAAGGATTCTGATCAATAGCAGGCAATTAGTAGTTAAATTTGGGGTGGTCAAAAATTATACGTGGGTTTTCAACTGTGCAGGAATGTCATGCCCCTGACCCCCACGTTGTTCAAGAGTCAACTGTACTCTATGATTTCTTCTCCATCCTCCCACCCAGGCTCCTGCCCAAGGTCTCATTCATTCAGCAAATATTTGTTGAATACATTTGTGTTCCAGGGGCTATAACCAGCACAGGGAATAAAATGACGGGCAAAACAGACATAGAACCTTCCCTCACAGAGCACACAGTCTCCTGGCAGAGATGGACATTAATCCTATGTAAAGTTGCATTGCCACCAGTGCTCCTGGGGAAGGGATGATATAACACAGGTATATCGTGAGATCTGAGATTGCTTGCATCCATTCACCTTCAATGGGGACTAAGAACTAAGGCCACCTATGTCAACATGGCTTGATTATCTGTTCTAGGAATGCTTGTCCAGGGAGCCAAGGCTATCTACTAGTAAAGACTCTTATTGTTTGCTTTAGGAACTTTCTAAAAACCAATGTATCTGAACTTCAGTTGCTCAAATAATTTCTCAGGACAATAGATCACTTAACTGGCAAACTGCTCATTCATCAAAAACTGTTTACTTATCAAGATTTCCTTTGAGACTCATCTTACCCTAAATTCACCAATCTTAAATGATTGTATCAAGAACTTTGCCTGATCTCAGTCAGATCCCCTTAAAACAAAGTTGTGTCTAGATCACAAAACCCTATAAATATCAGCTCCTGATTTCTGAGATATTTCTTTTTTTTTTTTTTTAAGATTTTATTTATTTATTTGACAGAAAGAGACACAGTGAGAGAGGGAACACAAGCAGGGGGAGTGGGAGAGGGAGAAGCCGGCTCTCCGTGGAGCGGGGAGCCGGACGTGGGGCTCGATCCCAGGACCCCAGGACCATGACCCGAGCCGAAGGCAGACGCCCAACGACTGAGCCACACAGGCGCCCCTTTCTGAGATATTTCTAAGTTTTACTTGATCAGCAGCTTATGCTGGTGGTCTTTTGGAGAGTCTATAGGCAATAATCATTGAAAACTGTTAGGTGCCATGAAATCAAAACACAGGAGCAGGAGTGAATAACAAGGGGCCTGATCTAGAATGAGTGGGGAAAGAGAACTCAGGGAACACTCCAGAGGAAATGATAGTGGAACTAAGAACTTAATATTGAGGAGGAAATAACTGGACAAAGAGTAGAGGAGGAAGAATGTTCTTGGCAAAGGCCTTGAGTTGGGAAAGAACTGTATTTTTTCTAGAATGGAAGGAAGGCTATTATGGCTAGAGTGAAGGATAGGAGGAAACCCTGGGATGTGGGGGCGCGGGCGGGGGGGTGGTGCAGTCAGACCATAAGGACCTGGCATGATATGTTGAGGATTTGGACTTGAATCCCTGAAAGTAAAGGGAAACCACTGGAAGGCTTAAGGCAGAAAAGTAATATGTTCTGATTTGATACCTTAACAAGATCACTCTGGCTATTGTGGGGATAGTGGATTGTAAAGAAGCAAAAGTTGACGGGAGAGATGGTTAAGAGGTGCTATAAGACTCCAGAAGAAAAGACTAAAGTGGATTTGACACTGGTATTATAATCCAAATTCATCCCATTTACATTGCCCCCTCCCCATTTAGGCTTCCACCAAAGCTTCTTAACTTGGTCCACACTAACCCGTCTACAACTGGCTCTCTGCTCGCAGTATCCTGTTCTATAAAATGGGGTAAGTGATAACACATATGCTGCTCACTTCACTCAATAAATAGTTTTGAATACCTGTTATATGCCCAGTATGTGCTAAGCCCCAGGAATTTACTCATGAACAAGACAAGCATATACTCTGCCCCCCAAAAACCATAGGATCAAGTAAAATAATGCATATCAAAGCTCTTTGAAAACTAAAGCTTTAGGTATTGTATATATTTTTAATTTTCTATTATCATGTTTTGACATCTTAAAACAAAAACAAACAAACAAAAAAAAACCACCTTTCTGGCTGGGGACAGCCTGTCCCTTCTGAGGCCAGCCAATTCTTAGAGATAGCAAAGGACTCAGCTGGGAGCATGCCTTTGGTATACAAACTAACCAAGCCAGAGCCACAGCTCCTCTATCTGGCCCTACATCCTAGGAGAAAATACTCTTTTGCCTTAATCATCCCAGAGCCAGATGTTAGGCAACTAGAGACCACCCAAGTAGTTTAGAGCCTGCTGAAGTTATTCAAACATTGTAGCCAATCCTAGACTGTTTACTTTGCCCGGCCTTTCCTTTCTCATGGAAAGCCCAAAAGGGCCCTAGCCTCAGCTTTCGCTTTGCTTCTGTCTTCTGCCACCTGACCAAAACCTGGCACTTCCTCTGCGACCATATGTGGCCAGAGGTGAACTTGCTATACTCTAGACCTCCGAGTATAGTAAGTTCTGTTTTCTTGTGCCTTTCCTGTGTTTCTTTTTGTGACTATACTTGATTGACCATTGCATAAAAGAACACAGAACACTGCATTAGCACTCTTGATTTCAAGTGACAGAAACACAAATCAAATGACATGAACAAAAAGGTAATTTATTAGCTTATGTACCTGAAAAGTCTAGGGGTAGCCTGTTTTTAGGCATCTTTGGATCTAGGAGCTCAAGCAATGACATCAGGGACCCATATCTTTCTCCATCTCTTACATAAGCTATTTCTACAATGGCAAACAAAATGGCCACTAGCAGTGCAAGAATGATCTTTCAGAAAGGGCCCATCTTTCATGGAGTTCCAAGAGGAAAGTTCAGGGTAGAATTCTGATTGGCCTAACTTAGGTGATGTGCTTATCCTTGCAACCTGAGGCCAATGCCAACCTTGATGTGATATTCTGGCCAGGCCTGGATCATGTGCCCACTCCTGGAGGAAGGAATTGGGGTGGGGTGGGGGTCAGTCCTCCTGAAACATTTACCCTCAATGGTGTTTCCATTGGTTGATGTGGGAGAAATTTGGATCCCCAGTGGAACGTTTGGTGGGCAGAGAACCACAACAACATATGCCCAAAGCAAAGATGTTGCAAATAAATAGTAGGTTCTATAATTAGGACCCAAATATCTGATGTCTCTCTTGTGATAGCTTGTATTGCTCTCAACATAAATACAAGACAGGAAGGAGAAGGAAATATGAAGAGAATAAGAAAAATGGAATAAAAGCTAGAGGATGACACAGTGTGGGTCAAGCAGATGATTTTCAGGATGAGAGACCTGAAGATGTTTTTAGTCTGGAGGAGGTAGAGTTAAAAACACCAGAGAGAAAGGAAAAATCAATGGAAAAAGTCAAGGAAGATAGAATAAAACATAGGAATAGGGTTTTAGTCTTAGGGAGCAACAGCTCATCTTTCGACATAGGAAGGAAAGAGGTTTTGATGGGTGTGGATGTACCATACTTAAAAATTGTCAAGTGTTGAACCTTGAAAAAGGTGTATTTTCACCTTGAAGCATCTCTTGTGTAGGAATCGTCTTAATATTGTTTCACAATTTAATTGCAACATTTTTTTCCTTAGGGTTATGTGAAATAATGGTGCTTCTTACAATCAATCATCTCTTCGGGTTGATGAAATTTGGCCAGTCATTATGCCAGTAATCTGAGGGCTTTCATGCTTGAGCACCTCCATGATCTCAGTTTTCTGAGCAAATGAAATAGGGATGAGATGAAGTAGTTTTCTGATAGGGATGGGGCTGGAAGCTGGGCTCGGTCAGTACACTTGTGGCTGGGGATTGACTCTGAGCTCACCAGTGACTAGCAGCAGGGTGCTGGGTCAAGTTGCTTTCTCTCTCTCAATTCAGTTTTCTCATCTATAAAAGAAGAGTACCTAACCTCTATGTTTGAGGTAAAGATTAAGTGAAGTGAATGTAGGGGGGAAAAAAAGAAAAATAACTTAGCACGTGGGCCTGGGCCATAGAATGTGTGAATAAAGGTTAGTTGTTGCTATTGTTCATATTATTTTTTGCTCAGTGAAGTGTGAGTGTTTGGAATGGCTGCCATGGCAGTGCTGAGAACCCATCTGAGAGGTGAGACAAGAGATCTACAGTCTGCCCATTGGTGGACGTTCCTCCAGCAGAATTCAACTGAGCAGGTATAGGTGTGGTGACGACAGGTTGTACTGCCTGATGCTCCACTGGGCGAGACCAGCAACATGCCAGTCATGCCACCACTGCTGGGCCTTTGCCTTTCCTGTTCTCTTGCCAGGAATGCCTTTTCCCCATAGCCACATGGCCTTCTCACTTCACTCAGACTTTTCCTCAAATGTCCCTTCTCCAGGAATGCCTCCGTTGCCACCCTACCCTGAGTAGGGACCTCCACCCCACCCTGCTTGATATTTTCATTAGCACATGATGGCACCAGGGGAGGAAAAAAAAAAAGCTTACTTCTACCCTTCTAGGTCCGGTAACAAAAGACAGATTAGTAAGAGGAAAACAAACAGAAGTTTATTAACATGTATATCTCACACATACAGGAGACACTCAGGGAAGAGTAACTCAAAGAGGTGGTTTGGAATTTGGGCTTAAACACCTTCCTCAGCTAACACAAAGGAAGAAAGATATGGAGGCGGGTGTGGCAAGTTATGGGAAAGGGACCAGGAAAAGTATGGTAAACAAGGGTAGGTTTTGTTATGCAGATTATGTTGGTGCTCTCTGCCTGGATGAGAGTCTCTTGTGATTTAGAATCTTGTGATTTCATCCTTCTCTTCCTGGATCAGAGAAGGAGACAGACTTACAAATGGCGATGTATTTTATAAATGCAAATTTTCCTTATAAGAAGATAGCTTCTATTCTGTTTTCAGTTTCTTCTGTATCGCTGTTTTTCAAAATGATCAGCTCAAAATAGTCCTTATGCCAAAGAGGCATATTTTGGGGCATATTCTGGTCACCTAAAGTCATATTTTGGGGTGGCATATTCTGGTATCCTACAGCACCTAACATTATAGTACATTTTTACTTGTTTATGTATTTATTGCCTGCCTTCCTGGCAAGTAAGGAGGCAGTTACTTAGTTGTGCTCCTTGTTCTATCTCCAATGTCTGGTACAGAATGGACACATAGATAATTGTTGAACAAACAAATGAATACATGAATGAATGAAAGGGATGATTGCAGTAATTATCAGAAGTTGAGTTTGCAGTGGAAGAAAATGAAGCCAGAATGCCGTTGACATACACGCACTCATTCATTCAAAATTATTGTTTGAGCACCTACACCGGGCCTACTCTGTTCTAGGTGCCGGAGACAGATCAATGAAGAAAACAGAAAAAAGTTGCATTCTCCAGAGTTTCTATTCTACTGAGGGAGAGAGAAAACAAGCAAGATCAATAATTAATTATGCACTGTGTTAGAAAGGAAAAGTAGAGCAGGGCAAGTGGAATCTAGAATGCAGGGGAAAGAGTGAGAGGTTACAATTTTAAACTGAGTCGTCAGGGGAGACTTGACTGAGATAGTCCCGTTTCGGCACAGACTAGAAGTTGATCGTAGAGTGCATCGTGAAGCTACATGCGTGGAGTTTTTTTAAACAGAAGGTCCAGCTATTGCAAGGGACCAGAGGCAGAAGCACATCCATAGTGTATGAAGAATAGCCAGGAAGCAAGACAGAGAGATGGCCTGGAAATGAGGAGGGTACAGACACTGTTCAGGGCACTGGCAGCTTGTAAGGACTTGGGATGTGATTCTGAGCAATGGAAAACCAGGCAGAATTTTAGGTAGTAGAATAAGATGGTCAGGATTTTGTTTTAAACAAGGTGAGAGATAATTATCTTCGTTTTATAACTAAGAAAACTGAAGTTCAGAGGGCAAGGTTATTTACTCAAAATCACAGAGCAAGTGGCCATACTGGGATTGGAACCCAAGACCGCCTATAATCGTGTTCTTGGGTAACACATGCGCTGTCTCCCCCACAGGATGCATAGAGCATTGGTGCCTCAACCACCAGGAGAGCAACAGTCTATCTCTCTGTGGGACCTGAGGGTCAATAAGAACTATGTGCTACAGTCTTTCTTTGTGAGTGTGTCCTTCCAGCCTAAAGAGAGCCACTTCCGTTGCCCACCCCTCTCCCTGCTGTGTAATATAAAGGAATAAGAAGAATGGCACCAAGGCACTGTCAGCCCCAGCCCCAAACTCAAGGAAACTCTGTCCTTGAAATGACAACTCCTGCCACTCACACGCACTTGGTGAAGGAAACGGCTTCACTCCCCGCCCCTGATTTTTTGTGCCACATTTGCACCTTGTGATCCCAGGTACACACATTCATGACCCTAGGGTAGCCCACCCATTGGCTAGGCTATGATAAACTACTGTAGCCCCATAACATTCTGTAACCCATGGGAACTGGAAAATTCTAAGAGATGGTTTGATAGTAATGTGAACAGGAGCAAATGCATAAACAGAGGACGCTGTTGGGTAGAGAGAGGGAGCAAAGAGCTGAGTACAGCAGATATGCCGAGGCAGTGCTGGTCCAGGCTGGTGTTGCCTCCTTTCCTGAGCTGACTGCTCTCTGAGGTAATGGATGCACTCATACACGGGTGTCCCCGCCTTTCCTGAAGTAACTAAAAAACCAGTCAAGCCAAGATAAAGCAAGTTCGCAGGTCACTCTTGATGTGTTCGAAGGATACTGCCTTCCACTACTCAGGGCACAGCTGAGTCTCCGTCTCCACCTGCCTGGCCAGCCCTGGGGCTGCCTGCTTTGTGGGTGCTGGAGAGCTGGACCCCAGGCTGGAGTCAAGGCCAATTGCCCTGACTTACATCGGTGGGATTCTAGATGATGCCTCCCTTTCCTTACTTGGAAGGTGATGTTCTCACCATGAGAAGCATTTCACCAAAACCCTCTTTTTTCTACCAGGTATCTTCCTCTTGTTTTTACTATGACCACTAACCTAGTCTGCAACTAAGGATCCTAAAATAATCTTAGCAAGTTAAAACCATCATCCAGTATTCAATTGAATCCAATAAACACTAAGTGAACATCTATCATATGCTGGATATTGAGACCAACTATACATAAGGCAGATAAGATCTCAGGGAGCATTAGTCTATCAAAAAAAAAAAAAAATCACCAAACTTGTAGTCTTATTTTGAGTCCAGTGGCACAGTTCGGTTGCATATAGAGTTTTGCTCTGAGAAACATAGAAAGGTAATGGTTTCTTCCTTGTGAGCTTAAGAACTTGAAGTTGGTCATTTGCAGACCTAGCAATCTCTTAGAATGTATTGCAGGAAAGGCTGATTAAAGCTAAAGCATGTCTCATTGTCTCATAGACTGAATACTTCCATTAAGTTTGAATATCCTCCTTGTTCCTTTAAAAGATGGCATTAGGCCAAGTCATTAACTTTCTGATAGCCTGTCCTTTCCCCCAGCTATCTGCTCCAGATCTGTACTTGGTGACTCAAGTTGCATGGATACCCTGATGGAAGTTGGGAATGAACAAACATGTAGAGTATTAAATCTGAAAGTATATTGCCTAAACCATTTTCTATCCAAGAGAAATGGAAAAGGAAAATTGAGTAAAATGATGATTTTTTGCCTGTTTTTTATAGCTGTGTAATCTTCTGTGTTTTTCTAGATTTTTTTAAATTAACACACAATAAAATTTACATTTTCTGTATGTGTAACTCCATAAATTTTAACACGTGTATAAATTCATGCAACCACCACCAGGATCAAGATACGGAACAGTTCCATCACCCCAAAAAAACTCCCTCATGTTGTTCCTTTGCCATCACTGTCTCCCCCAACCCGTAGTCCCTAAAATATCACTAATCATTTATCTGTTGTCCATCATGGATGATTTTGTCCTTTAGAGAATTTCACATAAATGGAACTGTTTAGTAGGTAACCTTTTGAGACTGGCTCCTTTCACTCAGCTTAATGCCTTTGAGACTCATCCAAGTTCTTGCGTGATTCAATAGTAGGTTGCATTATATTGTTGAGTAGTCTTACATTATTTAGATGTACTACAGTTTGTCTGGTTATCAGTTGAAAGACATTTAGGTTGTTTCCCATTTGGGGTGATTATGACTAGAGCCACTATACAATTATGGACAAAGGGGTTTGTTTTTGTTTGGAAATGTATTTATTTCTCTGTGATAAATACCTAGGAGTGGGATTGTTGGATATAGGGGGTGTGAATATGTTTACTTTTATTAGACACTTCCAAACTCTTTTCCAGGCTGCTTGTATCATTTTGCATTCCCACCAGCAAAGGAGGAGAGTTTAAGTTGCTTGCCACCACTTGGTATTTTATTTTTATTTTAGCTACTCTAATAGATGTGTAATTGTGGTTTTAGTTTGCATTTCTTAAATGGCTAATTATGTTAAACATCTTTTCATGGGCTTATTTGCCATGCATATATCCTCTTTGGTAAAGTATTCAGGTCTTTTGTCCATTTTAAAATTGGATTGTTTTCTTATTGTTGATATTTGAGGGTTCTTTATATATTTTGGATAAAAGCTTTTTTGTTGGGGGCCCCTGGGTGGCTCAGTCGTTAAGCATCTGCCTTCGGCTCAGGTCATGGTCCCAGGGTCCTGGGATCGAGCCCCGCATCGGGCTCCCTGCTCCCTGCTCCGCGGGAAGCCTGCTTCTCCCTCTGCCACTCCCCCTGCTTGTGTTCCCTCTCTCGCTGTGTCTCTCTTTGTCAAATAAATAAATAAAATCTTTAAAAAAAAAAAAAAAGGTTTTTTGTTGGAACATGATTTGCAAATATTTTCTCCAAATTTGTAGCTTGTTTTTTCATGCTCTTAATGTCCTTTGCAGAGCAAAAGCTTTTAATTTTGATAAAGTCCAATTTATCGATTTCTTTCTCTATAGATCATAGTTTTGGTGTCGTGTGTGTGTGTGTGTGTTTTACTCTTTAGACTGTTAATATTGTGGATTGGTGGATCGTATTGACTGATACTCAACCTTGAACCAGGTTTGCAGTTGCAGGATAAATTCCACTTGGCATGGTATATTATTGTTTTTACTTATTGTTGAATTTGATTTTGTTGAGGATTTTTGTATCTATTTTCATGAAGAATATTGGTCTCTGGTATTCTTTTCTTGAACTGTCTTTCTTTTTTAATCAGAATAATGCTGACCTCATAAAATCCATTAGGCAGGATTATTTCTTCTTCTGTTTTCTGGAAGAGATTTTGTGTGATTAGTGCTAGTTCTTCTTTAAATGTTTAGTAGAATTCACCAGTGAAACTATCTGCACCTGGAAATTTCCTTTTTGGATGGTTTTTAGCTAGGAATTAAGTTCTTAAATAGTTAATAGGACTATTCCGGTTACCTAGTTCTTCTTGGCTGAGTATTAGTTTTTTGTTGTTGTTGTTGTTCTATGAATTAGTCCATTTTTATAAGTTACTGAACTTATATTTGTAGAGTTGCTCATATTATTCCCTTATTATCCTTTTAATGTCTGCTGAGTCTGGTGTTATACCTTTTCATACTTATAATGGTAACATGTCATTTTTCAGTCTTGCTAGAGGTGTCTGTGTGTGTATAAAATATATAAAAATCTAAATATATATAAATCTAAATATATATATACATATATATGTATATAGTCTTTGTAAAGAAAAAGTTTTGTTTTCATTGGCTTTTCTGTTATTTCTCTGTTTTCAATTTCACTGATATGTGCTCTTGTCTTTATGTTCATCCTTCTGATTGTTTTGGGTTGATTTTGCTTTTCTTTTCTCTAGTTTCATGAATTAGGCATTTAGATGATTGATTTGAAACCTTTCTGTTTTTCTAATATAAATATTTACTACTATAAATTTCCCTGTAAGCACTGCTTTTGCTGAATCTCATAAATTTCAATACACATACTTAACTTTTCAAAATGTACTTAGAATTGATATTTTACTGCTTGATGTGGAATATAAAACATTTTCCACCATATAGATCTCTTTTTCTTTCCTGCTTTATGTTGTAGCTATCTTATATATTACATTTATATACATTAAAACTCCATCAGACAGTGTTACAATTTTTGCTTTCAACCATCAGTCATCTTTTGAATATTCAGTAAAAGAATAGTATATATTTTCCAAAATACTTACCATCTGCATTGCTCTTCTTTCATGATTGATGCCGTAAGTTTCCTTCAAGTATCATTCCACTCTGTCTGAAGAACTTCCTATAGCAGTTATTTTAGGACAAGCCTGCCCTCAGGGAATTCTCTTATTTTTTCTTCATCTGAAAATGTCTTTTTTCCCCCTTAATTACTGAAGAATATTTTCACCGGTTATGGAATTCTGGGGTGACAGTTCCTTTCCTTCAGCACTTTAAAAAAGTTTCATTTTTTCCCCCATGATTTCTGGTGAGAAATCTATAGTCATTCAAATCATGATTTACCTACAAATAATGTATATTATTTTTCGATGATCTCTTTCAATATTTTTTCTTTGCCATTAGCTTTTATGATTTTTAAAAAGCTTTAGCTTTTGATTCTACTGTGTCTGGGAGTGGATTTTTAGGGGGTTATCTCTTTCTGGGTATGCTGAGGCTCTTGAATCTGTAAGCTTACATCTCTTGCTAAATTTGGGAAGTTTTCAGCTATTATTTCTTCTAATATTTTTCTGCACAGCACTCTTTCCTTCTGAGACTCTGGCGATACAAATGTGAGGCTTTTGGGTTTTGTTCTACAGGCCCTTCTTCATTTTTTTTAATCAAAAAAAGTCTTCATTTTTTTTCCAATCTTTTTGTTATTGTTCAAACTGGATACTTTCTATTGATCTATCTTCAAGTTCACTTTTTTCTTTGTTAATTTCTTTTGCCATTGGGCCTATCCAGTACGTTTTTATTTTTAAGTTGTTATATTTTTCAGCGCTGACATTTTCAAATGGTTCTTCTTTATATATTCTATTTCTTGGCTGAGACATTCTATCATTCCATTTATATAAGAGTTTACTTCCTTACTTGGTAGAGCATTTTTACAGGAGCTCCACTAGTGAGTCTTTGATAATTCCAACATCTATGTCATCTTGGAGTTGGCATCTCTTAACTGTCTCTTCCTGAATGAGTCATGATCTTCTTGGTTCTTTATATGCTGCATACTTTTAGATTGTATTCTAGATATTTTGATTACTACGTTATGAGATTCTGGATAAATCTTACAAAGAATATTGATATTTTTGTTTTAGCAGGCAACTGACACAGTTGGGTTTAAGTGGCAAATTCCAGCCAGCCATATGTGTTTCATGATTCCAATGTCAGTCCAGTTTATAAAACCTTTGCAGTACTATTCAGATCTGTCCCCTGTATGTGCCACCCAGTTTCCAGTCCAGGATCTGGGCAGTAGTCAATCCTGTTGCTTGGTTCTCAATATTCCTGTAGTTTAGAGTCAGATCCACATATGTGCAAATCAGGAGTAAGCTCAGAAGTTTGTAAACAACTTTAAGGAGTTGCAATCCTGAACTCTTTCCTCCTTGTGATCTCCTTGGTACCTTCCAGATTCCTGGGGCTCTCCTCTTTGGTCTTTTGGCCAGAAAGCTGGGATTTTGGTAACTCTACTCTGTTGCTCACTTCCTGCAACTGACCCACATCTATGGCCAACTGATGAGAGAACATGGAGACAGACAAAGCCACAGTAGCTTGCCTCATCCCCTTGGGATCACAGCTCCTCCAACTGGAGAAGAATGTGCTCCTTTCTCAGAGTTTTGGTTCCTGCGTGCTCCTGTTACTGCCACTACTGTAGGATTTCTTGGAGGCACAAGTGAATGAGAAAAAATGGAGAAAAGAAAAAAATATATATAATAACGGTTTCCTCCAGTGTCTGAGTACTAGGAATTCTCTTTCTGACTCTTTGAGCCAGAATTAGAGGACCTCTCCTGGAGCTTTCTCTGATTGTCCTTTTGTGCCCACTCCGGATTTTCAGAGCAACTGGACTGAGTTCATTTCAAGGGCTATCAGAGGGGTAAAAGTGATAAACTCACCATTTTGTTTGTCTTTTCCAATCTGCCTGCTACTATTTACTTTCAGAGTCCTCAGATGACCCATGTAATCTGTCCAGACTTTATAACTGCAGTTAGTAGGAAGGACAGGGCAGAATGAATGTGTTTACTCCATTGTACCTAGAATTGATTCCTTCAAGAGGCAAGAGAATAAGGCGAAGCTCCTTATTCTGAATTTCCTGCTTTACTGAATGTTTAGACCTATTAATGCTAGGAAGAGGAAAAATGGAAGTGTGGGTGGATGAGGTGGGACTATCATGTAGTCATGGGAAACATTTCAAAGCCAAAAAAAGAAAAGAAAGTCTTTTAAGCTTTACTTTTTTACAGGCATAGATTTTACCCAGTACCATCTGTGGGGAAGGAAATAAGAAGTGAAAGGCAAGAATTAAAATAAGTTTTGGAATCAGTGAAGGACTAAAGAAAGTTTTACTGGGCAAGTTAGTATGGATTCAGGAAAGAAGGAAATACACTATACTTACTGAGGTTTTTTTGTACCATCTCCAAGCAAGGGTTTGCCAGGAATTTCCTTTTTTCCATTTACCCTGCTCAGAAGCCCACCACAAAGAGCAAGAGTTGGGTTTGCCTAAGCCTACGCTTGAGACAGAAATAAAACTACCTCCTAACGGGACTAAGCTGTGAGACTCTGAAAGCTTTTCTTACTGCTTATCTTCTTCTTCTTTTTTTGTTTTGTTTTGTTCTTTTATGTGCTCATGGATCCATAATATCATTACCCTTCCCCACACAAATAACTAGTTTTGGCCCTCATATCCATGTCCATAGAGTTAGGTCACAATAAAGATCAACCTCTACACAATGTACCACTGTGTTAGCTGGTTTCAGTCTGAACACAGTAATTCGTGTGTGTGTGTGTGTGTGTGTGTGTGTTATTTGGGAACTTTTCAAACACAGAGTTTAACCAAGGATATGAGATCCTGAGAGTCTTCTGACAAGGGAATCATAGGTTTTCCTCTGAACCCTTTCCTGCAAGTGGCTTTATAATAGACTCCGGTCCTGTAACTCGTTTGGTCAGAAACACCATTTCTTCCACTCTTCAAGGATTGAGGTTGAGAAAAGGATTGCTGGGCATGATTTGTTTAAGACAAAATACAGACGATTCATCTCAAATGAGAAGCTAAATTTACTTTGAAAACCTGCTCTGTTTGTCCGGAGATGACTCTCATGGAAAACACCCTGGAATCTCTGCTAACATGAGTGTTGTTATTCCCCAAAGCACTGCCCCTCTTCTCAGGAGCCCGGCAGGAAACAAAATTTGGAATTTGTGGAAGGGAGTAGCTATCAGCCTAAGAGAACAACCTAACCCAGAGCAACCGGACTGCAGACTTTTCTAGGGCTGGGATCACGTGTTCTTCACTTTTACTAATGCTGAGCATAGATCTTTCCACATGGTGGGTAATCCATGTAATTATTTAATTAAGTGGTATCTTGACCAGATCTGAGAGAGTGAATTCATTCATCAAGATTTAGTGAGCTGCCTGCTATGGGCGTGACTTTGTTCTAGATCTATCCACTGGGGAAAAAGAAAGTACAAAGGACTTTACCTGCTTTAAAGAGACTGTTTTAGTGGGAGAGGTGGAAGGTAAGAACTGTCTTAGTCAGCGTGGGTTGCCATAACAAAATACCATAGACGAGGTGGCTGAAACAATAGACATTTATTTCTCACTGTTTTGGGGGCTGGGAAGTCCAAGATGAAGGTGCCAGCTGACTCGGCTTCTAACAACAGCTCTTCTTCTGGCTGGCACATGGCCACTTACTCACTGTGTCCTTATATGGCAGAGAATGAGCTGATTTTCTGGTGTCTCTTCTTAGAAGGACACTAGTCTTATTGGATCAGGGCTTCATCCCATGACCTTGTTTAACTTTTCTTACTTTAAATATAGTTCACTGGGGATTAGGGCTTCAACATACAAATTTTAGCGGAGGGGATGCAGTTTAATCCATAGCACCAACCAAACAAATCAGAATCATTATATTATATAATGGCTGTTAGTAGTGAGTGGTATAAAGAGAGTGAAAAGTGGAAGAGACTAGAGGGTTTGAGGTGGAAAGGTGATAGCAGGTTTCTCTGAAGAGGTGACTTCAAGCAGAGGCTTCAGTGAAGTATGCTGTTCAATGTAGTGATGGTCCAGACTGAGAGACCCAGTGAGACAGAGGCTCTGGGGCAGAAGGATGTTTGGTTACATCAGGATAGATATTTAAGGACAAAAAAAAAAAAAAAAAGTGGATCCAGGTAGAGTTGATCAGAGATGAACAACAGACACTTTGTGTGGACTAGCCTATAGGTTTCTAGCTAAGTCCTCAGTAGGAACCACCTTTACCCATCTAGTCCCCAGTATACCTAGAGGGTATATAAGAGGAGGAAGATTATTTATAATACCAGGTTTTTCTAATAAGGGGTCAAGTCTCAAGGGGTTTGGCCAATCTCCGGAGCCCTGAAATAATTCATTCAACAATTTGCAATAATTAGGAAGCCCTTACTATGTGCCAGTCACTGTGCAATTACTCATGATCCTGTCTTGGCATAGAAACTGGAAAAATGTCTTTGGACTTATTTTCCTGGGAGGTAATTACTACAGTGGCGAAGTGGTGTTAAGTCAACTAGTCCTGTTCCAGGCTTAGAATATCCTAGGACAGAATGGGCTGTTCCTTTTTTCTCTATTGCTGGGTCTTTCTTTTAGAGGGCTCCGGGCTTTAATTGTTGGTTCTCTTCTTTATTTTATGCTTTCTTTTTGGTTACTTCATCCAGCCTTATAAATACAATCTCTATGCCTATTAATCTGAAATTTGTATTTGCATCTTCACATTTATCCTGGACTCTAAATTCATATATACTTGACTGCCTATTTGACCTCTCCATTAGGATGTTTAATAGACACCTCAAATCTAATGTGCCCGACCCTGAACTGCTAATCTTCCTCCCCAGTCCTGAGCTACCCACAGTCTTCCTTATCTGAGCTGATGACAGCTTCACCCTTGTTGGGGCCCCAAGCTTCAAAATTGTGCTTGACTCCTGTTTTTTCTTGACTCTCATATCCAATCCTTCCAACAAATCCTGTTGGCTCAATCTTCAAAATATACCCATATTCTGATAATTATTTACACATCCACTGCCACCAGCCTGGTCCAACCCATGGTTATTTTTCACTTGGATCATTGTTATAGCCTCCTGACTGATCTCCCTACTACTACCCTTCATCCTCAGCAGTCTATTCTCAAAATGGTAGCTGGATTCTATGAAAATGTAAGTTAGCTTATCTCACTCCCTGCTCAAATTCCTGCAATGGTGCCACATTTCATTGAAAGTAAAAATCAAAATCTCACAATTATCCAATTATCTTTCCCTTAATTAATTCCCTGACCTCCTTTCCCCTTCCCCCTTTGCTCTTCTAATCACACTGGCTTCCTTGCTTTCATAGAGGAGGAAAAATAATTTTCCTTCCACTCTTATAGGTTCTTGTCTGAGACTCCCTGTAATAAGAGACAGATTAATAGGAGAAAAACAAACAGAAGTTTAATAACACGTATACTTCCTGTGTAATTGAGAGATATCCAGGAAAATTAAGTAACTCCTTAGAATGGCCCAAGCTACCACCTTAAACATGATCTCTAACTAAAGACGAAAGTAGATGTTGGGCAGATGAAGTAGGTTTTCAGGCAAAGCCCAGTAAACAAGCAAATGGTTGTTATGCAGATTTAAGTCCACACCTTCTCCACTGATAAGAGTTTCTAGAGATTTGGTCATGCTCCTTTTCCAGGTATAGAGAAGGAGACACCCTTACAAATAGGGATTTCCTTTATACTGGGAAATGTCTTACAAAAGGATGACTTCTACTCAGTTTTCAGGGCTTCTGCAGTTTATTTATTGCTGGCAGTCTCCTCTCAGTCCTCAGTTCCACAAGGAGAGGACTTCAGCCAGTTTTGGTGACTTGTATCATCTCAGGCATCTAGGCTAGTGACTGGTATGTCATAGGTGCTCAATAAATCTTGGCTTTGTGACTACAAGACTACAATCTATATTTAATGCAATTCTTTTCATTGCAGGCCTTTAATAACTGATTTTGAAGGGCTGACTGTTTAGCCTGAATTGTGCAGCAGTTCATGAACTTTTCTAATAGTTTCTAGTTCATGGAAACTTGCAAGAAGGTCATCATTATATAAAACACATTTCACTTTTTTCTTCTTACTGAAATATAATGTACAGATAGAAAAGTACATCTATCTTAAGGGCACAGCTTATTGTAATTTCACAAAATGAAGTCTCCCAAGGGATCAATACCCAGAGGAGGATACAACAATAGCAGCCGTTAGATGCAACCTCATGCTTCCTTCCTTCCTCCCTTCTTTCCCTTCCTGAATTCTAACATCATAGGTTAGTTTGAGCACATTTTATTTTAAAGACTCCATATTGGGATTTCAACGGTTTCAATAATGCTTGGAAAAAACTAATCTAGTTTTTCTTTTTTTTTGAGAGAGAGAGCATATGCACATGAGCAAGGGTGGGAGGGTTGGGGGGTAGGGAGGGTAAAGAGGGGGAGAGAGAGAATCTTAAGCAGGCTCCATGCCCAGTGCAGAGCCCAATATCAGGACCCTAAGAACATGACCTGAGCTGAAATCAAGAGTCAAATGCTTAACCAACGGAGACACCCAGGTGCCCCAAGGCTAAAACTAGAATTAATCTGATTTTTCTCCTCACTGATAAAGAAAATATAAAAATGGAACTTGTTTTATATCATTTAAAAAATATTTTACTTATTTATTTGACAGAGAGAGAGAGAGCACAAGTAGGCAGAGTGGCAGGCAGAGGGAGAGAGAGAAGCAGGCTTCCCGCTGAGCAGGGAGCCCGATGTGGGGCTTGATCCCAGGACCCCGGGATCATGACCTGAGCCGAAGGCAGAGGCTTAACCAACTGAACCACCCAGGCACCCCTGGAACTTGTTGTAAAAAGCACACTCATGGGGTAACAAAGCCTGGTGACACAGTCGGTTCAGCAGCCGACTCTTGGTTTCAGCTCAGGTCATCATCTCAGGGTCCTGGGATGGAGCCCCACTTTGGGCTCGACACTCAGTGTAGTCTGCTTGAGACTGTCTCTCCCTCTCCCTCTGCTCCTTCCCGCACTCTCTCTGTCCCTCTCTCAAATAAATAAATAAATCTTAAAAAAAAAAAAAGCACACCCATAAGGAATTTATCAGAGGCTCACATTTCAAAATAGACTTTCTGGGAAAAATCAATTAAACATAGATGTTAGATGCATCTTCCTTTACCTCATATGCATTTAGGAAGGACTGTGAAATATGATATTTGCCAGAAATATGTGTCGAGCACTAAGAAATTGCTTTATTACCTTACTGGCTTGTGATACTGATGCTGTTATAACGGTAAGGATTTTCTCACAGGAAGTAAGGAGCTTGCTGAAGAATCATTCCATTTAAACTTCAGGGTGAAGAACTTGCACATGCATGGGTGAGCTGTTATTCTTTCTCCCTCACAGCCCAGCTCTATTCTCAGCACTTCTCTTCCCTGCAGAAGCGGATGACTCAGACTTCCTACTGCTTCCCACCTTTCCCTCAAACCAGCCCTCTGGCCTCATGGGGAATTCCCATGACCAATTAATGAGAAGACCAGGTACATTGTCTGGTTTAAGGATGTATCTGTATTCAGTGGGCTCTGCAAGTTAGAGGGAAATCTCCCAGTGGATAGAACTTCAGGTGCTACATCTGGTTGGCCACCTGACATGAAAGAAGAGATAACTGAGTTTTCCTGACATATACAGATTCATGCGCCATAAGCAAATGTGTTGGTCAACTTAGTAGGGACTTGGTAGGTTTTTTTTTGTTTTTTTTTTAAGATTTTTATTTATTTATTTGACAGAGAGAGAGAGACACAGTGAGAGAGGGAACACAAGCAGGGGGTGTGGGAGAGGGAGAAGCAAGCTTCCCGCTGAGCAGGAAGCCCGATGTGGGGACTCGATCCCAGGACCCTGAGATCATGACCTGAGCCGAAGGCAGACGCTTAACGACTGAGCCACCCAGGCGCCCCGGGACTTGGTAGTTTTTAAACATGATTGGAAGATTGTTGCCAAGATCACCTAAAGAGAAATTACATCATGGATTTCCGAGAAGACCAACAGTCTTTGAAGCTATTTGAGCCCCATATAAATGTTCCCCCAGAGGACATCCACTGTGTAGAAGGATAAAATAAGGAGGTGGTCAACATGACTTATACTGGTTATCAGTGAGTCTCTTTTCTGGCCATCTCAACGCTTGTACAAATGGCCCATGTACGAAGTGGCCATGGAAACAGAGATAGAGGCAATAAATGTGAACAAAAACACAGACTTCCTCTTACCACAGTTATTCTGACTTCTACTGGTGCTGAGTGCCCAACTTTCTAAGGGAGCAGCCAACACTGAGCCCTTATTTGGTACTATTTCCCAGGGACTCCAGGTTGATTGTTTTGGGCAGCTCCATTATAGAAGTGGCAACACTTTGTCTTCATGGGAATAGCTGCATATTCTGGAGAGTGATTTCCCTTTACTGCCCATGATGCTTCTTCCAACACCAGATATGGTTGATAAATTGTCTTATCACATCCACTGTATTGTAGCGACCAAGGGCAGGCTGCCCCAAGGTGGACCATTTTGACATGAAGACTATTTTGAGTTAAAAAGCCATTAAAACCCAGCAGATTCAGGAAAAGCTCTTTATGTTACCCCACAACTGCCTAAAAAGAATTTAGATAGAGGACCTGCTCCAGGGAGAGAGCGATCACCATGAATAACTACATTATACTATGAGCTAGTTACGGTGAAAAGGGAGGAACCTAGCAAGAGTGGCCCAACAAACATTTGTTTGCTAAATATTTACTTTTTTTCATTTTCCTGTGAATTGCATTTCTTCTCTTCGAAGTCCCAGATCCCTGCCCCCTTCTCCTTAGTGCAGAATGACATATATATCTCATTTTGCCTGACTGTCTTTGGAATTTTCATGTCTATGTGGATTCCCTGTACATATGAAATTGAACTTAATTTTCTCCTGTTAATCTGTCTCATGCCAGTTTGATTCTCAGCCCAGCTAGAAGGACCTTAAAGGGGACAGGACGTTCTTGCTTTCTAACAGTATCACATACATTGTTGCCTCTGATTGAGGAACTCCTTTGCAGTGAAACAACTATGGCTTTGGGCTCAAGGGATGGAATTCGTTGTTCTTCCATCACTGGGAAGCAGCTGGCTTGAGGGAATAATGGAATGATGTACTGAGGTCTCAGTTATGGTGCTAGCTGGGAGACATCATCTTATGAGGTTGGGATATCATTCTTTAAGTGATCAGGTCAGTGGTTAATATCAGGTGTTGAATACATTGTTCTGGAAACCCAGGAGTGAAGGTGGAAGTGCCTTCTCTCAGTTATACGTAATAACCGGCTTCAAGAATATTTTCTTCCTGTCCCCGAAACATTGTATCTAGTGAGTTTGATGTTCTCCTGCCAAACAGAGAGGATTATTTCCACCAGACGACACCGAGAATGCCCCCTGGACCTTTCAGGCTGTTCATGAAGGACAGTGCATTGGATGGGCATATGGGGCAGCATGATTGATTCTGCTTATCGAGGAGAAATTGGATTGTTGCTGCAGAATGGGGACAACATTGTCTATAGGCCATGGGATTGACTGCACTCTCATGTCCAATAGCAACGGGCAATGGAAAACTGCAGCAACTCGATAAAGGTAGAGCTACGAAGCACCTGCGTCCCGTGGGAGTGAAGTTGGGCTCACCCCCTCAGGTAAGAACACCTTCACTGCTGGGGTGCTAGCTGAACGTGAGGGACTCACGGGATACGTGGTGGGAGAAGGACATCAGGATGGTCAGTTTAGACCTATTTTACTGCAAGTGTTCATCTTCCTTTCCTTGCTGCTTTACATCCTGGGGGGTGTGGACAGTTTAGGTTCCAGGAAGGAGAATGACTGAACTCTGATGCCCCTCCGTGACACAGTGGTGGATGAGATGTTGTGTTTCTCCTGTGTTGGGGAGCGGAGTTTCTGTAGCTAAGTAAAAGACTAGAATGGAAGCTGGGTGACAACAGGGTGGCCTGGGCTGGTTATTCTCAGCTCTCTTCTCTGCCTTTCCTTGCCACACGCTGTGGCCTGGGAGGCTGACTGCTACTAAACTTGCCATTTCACTTGCTTTTCCTTGTCCTCTGGCAAGGAGGCACTGGCAAGAGGCCAGCATGCAGATGGAGAGCAAGGTCAGGGTTTTTCCTCCTCCTTCCTCCTCCTCCTGGCCTCCCCACAGTTCAGCACAGGCCCCGAATCCCAGCCAAATCCCCAGCTGCAGGCCTGTCTGGCTCAGCTCTGCCTCTTAGCAGGCTGGGAACAGCATTTCCTCACCTGTGCTTGCAGGTCTCCAGGGCTGAGGGCTAATCCCCAGGTGTCTCCCTAGATCGTGTTGCTTCCATTAACCTGGATCATGCCTCTGTAAATAATCCCTGCATGAAATGCTTTTCCGTTAAAGCCTTTTGGGGGTGCCATCTGTTCCCTGCGGAGACTTCGATGGATATAGCAGGGAACAGTGCTGAGAAAGGAGAGGGCTATGCTGTCCGCTGTTGTGAGGTGGGAGGGAAACTGGAGGGCATCAGGCTGGCATACTGCAATGGGATGGAAGACAATGCATTTTCACAGGCTGAAATTGGCTGAGATTAAAAAACAAACAATAATCTCTACTGGTTAGAGTTCATAGTTTATTTATTTATTTGTTTATTTTTAAGGAGGTGTTGCAAGGGAGAAAAACTTGTAAAGCAAATTAAGGGGTCCCCAAGATTGAAGGGTTTCCTGGGATGTGGGACCTCAATGCTACAATCGGGACCATCCTGAACAAACTGGGACAGCTGGTTACCTTAGTCTGTGATTATTATCAGGACCTCTGAGTCCTGCTCAGATGCTCCTGCTGAAGAGACATGCCAGGCAAAAGAACACTGCTCCAGAACCATGTGCTGATTCCTTTCAATCTTCTATCAGTGGCAGATACATTTATCTCTCATGGCATTCTTTCTCATTAATGGAACAGGCAGTCTGAGAATCCCTCTTAACACAGTGCTTCAGGCAGCCGGTATCAATGGATGTGAGTCGGAAAGCCAAAGAACCTGTCACCTCTAATTTAGAGCTTTGACTCTGAACCTAACAGCTGAGCTGGACCAAGTTGAGCCTCCAGAACTCCTTTTGCCCTTATAACCTTGGATCTTGCCGAACTAGCAGGGAGTGTGGCCTTTTTGGCTCCTTTGTACTTCACCAAGAACCTGACCTTGTGTCTCTCGGTGTCTCTCCATCTAATGTAAAACCTTCGAAGGCTGACAGTGTGGGCTGTGAGAATAGCAGATCATACCTTTGTAACATTAACAATATGCCTGGATTTGCTCTAAGTGCTTTGTGTTTATTGCTTATATATTAGGGAGGAGGAAACAAAGTGAAGTGACTTAAGCGACTTGCCCTGGGTGCTACATGTGGTGTAGAGTAGGCATGAGACTCAAGTCTGCTCAGTCTGGCTCGGAAATTTCTTAGGCACTGCATTGTAGTGTCTCTCGTCTTGGCCACTGGGGATCCCTGGCACCTGGCTTAGAGCTTGGCAGGTAGCCAGGGCTTGTCATTAAATATGTGCTTAAAGTTGTTAAATACAGACAAATCCTAACACAGTAAGTTTCCTCTCTTTTCAGGTCTCCTTGCCCATGGACCCTGCCCTGGGTCTTCTAAGTAAGGGCAACCTTTGATCCAGCTGACTAAAGCAGCAAGACAGAGGACAGAAGAGCAGAGACCCATCCAATGTCATGTGGGTTCAAATCCAGACTCTTTTAGTCTCCTGATCTACAAAATGGCAGTGACAATGGAATTTACCCCAACGAGTTTGTATACTAAATGAGAGCCAAGAACACGGCACACAGTGAATATTTAGTGTTAGCTTTGGTTGTTTTGATTGTTATTATTAGAAATCAATCCAGGGGTTCCTGGGTGGCTCAATCGGTTAACTCGGCAGACTTGATCTCAGCTCGGGTCTTGGTCTCAGGGTCGTCAGTTCAAACCCCAAGTTGGGCTCCACACGGGGCGTGGAGCCTTCTTAAAAAAAAAAAATTAATCCAAATGTAGCAAATCTAAGTGCAAAGGGGAAATTCCTCCTACCAGGAGCAATCTTGTGACACCTGCTACTTCCATTCCTAGCGGAGGGCTCTTGTCTTGGGGTCTGTTTAGCCCTCAGCCTCTGTGCCTATTCCTTCTCAGCAGAGGGGGTGGAAGAAAAGAAATCCTTGGGCTCCCTCTAGAGGCCAGTGGGGGCGCTCCAACTTTGAAATTTGAATCACATCCCAGGACCCAGAGGATGTTTTCTGGTATTTTCTGTTTTTAGCAAGACCCTCCTAATGTGCTGGGTGTTTTGTTTGTCCCTCTGGATCTACTCTTCCCCCCTTTCCACTCTGCTCTGGGTCCCAAGATGCTGACCTCAATAGACTGCATCCGGGCGCTCCCTTGCCCACTGACTTCCAGGTTATTTTAACCAGTGGAAATCACCAGCACTGAGGAAGAAGAGAGAGAGAGAGAGAGACTGGGGTATTATTATTTCCTCAGATCCCTCCTTGCTGAGTTTGTTTAGACTTGACAGTTCCTTTCTACCAAAGACTACAGCTCCTGTCAAGCGGACTCTAAGATCTCTGGATCTTGGTGTTGGCCCCTTTACCTCTTTAGACCAAGGATGGAAATGGCCCTCTGCTGTTGTGAGCCCCAGGACACAGCACCATCTCACCAGTTCCCTTAATCCTGCCCTTTGTAAATAGTCCCCTTATTAAGGTCTCCTCCGTTGAGTGTGCGATCTATTTCCTGCCACATTCTACTCATACTGTGTCCAAATTCCTTGGCTTGGCAGTCTCATCTCTGCCTCACTTCCCCTGGACCCTGCACTCTGACAAACCAGCTACTTATGGTCTTGGTGATATAATCACATCGCTTAGTGCTGTAGGATTCTCACATTAATTCATCCATCTGCAGTGCCCTGACATACTCTGTGTCCACCCCCCTTACATTTCACTCCCCACCCTGCCCCCTATGTGATCCCAGGCCCTCCCTCTTCTTCTCTAAAGGCCATGATTCAATGGCCTTGTCTTCTATCCAGTCCTTCCTTACCTCCTGTGGTGGCACGTTTTTTTCCTCATCTGACTGGCATCCTGCCATTTCTGTCTTACTGGGGAGCAGCGTTGCATTTTGGTTGGATTTACCTTTTCTCTAGTGTCTGCAGAGGATCCTGGGTAATTACATGGCATTGACTGGATTAATTCACATAGGCTTAATCCAACCAGTACATGACCCTTCCCGGGCCATGGGGATTTCTTCACAGGTGTTCTACTCAGCAGGAAACTGAGGAGTTTTTGTTTGTTGGTTTCAGGAAGTGATGCTTTCCCCATCAGAGTGAATAGGGAGCCTGTAGTTACATCTGCTACTGGCAGCCATCTCATAACCAAGAAGAACGCTATTCCGAGCAAGAAGCTGGCCTGGAGGGAGGGCAGGGTCAAGAGAACCACTGAGAAACAGATCAAACTGTGCCCATTCTGTTATGCCAGTTTGAAAGGGGGTTTCAGTCATACAAACTAAAAATATCTGTAGCATTTGTGTTAACAAAAAAGCAAAATTCACAGGGTGCAATTAGAAAGCAACTTAATTCGTTTCTTCTTCTGCTCATTCAAACCCACCCTAAGGGCTACTTCTTTACCTGTCCCTGGGTGATATATTGGTGGGGCGCAAGGTGGGGGAGGCTCTATGACTTATCTGTTCTTTTACTGATAATAAAATATCTTCTAGCCACTTCTAATTACAAAATAGTTTTATTTCAGTAATTAAAATACCCATTTCTATGTGATAGTTAAACCTCTGTGATTCATTCAATATAAAGCTTCTCTGCTCCCCAAACTCCAACCCCTAGAAGCTGCAGTGGGTGCCAGATGAAGAAAGGGAATGTTTCTATTTCCCCCATCCAACAGGAATGGTGGATCTTATTCTCTATTTCCCCTTCCTTCTCATTTGCTAAGAGGTTTCTGGCTCCTGGGTTGTAGCACGGGGGAGAGGCGAGGGGTGCAACGAGGAAGATCTCACCTGTATGGACACTCCAAAGTAGTATGGTGATGGTTCCTGCTCTTCAGATGTTTAAAACTAATTTTCCCTGGGTTTGAGCCCAGGCAGAGCTATCCTCATGGGCACTTCTGCGGGTTCTCTGAGGACCTCACTGGCACATTGGGCTGGACTCCCTGTGATGTGAGCAATGCATTTTCTCTGTATGTCACTTTCGGGTCCTCCCCAGCTCCTGGGACTCCTGGGCTTTCTTGGGCTGTAGTACTGCCCACCCCACCCCCTGCCCCCCTCCCCCACATGGGTCACATCTGGTCCTGGAAAGATACTCTTGTATCCTTGCTCCCAGGGGGAATAGTCTGCTCAGGGCAGCCTGGTCTCTGCCCTCAGAGCAGCCAGCCAACCACAGCCTCTTGCTTTTTGATTTTACAGGCATGTGTCACATCGCATCACTGTGCTCAGCAGTCCCCAAGAGTTACAAATCTGGAAGACGGCCTAATCTCCTCGCGGCAGGTTTGAGGGTAGGAAGAGATATCCCCTACCCTTCCCCCACAGGTATGGGAAGGGGAACTGGGGAACAAACACACTGATATTCTCTCCACAAGAATCCTCTTATTTCCGAACTCAACCTGGAGACGGATGTTTGTTGAAAGTCACACAACTGGTTAACTGCATCCTCTTTGCAAGTCCAGCCCATCCCATTAGAATGTGGGGTGCTTACCACCTATTGTCTTGAGGCCTCAGCAGAAATGGAGACAAAAAGGGTGGGGAGAATCCCTCTGTAACATCCTAACCTTTATACGCACCTTACCCCAGGTAGAATTCTAGAATTCACTGCTGTAGAGACAGATGCTGTACAGATGTTCGCTAAGGTGCTGGTAGTCCACCAATGTACTTGATTACATCAATTCTTCTACTGAGCTATAAACTTTGAAATTCAGTGATCGAGTCAGGTGAACAGAACTGGAGATTCGTGGACTAAATCCAGCTGGCTGAGGGGCCTGGGGACCTTCCTCTCCAGCTCATGTTTCCATACAAGGAGGGACCTCCCTAGAGGAACACTTCTGGCCTCTCCCCTTTTGCTTTCCCTATCCTGGGATGGGGGTGGGTTTGAGGGGGGCTGAGAAGGGTGGGGGTGGAGTTTCCTGGAGAATTGAGAAGAAAGGGGGGCCCACACAACTCAGCCTCTGCCACCCTCCCCTCTCTTCACATCCTTCTGTCTGCAAAGTGGGAATATCCTGGTTTGCTCTCTTGGCGGTAGGGTAAACTGCTTTGTTGGGGTAGAAAGCTGAGCTGGGGAAGAGGAGGGTTAGATCAATTCAGGATCCTGCTAGCAGGACTGTTTGGTTGTATATTTCAGCCAAATCCTTCATTGTTATATCATCAGTATTACAGCTGACATTTTGACTTCCATCTGTCTGACACCTATAGGACTCAGTGGCTTCTCCATTTTGGTGGGAAAGAGAGGTCTTATTCGGGGCTCACTTAAACACCATCACAAGCTGTAGCAATGATTTTTTTTTTTTTTTTTTTTTTTGGCCCACATCAGTCTTTAAAAATTTCCAAATCAGCATACAACTTTTAAAATCAGGTAGATTTGAACTAAAATTCTAGATTTCCAGCTTATCATAATTTCAGTGATTTGGTAGGGGTGGCATTCCTCATGGAAACAATTCCTGAGATACTATGTAGTGGCTCCCCCTTTAGCTGAAGCCTGAACTTTCCCATTCTCCCCAATTCCCAGCTAGCTAGAGTTGCTAGATTTAGCAAATACAAATACAAGATGTCTAGTTTAAAGTTGAAGTTGAGATAAACATTGATTTTATTGTATTGTTATTAGGGTAAGTATGTCCCATGTAATTCATGCAATTCGTTTAGGGTAGGTACCTCATTCTGTGTCTAGCAACCCTACAATCTAACCTCCTTCCCTCCTTCTTGTTATCTGCTTGGGTTTAGAAGGTAAGTGTTTCCTACTCTTATACCCATTTTTGCTTATCTTTATATGTTTAATACTTAATATACTGCCTGGCTCCTGGTCGTGTGCTCACCACGTTTGCGGAATATAGTCTGGGGACCAAAATTCTGTCCCACAGAGAATGTCACTAAGTCTCAGAAGAGGAATAAAAAGCAAGTTCCAAGATGAACTCATCTTGGATAAAGACTCCACATTTCCGGTGATTCTAGGGGCAGCGCTGAACCAGAATTCTGGACCATCGACTTTTAGGCTTGACTGGGTCACTGGCTAGCTGAACGGAGTTGGTCATGTCAATGAGCCTTCCTGGAGTCCTGGTTTCCGATCTCTTCATGGAAGGAATTGATCAACTTGCTCCCCAGGACATCTGCCAAAGGGAACGTTTATGATTTCTCCCTTATTTTGCATATTCATCATAGAAAAAAAGATCAGCATGGGCGAAATTTGACATCAGTATTTGTCAGCAGCACAAGGAGAAAAGTCAGTTAATGACTATGTAATTGGTGATAATAAATCAGCAGACATATGAATGGGCTACTTTTTTGTGTCCTTAGGCACTATTTCAAGAACTTCTGATCTCACACAGGAAATAGAAGCCTAGAACCTTAGACATGTATACAGTATACTACTTATTTTAGAGTTTAAGATGTCATTAACTAACACCCACCATGATTTGATAACAGCTACTTAGAGGGAAAAATATATAAATTATCACATCTGATGCCAATTCAAAAAACTAAAACAGTGATTAATTTTTTTTAATTTGAGTATAGTTGACACACCATGTTACATTATCCTCAAGTGTACAACACAGCGATTCAACCTCTCTATACATTATGCTCTGCTCACCACAACAGTAGTTACTATGCTAAACCAGTGTTTTGTTTTGTTTTTTGAAAAAGGTATGTCTTATAATGAAGAAACTTTGGTATATTTGGTGGTAAGTTTAGGAGATCGCTAATTACCTGAAACCTTATGAACAGCAGGAGATAAGGCCGGAAGGGTCGATCAACATTTATTGAGCATGTATGTGCTAAGTTTCTCAACCTAAGCACGATTGACATTTGGGGCTGGATCATTGTGGAGGCTGTCCTGTACCTGGTAGGATGTTTAGCAGCATCCCTGATCTCTACCTACCAGATGCCAGGAGCACTGTACCCCCTGTTGTGATAACTGTGTCTCTAGACATGGCCAAACATTGTGGGATGGCGGGGGCGGGGCTGTCATAGTTAAGAACTACTGATTTAAATTATCCAATTGAGTTAAATAGTTTACAATAACCCAGCAAAGTAAGGTCTCTGCAGTCTTCACTGTGCCAAGGCCACCCTGCGGTCTATGCAGACCTGGGTGGGAGCCTCCTCCTTTGTCACTCTGGTTTCCACTTAGCCTCCTGGCTACCAAGGAGTGCAGCCTGTGTCAAGTGTCTCAGGCGACTCCACTATAACAGTTTCTTCTACTTCTTCCTGTAACCCGCCCCCCTGCCAAGAGACTCAGACTGAGTCTGCGGGTCTGGGGAAGCTGAGATATCACAGTGCTGTTGTCTGTTCTGCCTCCCTTCTCTGATGACAGGTATGTACTCAAACTTTGAAAGGGTCAGGAGACAGAGGGCTAAGAATCTAACTCCTATCAAGCCCTTGCTATCTGCCAGGCAGCAGATGGTAACACCTTATATTACCTCTGCGTTGCTAAATTCTAAAATGGATGACTCTCATTTATTTAAATGAAATGAATGAAAAATTTCAGGCTACTGTCTGAGATCTTGTATGGCATATGTAGGTTTAAAACCCTCTTGGGAGCTATCCTGGTGAACACTGAAACTGGCTCCCATATGCAGAGGGCAAGGAGAGAATGAAGAAAGAAGCAGGTAGGTGGTAGGTGGCAATTTTAATAACAGCAAAAGGAACTTACATAAGAGGCTTGTCTTGGGTGGCAGTAAGGTAAATGGATCCCTGTATACACCCTCCAAATCTTAAAAGCTTACCCAGTTAGGACTGGGTTTGTTTACCCGCACCGTGCAGGTGTTTTCAACATCACATCACCATCTCAAGGCTCTGTCCTTGGAGAAGCCTCTGGGAGCGGGAAAGCGGGAAAGCAGAACCTACATTCCAAGGACAGGGGAGGGGGGGGAGAAGCCTCCAAGTGCCCAGGTCTAGCCCACTGGTCAGTGTACAATGTGATGATTTCTATTCAGGTATATTGCAAAATGTTTACCACAATAAGGTTAGTGAACACATCCTTTACAACACATCGTTACCATTTTGTTGTTGTTATTGTTCTGGTAAGAATGTTAAAGCTCTACTCTCATAGCAACTTTGAAGGATCCAATACAGTATCGTTAACTATAGTCACCATGCTGTGCATTAGATCCCTGGATCGTATTCATCTTATAACTGAAAGTTTGTACCCTTTGACCAACATCTCCTCATTTTCCCCGCCCATTCTACTGTTTCCATGAGTTTGATGTTTTTAAATTCTATACATGAGAGATCATGTAGTATTTGTCTTTCTTTGACCTTTTTCACTTAGCGTAAAGCCCTCAAAGTCCATTCATGTTGTTGCACATGGCGAGATTTCTGTCTTGTTTTCATGGCTGAATACTATTCCATTATATATGTATAATTACATATACCCCATCTTCATCCATTCATCTTTTGATGGACATTTAAGTTTCCATGTCTTGGCTATTGTAAATAATGCTGTAACGAACACGAGAGTGCAGATACGTTATCGGTATCCTGTTTTCATTTCCTTTGAGTATATACCCAGAAGTAGGATTGCTGGATCATATGGTGTTTCTATCTTCAATGTTTTGAGGAAGCTTGGTACTGTTTCCCAGAGTGGCTGCCCCAGCTGTGGTGTCACCAACAGCACACATTTCCTTCCCATCCTCACCAACACACGTTAGCTCTTGTCTTCTTGCTTGGAGCCATTCTAACAGGCATGAGGTGATAGTTCACGGTGGTTCTGATTTGCGTTTCTTGGATGCTTAGTGATGTTGAGCACTTTTTTCTGTAACATTGCCCTGTCTTCTTTGGGAAAAAATGTCTATGCAGTTCCTCTGCTCATTTTTTAAAAATCAGATTTATGTTTTTGCTACTGAAATGCATGAGTTTTTATATATTTTGAATATTGACCCCTTATCAAATATATGGTTTGCAAATATTTTCTCCCATTCCATAGGTTGCCTTTTCATTTTGTTTCTTTTGCTGTGCAGAAGCTTTTTAGTTTGACGTAGGCTCACTTATGAATTTTTGCTTTTGTTAGGAGAGTTTTTAGGAGGCAGAGGAGGAAGAGGGCCTGTAAAGGGGCAGGAACCCCAAGGACAAAAAGATGGGAAGATGAATCTTATTGTGAGGATATAGTTGATAGGATTTGGAATCTGAATGTCCATTGAAAGAAATCATTGATGGTCTACAAAACAAAATAAAAACTGATGCTTTGATGAGTCAAACAGATCTGGTACTTCCTTTCTGTGGACTCTCCTGTACTGTGGAGCAACTGGATCCAGAGGACTTAACATTGCCTGGAAACAGGCTACAAAGTAGTTTCACTCTCTAGTGCCACACAAGAATGTGAACAGTAGATGGCACTTTTGTGCTATCCCTAAATTTTCAACCTTCGAAGGGAACTAACCTAAGAATGACTCCTGTTAACATAAAAACAAATTTTATGGTGCTCAAATGGATAAATTCGATTTCTGATTTGAGGGGAATCTGTAAAAGGGGAGCTAATTAAAGGATCAGTTTGTCTTAGGTAGTACCTGGCCTCCAATGATATCTTGGAGGTTTCCATAATGTGAAATACTTGCGGCTTTCTTCCAGATTAATACATTTGCAGTTTGGTTACTGCAAATGTTACTGTAGCAAGTGGAATTGCATGAATTCAAGCAGTCTTGAGGTTAGAAAAAAAATATCCCCAACTTTGGCCATGTTTCCAAATCTCTCTGAGCTTTTGCTGTTTGCAAAGGTGAGGAATAACAAACAAAACAAAGTCAAATCAAACATGGAAAAGAACCACGGGAGGAGCAGTTTGGACTACTAAGAGAACAGTGAAATGGAAACAAAGATGTTCCTTTTTCTTTTTCTTTTTGTAAACGTTACTGTTAGGCTAGAATACAGAATTTTACATGCTTACAATGTGCTTGCAATCATGCAAAAGGCATCATGATTTAGTGATTGAGTGGAATCTGGAGGTACCCACTAAAATCTAAAGCTCTGCCACTTCCTGTGTACTTGGGGCAAGTAACTTCATGTCTCTGCATATCAATTTCCTCATTTAGAAATGTACATGGTGATAATAGCATTCTTGTGAGGATTAAGTGTCAAATTTTGTAAGTTACTTAGAGGAGTACTTAGCATGTAGTGAGCACACCATGTATTTTTTGATAACTAGAAAAAAAGTTTAAAATTTTTTACTAAAGGACTTAGAGAAAAATCTGTACTTAAAACCTTCTCTTTTCTTTTGAACTAGTTTCTACATCCCTACCTTTTTCTTTTTCTCTTAATCTGCTATACCCAAGATCAGACATATCCTGGCTGTGAGAAATCCTGAGGTCTCGGTCATTCATCAGAGTTTCCAGAATTATTATTTTTGATTGTACTCAAATATATATGACATCAAATTTACCACTTTAACTATTCCTAAGTGTACAAGTTACTGGCATGAACTATGTTCACAATGTTTTCAACCATCACTAGTACCTATTTCCAGAATGTCATCATCTCAAACAGAAACTCTGCACTCATTAAACAATAATTCTCCGTTCTCCATTGTCCTCTACCACCTCTGGTAACCTCCATTCTACATTCTGTCTCTATGAATCCAACTATTTGAGGTACCTCAGATACACGGGATCATGCAATATATGCACCTTTGTGTCCGGCTTATTCACTTAGCATATTGCTTTCAAGTTTCACTCGTATCAGAGTATGTATCAGAATTTCATTCCTTTTTATGACCACATAACAGTCATTGTATGTACCTATCACATTTCATTTGTAGATTCATCTGTTAAACATGTGAGTTGTTTCCACTTTTTGACTGTTGTGAATAATACTGCTATGAACCCTGGTGCACAATTATCTGTTCTAGTCCCTGCTTTCAATACTTTTCTGTATAAACCTAGGAGTTAACTTATTGAGGAACTGCCCATTGTGGAACTTGTTTTCCACAGAGCTACAACATTTTACATTCAAACCAGCATCCAGCACTATTTTTAAGGATCTCTCTCTCTCTCTCTCTCTCTTTTTTTGAAGTCAAACCTAGACTGGGAATAAGTAGCAAAGCTTAGAGGTTTGCCACAGTTTGTTGATAAGTTGCTGGTATTAACACTCTTGACACATGACCTCCTAGACTAGAGCAATGTTTCACAATGTACACAGCTTAAGACTCCCTTATTACATCTGTAGGGCCCTGATCCCATCCTATACATGTTGAATCAGCATCTCTGGGAATGGGGTCCCCTAAATTATCATTATGCATGCTAAAATATGAAACTCAGAAACGTAGGCTGTTGAGTTCTTGAGGGCAGTGAGAATATCTGCCACCTTTGTACCCCACAGAGCCAAACAGGAGACAGTCAACAAACTTATACTTGGATTGAACTAACACTGAAATCTAAAGGTATTTCCTATCTGCTTAATTGCTATGTACAGTATTTACTGAAACTAAATTCTATCACTAGACAACTAGAACACCTGTAATTAAGGTGTGCAGTATACCTTTCATCTACAGCGAACATGTATCTTACCAGGTGTGGCCCATTAGTGTCATCTTTTGCTGCCAATAACGTTCATCTTATATGTAATTTTCAGCTGAGTCCTTCATGCTTTGAGGTAGGGTAAAAAAGGATACGGACTTAGAATTGGAAGATGTGACTCTGGGATCGTTGACAATTATATGTAAAATATCTAGGAATCAAGTTTATAATTTGTAAACGTTGGTAACATTTTGTCACTCTATCAACTTCATAGTGTTGCCGAAGCGCAGATGATATTATGTGTAACAAAGCCTGCTGTACAAGGGGCTATAGTTACTATGTGGCCTAATAATTTAAACAAAAACAAAAAGTTTCTTTCCGAGGCTTCCTACAGACTTTAAATATGCTGCCGCGTAAGTCTGCGGCTCTAAAGCAAACGCTAATGAGCAGAGAATAGAAACACATAACAGGAAAACATTAAGCGGATGCACAACATTCATTCGTTCATTCGGTTTATCCAGCATCTGTATTCACATCACGAAGCGTATTGTGTGAAAATCAGTGATTAAATAAATTAAAATGTGTCCTCCAGAGGTTTAGTTCCTGTGCGTCTATTAATAACTATCAAGCTGCCCAACTTCAGATCAAAACTCCCTTCCCCCGTCATTAAGCGGTTGGGGACCCTCTCCAAATTTGTGGGCGCTGTCTCTTTAACGTGTAATAGAACTTCGATTGCATCGATCATAGACCCTTTACCCTTCCTCCCATCGGTCTCATTTCCATCCCGGTGACTGCCCTACTTCACAGTTTCAAGCCGCGGGGAGAGCTAAACGTTGGCTTTCGGGTCACACCTGACCCCGGGGCGTCCCGCCTGCCTGCCGGCTGCGGCCCGGACCCCTCCGGCGCCGGCGACGCCTCGGGGCTCGACTGGCCACGCCTGGAGCGCGGCGTTTGACTGGGCCGCCGTTGTTGTAGTGACCGGGAGGCGCCGCCGCTCTGGGCAGACGGTTCCGGGCGTCGCACGGTCCCCCCCCCCCCCCCCCCGTCCTCTCCCTTCCCCCGGTTCCCCCCGCCGGCTGGAGCCCGGCGCCAACCGCGCCTCCCATGGCCTCCGCCCTGGTAAGGAGGGGCTGGGGGGCGCCTCCCCGGAGCTGGTGCCAAGGGCTGCGGAGCCAGGTCGGGGCCGCGCTCGCACCTGGCGGGAGATGGAGGCCGGTGTCCGCAGCCGGGTCCTGAGCCGCGAGCCCCTCGCCCCTCGCCCCTCGCCCCTCGCCCCGGGGCGTCCACGTCTCACTCTCTGCTACTGGGGCCGACTTCTGGCCAGATCCCGGGCGCTTCTCCCTGCGTCCCGGAGCCCCGGACCGAGCCGGGGCAGCCCTATGGCCCCCAGAATTCGCTGAGGGTTTGCGTGGAGCGCCTGCGTCAGAATCACCTGGCAGGTTTTTAAAAAGTACCGAAGCCGGGCCCCACTCGCACCTGTGACTCCGAGCCAGCGGCCGGGGCCCGGGAACGTGCATTCGAATAAGTTGCCCAGGGGGCCCCGCGGGCGCGCCTGGTTCTGGGAAGCGCCCATGGCGGGTTTTGCGGGTTCTGCGCGGGAAGCCGGCGCCTGGCATCCCCCGGCAGGGGTCCGGGCGTGTGCTCGCGCGGGGCGCCCTGCCCCGCAGGCTCGCCGCCAGTGTGGCGGTTCCCAGGCCCGGCTCCGGGGGAGGAGACCGTGCTGATCCCGGGACTCCCGCGTCCGAGGGCTGCACCTGCTTGCAACACTTGACAACTTTCCTTCCCAGGAGGACCCCGCTCTGGAGCGATATTTTAAGGGCCACAAAGCTGCGATCACCTCCGTGGACTTTAGTCCCAACGGCAAACAACTTGGTAAGTGTTGTTCTCTCTTTTTGTGATGAGGTCGGAAACCTTGCCTCCCGTCCACACGGGGCCGCGGGAGAACCACTGAGGACCGGGGTGGAGGTTGAGAGCGGCGGGAGACTCGGGCACCTTGGTCGTGTCGGCCCCGGCGCCCCCATCCCAGCCCCGCAGAGTCGCCTACAGGCCTGGGCCAGGCCGACGACTTTCGCTAACTAACCACCAGGAGGAGTGAGTGGGAAGGGGAGGGGTTTGTCCTCGGCCCAGGGAGGGTGGGGTGCTGGCGAGAGAGTTTGTGAAAAGTTGTGAGAAGAGCAGGAGGAAGCGGGGAGAGAGGAGTTGGGGCTGTGCCGGAGGCCAAGGACTGAGGGGTCTCAGGTCACCCCTGGAAGCCCCCGTGGCTGGAAAGGAGCCGAGCGTCTGCGTCAAAGACGGGACCCGCTCGGAAGTTCGCTCCTACCTGAGCCGGGAACTCAAATCTGCGGGTCCGCAGCCCTTCTCCTGCGTGGTGACTCTGGTGGCCGCGTTTGCGCCCTGGCCATGAGGATCCGGATGGCCGTGAGGTGGACCTGGGCAGGCAAAAGCTGCCTGTTGCTGGCGCTTTTAACAGTGGCCTATATCTTAGTGGAACTCTCGGTCTCCACTTTGCATGCCTCTCCAGCAGCCGACCTTGCCAGGGAGCGGGGGCCAAAACAGCTTTCAGACCCCTGGGAAAAGGCAGAGGATTTGTCTCGTCCGCTCTACAAGAAGCCCCCAGCCGACTCCCATGCACTTGGGGAGTGGGGAAAAGCCAGCAAACTCCAGCTCAGCGAGGGTGAATTGCAGCAGCAAGAGGAACTTATTGAGAGATATGCCATTAATATTTATCTCAGTGACAGGATTTCCCTGCATCGCCACATAGAAGATAAGAGAATGTATGAATGTAAATCCAAGAAGTTTAATTATAGGAGACTTCCCACCACCTCTGTTATCATTGCTTTCTATAATGAAGCCTGGTCGACTTTGCTCCGCACCATCCACAGTGTTTTAGAAACTTCTCCTGCGGTCCTTTTGAAGGAAATCATCTTAGTGGATGACTTGAGTGACAGAGTTTATTTGAAGACACAGCTTGAAACTTATATCAGCACTCTTAATAGAGTGCGCTTGATTAGAACAAATAAGCGGGAAGGGCTGGTTAGAGCCCGCCTGATTGGGGCCACTTTTGCCACTGGGGATGTCCTCACTTTCCTGGATTGTCACTGTGAGTGTAATTCTGGTTGGTTAGAACCACTTTTGGAAAGAATTGGTAACGATGAGACGGCAATTGTTTGTCCTGTTATAGACACCATTGATTGGAATACTTTTGAATTCTATATGCAGACGGGGGAGCCCATGATTGGTGGATTTGACTGGCGCTTAACCTTCCAGTGGCATTCTGTCCCCAAACATGAAAGGGACAGACGGAAATCGAGAATTGACCCAATCAGATCACCCACCATGGCTGGAGGACTGTTTGCTGTCAGCAAGAAATATTTTCAGTACCTTGGAACATATGACACTGGAATGGAAGTGTGGGGAGGTGAAAACCTTGAGCTGTCTTTTAGGGTGTGGCAGTGTGGTGGTAAATTGGAGATCCACCCGTGTTCCCATGTGGGCCATGTATTCCCCAAGCGGGCGCCATATGCTAGACCCAATTTCCTACAGAATACTGCTCGGGCAGCGGAAGTGTGGATGGACGAGTACAAAGAGCATTTCTACAATCGAAACCCTCCAGCAAGGAAAGAAGCTTATGGTGATATTTCTGAAAGAAAATTACTACGAGAACGGCTGAAGTGCCAGAGTTTTGACTGGTATTTGAAAAATGTGTTTTCTAATTTACACGTTCCAGAGGATAGGCCAGGTTGGCATGGAGCTGTTCGCAGTATGGGAATCTCTTCTGAATGTTTAGATTATAATTCTCCTGACAACAACCCCACAGGTGCTAACCTTTCCCTGTTTGGATGCCATGGTCAAGGAGGCAATCAATTCTTTGAATATACCTCAAGCAAAGAAATAAGGTTTAACTCTGTGACAGAATTATGTGCAGAGGTTCCTGAGCAAAAAAATTATGTAGGAATGCAAAATTGTCCAAAAGATGGGTTCCCTATCCCAGCAAACATTATTTGGCATTTTAAAGAAGATGGAACCATTTTTCATCCACACTCGGGGCTGTGTCTTAGTGCTTTCCGGACACCTGAGGGTCGACCTGATGTTCAAATGAGAACTTGTGATGCTCTAGATAAAAATCAAATCTGGAAGTTTGAGAAATAGAAGAGCACAACGGCACTTTCTTCCTGAGCTGACAAGAGTTCCAAGAAAGTCAAAGAGCCGGTAAAGAACGTCAGTGAAGATTTTATTTTATCAGAAATCACCCACTGGTCATCTGCGAGAGCTCTGTGAAAGCTGTGTTCCATTTTGGTGTAGAACACTGAAAGTGGGTGCATAGAGAGCTGCTCTTTAATCTCTCAAAGTGCCTTACTGATGGGTTGTCTTATTTAAGAGCTTTGTCAATATGGTTTCTTCTCCTTAAAGAAGTTGACTGTGAATTGAGATACACAAAATGTTTAAGTGCCAGACTTAGTATTACAGAATGTAAAAGTCCAAGCATAATGAGGGATGAGTTATGTTGATGGGTAAGTTCACTACCCATCCCTTTAAAAACAGAACTCATAAATGTGCGGTTGGAGCTATTGCTGTTTTGATTGTATATAGGATTTGAATTTCTTTTAGCCAGCACATTAAATTTTAGGTGTTTTTTTTTTTTAAATTTTGATTTTCCTTTAATCAGCTAGAAATCAAAGAAAGTTGATTTGAAGGGAAAAGGCCTGGTTTAGATGTATGTTTCATTGGAAGAGGTCATTAGTTTGAATATGAATTTGGAGGTCTTTTTAACATGGAGACATCTCAGAATGAAATGGGGAGAGATTTACATTCCATACTTGGTGAACTTGAGCTATTAGACTTCACTGATTTGTATTGATACCTCATATTGCTCTGATTTTGTAAGCTGTCCTCTCTGTGAACTCTTTTTTTGTGTGTGGGGGGCATTTTCTGATTGCACTTCCTTAAGTTATGAATGTACTGGAGAGGGACTCATTCACAATACTGTGCTTCCCTTTGTTAATGCTTAATCGTTTAAAGTAAACATAGTTGTTGGCTCTCTGAAGTTAAACCCAACTGCGTTTACTGAAATGTGTGAAACTGAAAGTGGGCCGCATGCTACAAAGGCTGTGGGATTCTTGTAGGAGTCTTCCTGATTAGGACGTTTAAGGATTTATCTTAAAACAAGGAAAAAGACTGTCTGGGCACTGGTGAATGCCACCTTGCAGCCTGTTTTCAGCACCTAGCATCAGCCTGGTACTTAGGCAGCTTTCATTAAGTGGGTGAATGGATGGATGGATGGATGGATGATGAATGAATGAAAGGCTCAGCCATGGAATGTGATTTTGGTCCTGTCCTTTGACCAACAGACTGTTTGGGCCTCAGTTTTCTCATCTGTAAATATGGGTGCTGGATTAGATCTCAGAGATTCCTTCCAGCTCTGAAATGTTTTGATCACACATTACAATCACTCTTGCAGTCTTTATAATACTTTTTATGTCTTCACTTTTAACACAGATAATGTGGTTGAACAACATTCAGTTCAGTTATGAAGCTGGAAAAGAGGGACAGTTTTAAATTAGGTGAGGGTCGCCTGGGGGGCTCAGTCGGTTAAGTGTCCAACTCTTGGTTTCAGCTCAGGTCATGATCTCGGGGGTCATGGGATCGAGCCCCACGTTGGCCTCTGCACTAAGTGGGGAGTCTGCTTGAGATTCTCCCTCTGCCCCTCCCTCCACTCTTTCTCAAATAAATAAATAAATAAATAAATAAATCCCTAAAAAATAATTAAGTGAGCTGAGCCCAACTGAAGTGGTTTAGTTTGGATTGAGTGGAAAATTGTTGTGGTCAATGTTTGTATTCATTTTATTTTGACAATTATTGAACCAATTTTTGTTTTTAGCTTTACTCTTCAAACTCTAAAAGTAATCTTTTGGGCTAAGAATATAAATATTTACCAAAACTAATTACCTGAGTAAAAGCATACTTTTTTTTTTTTTAAGAAAAAAGTATGTTTACTAGTTTTATTTCAATGCTATATCCAGAAATCATAGGCTGAATTTAGAATTAAATCTCAATTAGTTCACTTTGGTCTAAATTTATGAAAAATGCGTACTCCATAGAGAATTAGATGACAGTACTCATAAGTAAAGTTGTTTTCAGTGCGTACATAATGATGGGACAGAAGGGACTTTGCAGAATGTGAATTTAAGGAAAGCTTTTAGGATAACCATTTTAAAAAGTAAAAGTGCTATGTATCTTGAATATTTTATTTCTCTTTTGCTTCTTAAAATGAAAATGTGTTAATAACTTTCATTAATTACCAACCTTAAAGTTTATCAAAGAATTGTCCAAATTTCATGTGCAATGTACATGGCCATGGGTGTAATTTAAGAAGGATTTATAAGAATACTCTGAATTTTGCAAAAATCGTTGTTTGATAGCAGTTGTTCTAAACCCACCCTCTCCTCTTGCCCGGTCTACTTTTTAATTTAAATTATCCTTTCTCTCTCTCTCTTTTTTTTTTTTTGTTCTTGTTAGCTCCCTATCAAATGGAAAAACTAAAATTGATGTATTCTGGAAGTACTTATTGGAATTACTTTTATTCCAGTATCTTGCTGCTCTTGTCAAAAGGTGAAGGGGGGGGGTACTGAAAAGCAGAGTACTTAATTGTTTACCTATTGCCTAAACTTCAGGCTGTGACCCATTCATCTTTTTGGAAGGAATTTTGGGATAGTGCTTTATTTATACCAATAACTTGAAAGTGTCCAGTTGTTCATTCCTCTGGACAGTGTATGTAACAGAAGAATGAGACTTTCATATTTTCATCTTTAGGCATTTCCAATTTAATTTCAAAAACATACTGTAAAATTACAAACAAAATTTATTTTGATTCCCTAATTCCAATTTATTGGTACCAAAGCTCTCTTCTGCTGTAGACCATGAAGAGTTGACCTTTTAAGTTACTTTACATACTAGTAACAGTTTCAGTAAAATATTTGGTAGACAAGAGGTTTCCATTTTAAATGGTCACTGTCATTTAGTGTCCAGTTCTTTGAGTAGATTGTCTAAATAGGCATTTCTAGCAGTCGTCTTTTAAAAAATTGATAACCTAGTCATCTGCAGGATCTCTGTAACTCAGAATAACTTGTTTGTATAAGAAAATCTGTTTACTCCCCCAGGGGTAGGCTCCTGCATATTCATTGTATGTTGGCAAATCAAACTTTTCTAGGTTGAATACAAGAGGTTATTTTTAAGTTGTAGAGTCTTAGTGGTTTTAGGATCTCAATTTTAATTAATAAAATATTTAGTTTTGACTTGTTTGTCCCTTTAAATTGCTGTGTTAATAATATTTTTAAATGAGCACAAAGAATGTTGAAGTTCAGATTAATCTTTTGAACAATGAATTTTTTTCCTTTGTGATGAGCAGTTTCCATCCTTTTTTTTCCTTTTGTTAATGGTTTTTGCAATATTGATTAAGATATAAAATAAAATGTGTGGCTAATTATTTTTGCAAATGGATTCTAATAATTTTAGTTTATGGGATCATTGTTTCTGTGTACACATTTGTTGATGGTAACAGAGGTGAGTTAAGCTTGTAATTATTTTGCTTGTTTGAAATACAGACAGAATATTAAAAAGTCAAAGTTCCTGCATTATTTTGCAAGGTGTCATTAACCAACAAGCATTCTGAAGCGGTGTTAGCACTATTAATACATGCGTTAACTACTTGTAAACAAACAGGAAATGATCCTGGAGTTCTGGGACCCATTGGGGGCACTATAAAAGGAAGCAGGTGAGCGTCTGGGCACCTTAACACCAATTTCAAAACGCTAGGCTAAAAAGAAATAGGTCTATTCTGTAAACCACATAGCCTCACATTTCCCTTAACCTTCTCTCTGCATCACCCCATCCTAAGTACATTTCCTGTCCACCAATCATATCTCTCTTCCTCCTTAGTGATTCTGCCTAATGCCCTACACCCCTGCCTCTCCCCAGCCTGAGACACTGCCTGGGAATCACTATTCTAAGTGAATAGTGGGGATTCACTATTCTAAGACATCAGATGTCTTATAGCCACATTTAGGATATGTATAGTTGAGATAAACGTATTTTTATACTGACCTTTTGGTTTTTTTTTTTTTTTACATAGAGTTTAAAGTGTTACTATAAATATGTATGTTATAATCTTGCTGTCTTACTAAGTGATGGCAACCCTGTGCAAATCATTTTATCTCTGTTTCAATTTCATGAAAGTGAAAAAAGACTGGGAAAATCATAGAGACAGTACATAGGGTTTGCCAGGGGTTGGTGGGGGCGAGGAGTAGAGAATCATTGCTAATGGGGATGGTGGTTTTTTTTTTTTTTTGCGGGCAGGGATGTGATGAGAATGTTCTGGAATTACATAGTGACAATGGTTGTACAACTTTGGGTAAAACACTGAATTATACACTATAAAAGGGTGAATTTATGGTATTTGAATTACATCTCAATTATTTTTTAAATAAAGAAAACTTTAGGGGAAAAGAAGAGGCTGGAGAATTTCATGTATCCCAGAAAAGATTTCTATGTCCCTCTGTGCCCATTAGACTTTAAAACAGGCCAGCAGGATTTATTAATACTTGAGTCATTTTGTAATTCATCAGAATTAAGAAAGCTAGATATATATGTGAATTAGGCTGTGAGTAGAAATCAGTTTGTATTGGAATTTTTTCCTAAGATTTCAGAGAAACCTCAATCAATTTTTTTGAACAGGAAGTAGGGATTATTATAAAAGGTGAAATGAGTTCCTGAATTGAATAGTTGTCCATGGCAGAACTGAAGAGTAGACAGGTCCTTACAACTTGCTGTTAATCAGACACTACTTTTCCTTTTGTGCCAAGCTCAATCATTTTCTCAAGCTGGCCTGGGAGAGTTGTCTACTGCAGGCCAGGGGTGTCCTTGGCTGTCTGGTCACTATTCTAACCCTCTTATTTGCATGTATCTAATCTTGTTCAAAGAGGGAAATGGGAGGTACTCTATTTAGTGCTCCTTTATTTAGTTAATGCTACTGTGTGCCAGATGCTGGCTTATGCTCTGGGTATACATACAGAGGTGAACAAAACACATGTGTATGCTTTTTCAGGGGGTATGAAGAATTCACAGTCCAATGATAGAGACAGATTTTAACTAGGAAACACATAAATCATGTGCAAGTACAACCTGAAACAGGAAAAGAAGTGCATGGTATGAAGAAAAGGAAGAACAGTGGCGACGTAAGTTTATGGGGTTAAGAGACACTCCTTTGTAGAAGTTAGATTTAACTCAAGACCTGAAGGAGGAGTTAGCTAAGCAAAGACTGGAGAGAGAATAGCGTATGCAAAAACCAAGGGTGGGAAAGAACTTGTCCTTGATCAAGGAAATAGAAGAAGGCCAGAGGTGCCTGGCTGGCTCATTTGGAAGAGCATATGACTCTTGATCTCAGGGTTGTGAGTTCAAGCCTGGCATTGGGTGTAGAGATTACATACATACTTACATACGTACATACATACATACATATACAAACAAACCTAAAAAAAATTTACTTAAAAAAAAAGAAGACCAGAAGGGCTAGAGCCTGTAAATGAAGAGAGAGAGTTTTGGGAGATGAGTTTGCAGGGGAAGGCAGAGGCAGTTTAGGTAAGGTCTTGGAGGCTAGAGTGGGTCAAATGGTGGCACTTCAAACATGTCCCTGAAACCTGTAAATGAAACCTTATTTGGAAAAAAAAAAAGTTCTTTCCAGATGTAATTAAGTTAAGGATCTCTAAAAGAGATCATCCTGGATTATCTTGGTGAGCCTTGAATCCTATGACAGGTGTTCTTATGAGAGACACAGAAGAAATAAGAGGAGAAGGCCATGTGAAGCCAGAGGCAGGGATTGGAGTCATGCAGCCATGAACCAAAGAGCTTCTGGGGGCCTCAGACATTGGAAGAGGCAAGGAATGGAATCCTCTTTAGAACTTCAGAGGGATTCCTGCCAACACCTTGATTTTGTACTTCTGGCCTTCAGAACTATACCAGAAAATTTCCTTTGTTTTAAGCCTCTAAGTTTGTGGCAATTTGTTATGGCAGCCACAGAAAACTAAGACAGAGGCCATGTTTTAGGATTTTGTTCTGAGAGTTGTGAAAAGTTGTTGAGAGGTTTTAAGTAAGGGAATGGCATGATATGATTTATACCTCAAAAAGATCATTGTGGCTACTATGTGGAGACTGAACTATTAGTAGAGAAATCAATTAGAAGCTATATTAGTAATAACAGCAGGAGATGATGGTGGTCTTCAAACCAACGTGGTGATCTGGGAAAGAGAGAAATGTGGTTCTTAGCATAAAGATGGTATTTAAAGTTGTCAAAAATTCAGAAATAACAGAAGTAACACCAAGCAGTCCCTGAAATAGTAATTAGTAAAAGTTTATTGTGTGCATGCCATAAAGACAGTTTGCAAACTGGGAGTAACTCAAAACATGGAATGAGGCTCAGAGATATGTTATAAAGCAGCTTTTACTGTAAGAAAGCAGTGACTTTATACTTCACACTGATTGCTTGTAATATTAGAATTGTCTTAAATGATAGGGTGTTGGTCAGCAGTTACCTTGGGAAACAGTTCAAGTTTTCTTATGATTTCCAGGGACATAAGCAAGAAATGACCCAGGTCAAGTTAGTTTTACAAAATAAGCTAAATTAATCTTTGTATGACTAAATAGGTTTTGTGTGCTCAGGGAATTTTCAAGGCTGGTCTCCATTTGTTTTTGATTTTAGCAAAGTCATGGGAATATTTGAGGTCACCTGGGAAGAACATAGAACAATGAGGGCAAATGGCCCAAGACTGAGTCCTAAAGATCTCCAACCTCTAGACCAGAAGAAGAAATGGCAAAAGAATCTAAGAAGGGATAATCAGAAAGATAGGAGAAAAACCATGAAAGTAGGGTGTCATGAAAGCCAAGGTCCAGGGTGGGGTAGAAATGTTGAATTGAGAGGAGAAGATACTACAGTTATTAGCAGGGGCACCTGGGTAGCTCAGTCGATCAAGTGTCTGACTCTTGATTTTGGCTCAGGTCATGCTCTCAGGGTCATGAGATCGAGCCGCACATCAGGCTCCGCGTCATTAGGAGAGTGGGGAGGGGACTATTGCAGAATTAAGCACTGCTGGACAGTATGGAAGATCCTTGTGAAATTAGTGGTTCTGAATTTACAGTGTTTCCAATCTGTTTGGGGGTGTGTCTAGCCCTTTTCACTGGTACAGATATAGTCCCAGAAAAGACAGAGTGATTGGGACTTGGCTGAGGAAATTTAAAGGAAGGAGGGAGGGTTAAGGGGTTGAATATATGTGGAAGAGAGGGATTATCAATTGGATAAGGAGAGAAATGAAGATTAGAATTTGGAGGGAGAAATGAAGAGAGCCCTCTGCAGGTTGTCAGAGGATGATGGCTTTTGATTCATGATCTGGGAAGTGTTCAGGTTCTGCTGATGACAAGATGCAGTATGTGGCCTCTGAATGAGTCGCTGAGGAAGCGTGGAACTAGAGGGCTTTGGAGAGTCTTGGTTATTCCCTTGGTCTGAAAGGCTCTTCAGTTTTCACTCTGCTTGGCTGGCTCCTTCTTGTCCTTGATGCCTCTACTTAAAATGCTACTGATAACTCCATCTGAATTAAGTATTCTACCCTCACACAGAATTCTTATTATGACTCCCTGACTTATCTTTCATGTCTGTTAGCACAATTGAAAATGATATGTTTGCCTGTTGTTGACTTGTTTTCCTCCTCTTCATCTGAATGTAAGTAAGCTCCCCATTTAGAGATTTTGCCTATTTTGTTACTTAGGACTTTCCCTGCCCTTGCCACAATGCCTTACGTGTTGTAGGGGTGAGATATCTTTTGAATGAACTAATAATATCAGGAGTTGGAGAGGAAAACTGTGACCTGGGGTAGGTGAAATGGGAAAGAGAAAATGATTGTCCCTTGAAAGGGTTTCAGGAAACTTGGGGTTCCCAAGCAAAATCAAACATAAGTGGTTGAGAAGAAGGGACTTTCAGGGAGCAGGAGGTAGGTATAAGGGAGATCATCTAGTGGGTGTTCCTCTGGCCGAGTGGTAACTTTTGGAAAGAGAGAAGGCACAGGTGTTAGGGTCAGCTAAGGGGACATTCAGAGCATTATGGGAGTGAGTACATGTGATTGATGACCAGAGGGGCTCAAGGCTCCAACTTCTGGTCTGGTCATGACTGGAGGAAATAGAGCATAAAGTGTGGCAGATTTATACTTGATAACCTTTTAGAAGGTGGTGGGCTCTTGGGTTTCACAGGGTGGGTTGGGAAGGATCAGAGGACAGGGGAATGGGAAGAAACAGTAACCGGTGAAGTGTTTCCATCCCTTTTGATGGTTCGGTGACTTTGCTGAAGCTCTGTAGCCTGGCTGGGCCTGGTTTGCCGTCTGATTCTGGAGCCACATTTTTTCCATTAGGCTGCCTTCTCAGAGGGCAGCGCTCAAGTTTATTTAACCATCAGGAGAGTTTAAAAGTACTGTCACGTGGTTTGTGGAATCGGAGCTGCATTTTAGAGGTTTTGATTTAAATTTATATAATTTTAACATTGAAGTCACTTCCCCCCCTTTTTTTCCTTCAAGGTTATCCCGTCATTGACTCAATCCCTATTTAGCCTTTGGGCTGTTTGTAGAATAAATGATGATAAAGAACAAGTTTTTCTTTCTTTCTTTCTTTCTTTCTTTCTTTCTTTCTTTCTTTCTTT